>NC_137465.1:52101857-52701857 GCF_964235325.1 Thermobia domestica
CATTTGTCTAACTCGAAGTATACTAAACCAGAGTAAATATTATAGATTTGATTAGCAAGTGTAAGGCTATATTTCAGTACACGGTAAATTATGCCTCCACTACAGCGCCATTGCGTCCGGTTTCGCTAATCAATTGTTTGTTGACATTACGACATCGCATGACTTAGTGATCTAGATTGTTTGATTTTGGCCATTTATTTCTAAATTACATCCCGTGGACATGGTTTTCGGTTCAGATGAGTATACCTTCATATGAGATAGCATGAGATCTTACTGTACTGAAAATTTCAGCTTGCTAGGTCCAGTAGTAATTGAAATATCCACTGAAATAAAGAATACCTATTTTCTTAATAGAAGTAAAGCCCATATGCTGTTACTGTTTGTTTCAAAATGTAGTATTAAATTCTCTTTTCCCGTGGCTGTAGAAAAATTCCATTGTTGCTTTAGTTTTATCAGCAAATCAGAAATAAATTAATCGTTGACAATTTAACTTTCAGTAAATACACGTATGATTTTTTTCTTTTTAACTGCGAATTAAATACAATTTGGGTGCTTCGAAACAAAGAGTACGTGGTTCGATGAATGTTATCGTGTAGTAGTTTGAGCGTGACGGATCGTGATAATTATATATTTATTAGTGTGTAATATAAATATGTGTATGGCCTGCGTGTAAAATGTATGAAATAGGGTGTCTGTAAAATATTTCTTCGTGTGGAAATGAGTAAATAATAATTAAATGTAACGATATAATAATAATACGATTATAATGTGAAGTGAATGAGATGATATGACACCTATATTTAAATGGATAGGCCTAGTGTATGTTATATAGTGAAAATATGAATACGTTTACTAAAAAAAAAAATCTCTCGCGTTTTGACTTCTACACCAGTACATTCATCCAACCGAGTTTGCTACTTGGATAGTAAATTGTAGTTGGGAATTGTGTGTTACTTCGCATTTAAGTACCTCATAATAACAGCCCCGGATCTTAAGTCTTTCAATAGATAGGGTAGCATCATGTGGGAATTACTCCTAAAGGTTGACAGAAATGATAATTAAGAAAACTAACTGCTATATTCTGTGATCTTCGAAAAGTACAGGTTCGGTCATTTGTACCTTTAACATTCATTGCCTCTCTGAGATTTTTTTTCCCGTTGCTTACCTTATTTATTTATTGTGCAGTGTTCATATAGCTGACAACTCAGTTCGGACTATCCGATTAAATCAACCGCTACTAAATTAATATTTATGTCATTTCCGTACCCGGGCATCGACCCCATCCCACCTTGAATATTTTCGTTTTCTTTTCTCAGTTTTTTAAACTAGATAGTGATGGAAATTAATCGATGCCTCAGAATTTAGCGCATTCTGCGAAGGGGAGCTATCGGTGAGGTTTGGCAATAGAAATCACCGATCCAAAATTCAGTTTATTTATTTTTTTAATTTGGCAAATTCTAATTAGGAATATCTTAGCTATTACTCTAATTTCATTACTATTCTGGAATCTTCTAGTTTCTTAGAGGTCGGATGATTTTTTTTTCTTTTGAAATTCTAAATTAACGCCGTCTCTAACCTTCCGGAGGATTCTGGAATCTGCAAGGGTGTTGACCGGATACGGTGAGTGGTGGGATTTCCCTAAAGCCTTTGTCTTTCCGAAAATCCCATCGGGGACACAGACTTGTCTCATTTTTGCAGAGATCTTTTATCGGCTATTTATTTGGTAAGCCGAACCCTTTTTGGCATAAAATAGAATATTTGGTTATAGTATGTTGTATACGTAAATTCGACCACTTATCTTTCGTAGTTGTAGTGTTCTGTCTTCTGTCTCTTTACCTATTCTTCTTCTACTTCTCCTCTAGAGTTATTTTTTAATTTTTCAACCTCCCCCCCCCCCGGTTTCTGAAACTCATGAAAACATACAATTTTCATATCACTTATTTCGATCGTATGTACTAACTGAGACATCGAGGGATGCAATTCGTGGAGGTATTGCAGCACAACTCAGGACCATTTTCGCGATATTCAATCCACCACGGGAGAAACTGACGAGAAGGTACACTATGCTTTCAGATTCCTAGAAACTTACTTGTTATTCATTGATCGTACAAATTATACCCATTGACGACTGATTTCTGGTTTTCTTTCTATTGATTGGTCATATAGTGTGTATGTATTAGTAGTTTGGGCCCACTAGTTTCGAATAACCTTGATTTTTTCTTTCTCTGTATATACATCTATATATATGTACTTACATAGTTTGAAAAGTTACGTGCCTGCTCTATTTGTTGTATTTCCACCTCTTATGTCAACTTATTAAATAACACCAACTATTTCTTTATACGCGGATCTTTAGTAAATTGAGAATGATTATTGATTATCGGGTTTACATATAAAGTACAATGTTGCAACCTTATGAGGGAAAAAAGTGAATTTTTATAGTCAGGGTTTTTGTTTATTTTGAGCCAAGCAAGCGTGAATACTTGTTGAATATAAACGGTTATGTAGAATTTAAATGTCGACGAAATACTATGATGGATATTAAAGTGAAATTTATTATATTGAGTAATATGAATATATATATATATATATATATATATATATATATATATATATATATATATATATATATATATATATATATATATATATATATATATATGCGAGTATGTATGTAAAGGGCTCGGTATTTACCCTGATTGTTTTAGGTTGCCATAGATTTTTGACACCCGATATTGACCAACTATTTGTGATATACAGTATTACCGCGTAAATTGTAATAAATGACATTTTGTTGAGTTGTTATTGATGTTTGTGACTATTAAAGTTGAATATCATGTTAAATACTGCATGTAAATAAAACAAGTAGCAGGTCGTAAGAAAAGTAAAAATTAACCCTAATCCTTATCCAAATTTATTTTGCGAGATCATAGTGAAATTAGTAAGCTACGAAACAGTGTGCCCCACCAACGAATCTTTTATCAGAAAACTATGAAACAAATCCTTCCCCTACGATCGGAAACCTAACTATTCAGTGACTAGAAACCTTTGACTCCACGATCTATACTAGAAAAAAAAATTAGTGATCTTAAATTCAATGAACTGAAATTTGGTCAATAATTTAGTAGTGTGAATACAGGAATATGGAAATATGTTCCCAATGTTTGGGACTGGACTCGATATTTTAAATCTTGATAAACTTTGAAATTTTATATCAAGTGCGTCAAGTGACGAAATGAGAAATTTATATATATATATAATATGAAGCAACTATTTGTCTGTAATTAAAACCAAAACGACTAAATACTCTCATGGACACAAATCATAGTGAATAAAGAGAGTTGAAAAAGGAGTTATTATCGACGTGAGAACAAAGACTCATAAAATTGTCGAAATGTCTCCTCTTGGGACAGAAACTCAATAAAATGCTACTAAAGTGCTTTTTTTTAAAAGAATGATTAACCAATTATATTTTTTTTCTTTCCTTTTTCCGCAATGATATGTATTCATTGCACTGACTCTTAAATATATTGACCTTTGAATTTTCTTTTTTTTTCTTTATTTTTGTCTTTCGTCTTTTGTCGAATTTTTTTTTATGTAATCCAACTTTTAATATCTCTAGAAAGAGAAATGTGTTATTTGATCTTGTTGAAAGTAGCGGATTTCTGTGCATGCTTATGAAACATTCTTTTCATGTATTAAATTTTTTCCTGTTATGTCAAACTAAGTTTTCTTTTATTGAAATGTAATAAATGTCTATAGAAATGTAGTTAGGTTAGTTTAATTCAACTAAATACAACCTGAAGTATACATTGTCCTGTATGAATGTGTGTGTGAGTGAAATGTAGGTTTAGTATTAAGTGCACCAATTATTTTGACATATATGTGTGACTTATTATAATTAATGGTAGTTAGCAATTTAAGTCATTGAATGTCAATACTAACTTAATTTAAGTTGGCTCTATGAAGGAAGTAAAAAGGACCGAAGTAGCCTGAACGAATGATCATGATGGGAGAACTGTGAAAGTCAAAATCTTCGACAAATATGTGCTACTCTAATTTATTTTTTTTTCTTCTGTGGTCGATTCTAGCATGCCATCAACTTCGTCGTTTGTTTTTCAAATATTGGATATTAGTCTAGAACTCCTGGAAATATTGAATAAACGGTTAAATTAAACTTTCTCATCTATCTCAGAGCTAGATTGGGATAATTCGGTAGTTGGGGTTAAATGGATCTAGGTCTGGGATGTATGGGTTAACATGTGTCTACCTTTGATCACCTTAATACCAAACATTCACCCAATCGCTATTGGAAATGATCCCAATTCGATAATTATTCACTTTCCCTTTACCATATTTCTCAAAATATTCAGTAACAGTTTCCTCTTTATCACCTTTCTTACTTTACCTCTTTCCTCTTCTATCTTCCTTTTCCTTTCTTCATCTTCTTCTTCTATTTTTAATAAAACTGAAAAGGGGGTCGTGACTGGGAATTCCATATATAATAAACACGGTCATGTATTTATTTTTATTTTCTTTAGAAGTCCGATAAAAAGTTTTCTCATTTCGATCGAACCTAGTATGTTCGAAATTAAGAAATGGATATTATATTCCAATATAATTAGACATAAGCTGATAGCTTCATGAATATCCCCACCAGGGGTGAAGGGTTCCCACTCACGACTTATTCCATGCATCTCATTTGTTACAGAGCTTTCTTTCTTTTCTTCTTTCTTGCCCTTTATCAGTTTTAGATTGGAAAACGTGACAGGATTTGTTGTTATGGAAACGGTGGTTTCTATGGCAACGGCCCTTTTTCACGACCATCAACAGTTTGGCGATCACTTCTCTAGGCTATATATTCGTCAAGTCTCGTTAACTTATTTTATGGAAACGAAAGAAAAGGTTTCTCGTTCCAAGGGAAACAAATTTTGTAGTTAACATGACTTATGAGAAAGAGAAAGAAAGAAGGAAAGAAGGAAAGAAAGAAAAGGGGAATTTGAAGGGAAACAGAATTTGTATGCACACGCTTTCACATGAATTGCTAGCATGTAATTATGATTAAAACAGATGGCTGGAAATCATCTTAAAATGCAATTATGTACTTCAGTAATCATCAGATTATCATGATTCTCATATGGTGTAAGGATATGTAAAAGGTTTAAATATTAATGTTGTTTCTTAAATCAAAATATGGATTTAGAAATCCATAATGCAGAATTTAAGAACTATGCTTGTAAGTATCGAGATTGAAAATTTCTTTTTTCACTCTGTATCAAGATCAACTTGTCTAATTTTGCATAATTGTTTGCAATGTTGTTGATTGATTAGGGTTTAGCGTCCGTTTCAGCAGATAGGTTGTATGAAACGTGAATCTACAGATTAACATGAGATCCGAAGCACATTAACTTCCTTCAGGAATCGAGCATGAGGGCTGACAACCCCAGATTTAGTTTCTTGAGGGTACAGCTATTTTTTGGTCACAGAAAATGACAGTTTTATACTACTCAACCTACATTACAATGCAACCTGTCTGCGGGCACGGTCCTTTGGGTGCTTTCGGTGATGCCACTGGGGGCTCCCGACCCTTTTCCTTATCTAGCATCGTCACTAAACCAGAATCACCTGCACTTGTGTACGGTATCTAAATAGCTATGAAGTAGTTCCTTTGTGAAATGTAATTGGTAATCAAAGGATTTCAAAAATACGTATTTACAGTTAAAAAACAACTTTCCATTAAAATATATTATAGTGCACATACGCATCGGGGCATGTCTTCAACATTGGCGGGGACGGGCAAAACCGTTCCAATATTATATATATATATATATATAAGGTATACAACTTTGCTTCCGCCGTTTTCTGATAGGTGGCTACAACGGTAAGTAGCGGTCGAAATTATCAGATCGCAGACGTCAGGCAGTTAGCTTGGGCCTGTGTCAACATAATCCCATTCAAGCATTAGTCGATTTGTGTGTGCATCGTAAAGTTGTTCTCGATTGAAAATGTCAGGTTACGAGTCAAATTCTCGCCATTTGCGGGAGGTTCTACTTTTTTGTTTTAATATGAAGAAAACTGCGGCTGAGTCTCATCGAATGCTCTCAAGTACTTATGGTGAGGACGCTATTAGTGAGAGAACGGTGACTTTAACGTCGAAGACCGGCATAGTGGTGGAAGACAGAAAGTTTTCGAAGATACAGAATTGGAGACATTGCTGAGTGAAGACTCGCGTCAAACTCAAGAAGAATTGGCACGATCATTGGGAGCGACACAGCAAGCCATTTCAAAACGGCTCAAAGCCATGGGTATGATTCAGAAAGGAGGATCTTGGGTCCAGTATGAGTTGAAATCAAGAGACGTTGAACGGCGTTTGTGTGTATGTGAACAGTTGCTTCAGAGGCAAAAAAGGAAGGGATTTCTGTATCGCATTGTGACCGAGGACGAAAAATGGGTTTATTACAATAAACCTAAACGCAAAAAAATATGGGAATATCCCGGCCATGCTTCCACGTCGACGGCCAAACCGAATATTCATGGCTCCAAGATCCTGCTCTGCATTTGGTGGGACCAGCTCGGCGTCGTGTACTATGAGCTGTTAAAATCAAGTGAAACAATCACAGGTGATCGTTATTGAACGCAATTAATGCGTTTGAGCCGAGCATTAAAGGACAAACGACCGCAATATAGCGAGAGGCACGACAAAGTGATTGTGCAGCAGACAACGCTCGACCCCACGTTGCAAAAGTGGTCAAAACGTACTTGGAAACGTTAAGATGGGAAGTCTTACCCCACCCGCCGTACTCTCCAGACATCGCTCCCTCTGATTATCACCTGTTTCGATCAATGGCGCATGACCTGGCTGACCAACACTTCCGATCTTATGAAGAAATCAAAAAGTGGATCGATTCGTGGATCGCCTCCAAAGATGAAACATTTTTTCGACGCAGCATTCGTTCGCTGTCCGAAGGATGGGAGAAAGTAGTGGCCAGCGATGGATAATACTTTGAATAATGCCTGGGAAAGCAATTCGTTTCATTAAAGCGTCATATTTTTGGGGAAAAACGGCGGAAGCAAAGTTATACACCTTATATATATATATATATATATATATATATATATATATATATATATATATATATATATATATATATATATATATATATATATATATAAGCGATGTTCAAAAAAAATTTATGAAGTTGAAAAACAATGCTGTGAAGGATCAGGAGAGCAAAATTGTCTTCAGTGGCGTATTTGGGAGGCTATCGAGCTCGGATCCCCCCAAAATAAATTTGTTAGTTTTTCGCATCCCACGTACAACAATAATCCTTCTTACCATTTTTAAGAATGTCACTGACTTTCCATTTTCTTATGCTCTTTGTTCAGAACTAATACTGTATTTGTCAAATTTCATTCCAAGTAATAACTGCATCCTTTTGTTCTTTCTTTCGTCCTTTCTACTTTTCTGTTCCTTTGTCTTGACGTTACTTTCTTTCATTTCGCCTATCATACTTTATCGACCGTTGTCAGTTGTGATTGAAGTCGGCCGTTATCAGTAACACCAAAACTAAGAAGAGTTGATAAGAGACACTGGTGTTCCACACCACCTTGCGCGAATATCAACATGACAGGACTTTAGTAATTATATCGTTTAGTTATTTTTAAAAGAAGGAAAATTTGAATTAAAGAAAATCAAAACGGGGGAATAATTAGCCCGGGAAATTAGGAAGGCCAAGAGGATACTTCCTTTTTTGTATGAATAGAATAAAGGGTTAGATTCACTCCTAAATTTTTGTATCATATCATAGGCCTATAGGATTTATCGGTCTGCAATTCTTGCCATTATAACTTCAATTTATGCAAAAATTAAAATATATTTAATTCTCAAACTCAGATGAGCAATTGCTTACTTCCTTCCTTGTGTTGGGCACAGCCCCTCGAAACAAAATCCTAAATACGCCTTATTCTAGAGAAAGGAGATGAAACTCATATTACGGTAGATGAATCTGATCAACTGTTGTAGAGTATATTATATATTAGGCGATGTAGATGAAGTAATAGTACATATCAGTATTACAAATCACTGCCGTGAACACATTCTGAAATCTGAATACATGCATATTTATAATTGGTATGTTTCTAATTAGGCATCCACAAAGATCCACGTTAAAATTGTTTTATAATAATATAAATAATGATTTACCCAAAACTATGAAGAAAGAATATCAATTATGTATTTCGCAACAATACTCTTTGAGCAACATGATGATAATCTCAATAACATTACAGGAATCGTTACAGAAATCTGTATACTCTTTAGTTAACAGATGTAACCTTAAGATTATGGAGAAAAAATATTCCAACAATTGAATTCTTTTCTTTGCTTACGAAGGATCTTCTCTCAAAAGAAAAATTAGGACACGTAGGAAATACGTAGGAACAAACCATGGTTCGTACTAGCAGAGAAGAGAAAACAGGCAAAATTACGTTGGCTACAAAATCCGAATGAAATAACTACACAAAATTTCGTAGACATCAGGCGGGAAATCAGAACATCATACCTGTTGTTCTGTATGGTTTTGAAACATAGTCGCTAACTCTGAGGAAAGAACATAGACTGAAAGTATTTGAGAACAAGATACTCAGACGAATATTCGGATCCAAGAGGAACGGGAATGGGGAATGGCGGAAACTTCATAACTACGGAACTACGTAAATTATACGGCTTATCAAACATTGTTAGGGTCATCAAGTCTAAGAGGCTTAGGTGGGCAGGACATATAGCCAGGATGGAAGAAAGTAGGAACGCTTTCAAAGTGTTAGCGGTAAGACCAATTGCAAAACGACCATTAGGAAGACCTAGGCGCAGATGGGAAGACAATATTAACATAGATCTCGCAATAATAGGAATACAAAGTAGCAACTGGATCCAGTTGGCTAAGGATATAACTCAGTGGAGAGCTTTTGTGAAAGCGGCATTGAACCTCCGGGTTCCATAGGCTATAGAGTTAGTTAGCTTACTAAGCATGAGTACAAATTTCATCTCACTTTCCTTTGTGGCACCGGACACAAATAATCACACTTATCTGCAAAAAGCACTTTTCAAATCGGATTATTGGGAGAGCCTCCAGTTCCAATATTGGGGGGACATGTCTCCCCATTTCCCCGGAATTTGAGCACGTACCTACAGCAGAGACAATTTTCCAGCATGAGGAGAGGGGCATATCCTCCTGTAGCATTTATTCCAATTTGTGCCCAAGTAGCGGAAGTGGAATTAATACATATTGATTAGATTACTAAATGCACTACAGCACGAAGTTCAGTTTGAAATACTACAGAATACGATTCTTTTTTAAAAAAATGGAAAAGCCAAGAGAAATCAATTTCATCTTACATTCCTTTTTGGCAGTCGGACACAAATAATCACACTTATCCCAAAAAGCACTTTTTAAGTCAGATTATTGGTGGGACAGTCCCCCCAGATCCAAGATTGGGGGACATGTCTCCCTCGTCCCTCTGGGATTTGCGCCAGTGCACATACATATATTCTAAAATGTTATCTGTAATTTTTCAATTTACTGAAATAAAATTTTCTTTTTAAAAATACTGAAAACCGAGTAAAACGTAAGAACGTTCTATCGCTTTTTGTAGTGGCCTGTGTTCAATTGACCCTCACACCGTGAGTTGAATACGAATTGGAGATAAGGTGAAGGTCAGTTTTTGCTGTAGATATATCCAGCATACTATTTGGTTGAGGGAGTTCAGTTACATCCTGAACTTGTGTAAGAACAGAGCAAACATGGGACCTCCACAGAGCCTCATAAGGGCGTGTATGCAGTACGAGTTAAAACTGGGTTCAAATGCCCCTGCAGCTAGGCGGAAGATATGTCAGGTCTTTGGTGAGGGTGTCGTGACTACGCGGACAATGCAGCGGATTTTAACAAGTTTAAGAACGGTGACGAAACACTAAAATACGCACCACGTACCGGAAGACAAACACATGTACAAAATGATCTTCAGGCAGCAGTTGAGGTGAACAGTGGCCAGACATGTGAAGAACTCGGTCTGCAATTCAGTGTGAGTAGAGAAACGATTTGGTAGCACCTCCATCAACTTGGAAAGCACTACGAGTTGGGTCGAATGGGTCCCACATTATTTGGTTCTGTTCCAGAAGGCAACGCGAGTAGACACCTGTGTTTCTTTGCTGTCTCCTCTGAGGAAGGAGCCATTTCTGGACAGGGTGTTGACATGTGATGAGAAATGGGTCCTGTACGAAGCTCCACGGCGCCATCATCATTGGTTAGCATCCCATGAACAGGTTTCAAAACAGCAGAAATCAGCACTCCACCAGAAGAAGGTCCTCTTGTTTGTTTAGTGGATTGCTCGCTCAATCGTGCGAGGGAACTGCTATCAGCTGGTCAGAGCATCAATGCTACAGTGTACTGTCAGCAGTTGAGCCGTGTTCAAGAAAAGCTCAAAACTCTGGAGGCAGCACTTTTGAATCGCAAAAGAAGTTCTCTTGTTACATCACAACGCTAAGCCCCACGTGGTTAGGATGACCCGGAACACCATTCTACGTCTTGGATAGGAAGCAATATTGCATCCGTCACACTTCCCAGACGTTGCACGTTCCAATTATCACCTGTTCCACTTTTTGGTCAATCACCCTAGAGGACAGCAGTTCAAATCCCTAGTAGAAATGCCAAATGCACTTGATACCTTCTTCGCTTCACGGACCATTAAGTTCTATCACGATGGAATCCACGGCTTCCAGACCGTTGTTAGAAGGTCGTCAATGCTGATAGAAACTATTTTTGATCTTCCAGGTACGTCTTAGGTGACTTATCGATGTTCGAAGGTGGTGGGTGAAAATGCGACAGAACTTTCCTGGTTAGCTTTATATAATAAAAGAGAAGATGATTGAGCAAACAATAATCGATCTTTTATTAGACTGCACCTGTCATTCTGTCCCTTAAATTTTCTCCATTTAGTCAGAATTGTTCTTGGGTTTTGTTCTCTTGGATTTTGTCCCACATTCGTAATAATCTGTTTAGTAATTCGTACAGATTCTGTAAGAAGAATAACTATTTCTTGAAGTTTCATCATAAATTTTGGATGTTATTTTACTTGTTCTTCCAGGAAAAATGAACAAGATACAGTTGTTACACGCATCTACTTTAGTAAAGATGAATGTGAATTTAAAAAGAAAAAACTTGGCGGGAAATGAGAAACTGCTTGATTCAGTTGTAAGAAAGCCTTTTGACACTGAAACTGAAACAAACACAAAATAAACAAATGATATCTACGTTAGCAGTGATTAGCATTTCATTCTGTACTCACTCAGTGTTCTTAGTAACTTATTTAGTATTAGGTACGTGTTCCCAATACTTTCGTTTGGCATTATTGTATTGATTGATGTGTTAAACAATTCTGGGAAGATCATAAGTTTATTGATAGGAAATGGTGGATAGTGTCTTTAAAATAATTATTCTCATTCCTTAACCATTCATTTTGGAAATCAGCATGTCAGTGCGAAATTTTAACCTACCCATACCAGAGATCTGCAATTAACCCCATACTAGCGATTCATAATTACAAAGCTGAATACTTATAAATTTAACACGTTACTAACAACCAATCATTGACACTATGTTTACAAGGTACATTTCACGAAATATTCCTTCGGGATTCATGTAAAATTGATTCAAATGCAAAGTACCCGATTTGTATTGTACTAATTTTAGCGGCCCATACCCATAATTTGCACATTTATGGGCCTTCATATAGGCCAGAATTTAATCATACACTACTATAATACTCGGACATAAAATTGCTTTTAGTTTATTTACATGTACCTGGGCATAAATGTGAGCAAGTGAGCATAAGCAAAACAAATTGGATCAAGTACTGCTTCTCTGACACATGTTACTACTCTGGCGGCCATATTGAATTCAACTTTCGGTTTTTCAAATGGGAATAGGTGCAAGTGGTACATCAAGTTCATGTACTTTTTCTCGGAAATTCACTGCTCTAGTGAATTTTATACGGCAGTGTACACTAACTTTTACCGTTTATATGTAGTACTTAACCTCAACAATGCTCAATTTGTATTTATAAAGTCTGAAAAGAATAACGCTTATTGAGCCTCACATGCGTTGGGCTTGATGCTGCTACTACACTCAGCTAGTCAGAGCTCAACTCCTGGCAATCAAGTTTACAGAATCTGGGAGCCAGTTGAGGGGAGCTCAGTTCGAGAAAGTTAAGAGAAGGAGCATGGTCAGAGTCAAGCGCGCTTGAAGATTCCGATTGACTCGCATCCTGCCAGGTTCTGGTTGAGTCCCAAACCTAATTTGTCTCCGTACCCTTGTTATTTCAATTTTTCTTCCGCAACTAGCAACCATTATGTCAATAAAATGTAAGGGCTGTGGCAGCCAAGTGTCTCCAGAGCTTCCGATCTTACAAGAAACGGACATGAACGTGTCATCCGGACATCCGAATCAAACCTGGTCCATTCGATAAACATAACAAAGATAGCTCACGCACAAAAAATTAGGTGCCATGAACAACGGAGTAAATCCCTGGGACCCATTAACCCTGTAAGTATAGAGAAAATCATAGACTCGCAGTAAAATATCTATTGCATCAACAATAATCATTAAAAACTCATGGTTTATAGTTCATTCTCTTCAGCATGAAATAAGCTTTCCAGAAGGGCTATGTATTGGGGTCCATGATGTACTCGAACACAGAAAATTGGAAGAATGTAGAAAATTTCCTCTAGAAATCCCTTCCATCAACTTTGGATTCCTCTGGAGTGGTCCCGGGTAAATGCACACAATCCAAATATATTTCAAAACATATTACAGATGATAAGAAATGACTGTACCAATATTTGTATTGATAGACGGGACAGATATGTGGGAAAAGCTTGTATACCAATATACGCTTTTCTCTCATACCTATTCTTTCTATTAATATAAAACTTGGTACACTCATTTCTTATTCCTTATAGTGTTTTTCGAGATATGTTTGGATTGTGTGCAGAGGAGTTCAAAGTTGATGGGAAGGATTTCTGGAGGGAATTTTCTCGACATTTTCCCCTTTTCTCCCTGTTCAATTACCTTATGGGCCCCAACACATAGCACCTGTGGAAAGCTTATTTCATGTTGAAGAGAATGAACTAAAACTATGACTTTCTAATGAATAGTGTTGATGCAAAAGCTATTTCACTGCAGGTCTATGATTTTCTTTATACTTACAGGGTTAATGGGCCCCAAGGACTTACTCCGTTGTCCATGGCACCTAATTTTTTGCGCATGAACATATCTTTGTTATGTTTATAGAATGGACTAGGTTTGATTCGGATGTCGGATGACACGTTCGTGTTCGTTCCTTGTCAGACCACGAGCAGCAAGAATGAGGGAGGCTTGAAGTACGCAGGGTTTACGAAGGGTGCACCAAGGAAACAAGTTTGGAAAGCACTACTATGTATAAAATATATTTATAACAAAAATATTACATAATCTGTCAGCTTTTCATCTGAAAATTATATATATATTTATCTGTTCCGTTAACTATCATTTCTATTAGTGTTAATTTTACAGTTGCATGGTTTTTCTCTTGTGACCATTTCTGAAATAGTTTTTTTATTCGTGACTGTTGCATTATTTTTGTATTTGAGTCGTTTCCCTCAAGCCATCAGCCAGAGCTAGGAAAACAATTTTATATTCTGAACCTTGAAAAAACTGAACCATCTGAAATGATTGACATGCACCAATTAATACACGTCTTGTAGCCAGAAACCGTACAAAACAATTATTTTTTTTATTAAAGTATACATAATTATAATTATACATGCATTGTTTTATTATCAAAATAAATCTCCAAAAGTTTGTCCTTTCAAATCGTTAATCACATGCCTTGCAGAAACAAACAAGTGACAAAAAGCGAAAGGAAGAGGTACTGCTGTTGTTTGCTTGCTACAGTTTAATAAGCATTGGAAACATTCCAAAACTTTCTTTTTTTTTTAAAATTGTATCCTCCTTCTCAGTTTCATAGTTCATTTTTACCCTCACCAGGGTCTTCTTTTAATGAGCCGTCTTTTTCCTTGCTTCTACCGAATGACCTTTTCACTTTGACCTGAGGTAAACCAAAGAAGAACGTTTTTTGGTGTTTGGTAATCTTCCAGACTTGTTCAAGTATGGAATATAGCCAGGAAGGAAAGACCCCATGAAAGAGAAAACAAAAAAAGAAATTCAAGCGAAAATATACAAAGAAAAAGAAGGTAAAAAAACGTACGGAGTTGTGTTATGACGTGGATTGTAGATGAGACAGAAATATATGTAACTATTTAACTCCCAGACAGGACAATGTTATGTCTCTACAATGTGCTTTGGACGTTGATATATAGTAAGGAACTTCCGTGTGCCCTCTAGGTTAATTCACACATAAAAGACTGCGCACAGTCTGTGCTGTGACTGTTTCAGCAGTAGCATGCCGTTGTAATTTATACATACGAGACATTTCTCATTTATTATTATTATTATTATTACTATACTTTTTTCACTTTCAAACATACAGAAATAGTAAAATTTTGTAACAAGTAACGATTTCGACGGATGTTAGACGGCTTCGCGAATATTAACTTACACGTAAATTTTGTGGTATTTATAGAAGTAGGAACGTAACTGCAATGTAAAAAATCGTGTATAATTTTTTAAAGACATGGTAATGTGTTTGTCAAACTGCGAAACCCACTACCCATTTCATCTAACTAGCTATGGCTTATGGAACCAGAAAACTAAATACCGAATTCCAAAAAAGCTCTCCGTTGATCTCTGTTCTTAGGCAACTGGATCTAGTTTCTACATTGTATTCCTATTACTATGAAATCAATTATAATAAGAGATTCCCATCTGTGTCTACGTCTTTTTAATAGTATTTTTCCAGTTAAAATTTCGAAAGCATTCATAGTTTCTTTCATTCTAACTACATGGCCTACCTTTCAGATCCTCCTAGATTAGTGATCCTAACAATATTAGGTAAAGAGTATGTAATTTTGCCTAGCTAACATTGCAAAATAAAATAGAGTCACTAAGGGTAAAGCGAGTCTTGGGGTGAAGTGGGTTATGTCGAGGGGACAACGTTGTAAAACAATTTTGTGTAGAAATCAGCAGCGTTGAAGCAAACATTCTAGAGCTATCAAGGGAAGAAGTATGACGATCATTGACTCAAATGCAAAATCTTCAAGCGTTTTTGACAGTTTAAAGGTGAGTAAATCCAATTCCATTTTTGTTGCTTCTCTAACTTTCGAGTCTGCCAAGCTAAAGCATATACTGAGCTTCTTGTGCAGCTCTGCTGTTTGAGATTTTACAATATAGGCTAGTAAAGTATACATCAGACACCTAGTCTGCAGTCATTTTACAATTGGACCTTTTTTAAAACAGAAAAATATCAATTCAGAGCACTTCGTGTTACAAAGAACCCAAGTCCTAAATTTCTATCAAAGGTACTTAAATGATTTTTCGTTAAGGTGGAATGAATTCATCCCCTGTCTGGAATTCGTCTATTGGAATTTGTTTATGATATTTAGTTTGGGGTATATTTATATGAAGCAAATGAACCACATATTCTTAAAGGATTTCAGTCGTAAGCAATGGAAATATTTTGATAAGCCTCAAAAATGTTATTAGCGTATTCCATCACCAAAACTGAATTAATTTCATGGATGTTATCATGAAAAACTATTTTCATGAGAAAACCTTCGACATCGAGTGTAAACTTATGCTGTTTTCCTCTTATAGTAGCTTAATTGTAACTCCAACTCCATATTGCACAGCAATAGAGTAATTTTTACAAATATTTTACTGATTTCATTATCACAATGTACACATGTACGAACTTTCAAAATTAGAATGTAATAACCTTTACATTCTCTTATTCTTTGCGGTTATGGAAGTAATTAACAACTCACAAATGCAACAATAAATAAAAGCAATTAAGAATAAAAGCAGGATATATTGTCTTTGACATTTGACAAAGGTAAACATCACGTATGCTAATACGTATTTTACTATGAAATTCTAATTTGTTTTACGATTTTAAGCTAGGTAAAATTTCTGTAGGGCCTTGGCAGAATGACTGTTTTGTTCTCTTGTAAATATATCAACAAAATGTTACACAGCATATGAATTAAAATTAGTTCACTTGGAATGAAATTTTATCTGTTTCTGTTGCAAATTCACTGAGAATTATTGTTGGCTCGTAATAAGCCGATTTTAATCTTTTACATGTACTAAAGAACTTGATAATTCAATTGTATATTAGATAATCACAATAGTAACGCATAAAACTCGCTAATGCTCAAATTCATCCCCTTAATTGTTCACTAAAATGATTTTTAAAGTTTACTAAAATTCACATTGTTATTTTACTGTTAATAACAATATTGCTCCTGTCTCCAGAGCCTATTTGCTTTTCACAAGCAACTAATTACTGGTTTAGTTATACTTAATTCTGTCACCAAAATGCTAATATAAAGCGAATAGAGCTCTGTTGTGTAATACTTAACATCATTTCATAAAACGTATAATACAAATTCCCTCCTTATAACGAACGAGACATTTGTATAAAATAACATTCTGCAAACGACGTACTTGAAACAGAATTGCAGTCATAAATCACTGTTTCAAACATAGTTAATAATTACATTATAAAACATACGTGCCATCAGGAGTAGCATTCCTATGCTTTCTGTTCTGTTAATGAACTAATAAAATTTAGCCTCATATTACAATCTAAGCCTATGTTATCTGAAGGTAAATAATGTTACTACATAGAATATGTGTGTGTGTGTGTAATAGTTCACAACACAAGTGTCTTCCATGAAACGGAAACCACATCTTGTCTCATTGAGCTGCTTTCTAAAAATAAGTCTTGCCGAAGCTGGTCCTGTAATTCAGTTCTTTCGAAAGCGAGGTGCCGTAGAGCGTCGATTATCTGAACGTCGGTCAACCGAACGACCGCTTAACCGAACTGTGTACTCGCTCGCACCTGTTACTCTCCCACCCTACCGTCCATCATCCCCCTCACTCCCAAACCAAGTTTCCCACAGTAGTCGCCGCACTGAGCCACCGCTGGCGGAACATTGCTTCTAATGGGGCCTTCATAAGGCGCTGCTGACCGGCCAAGCCGCCAGTCGCTGTGTTTCAACAATCAGCACACTTCTGTCAGTTTGGCACTGGCTGTAGAAGTAGCGGCAGTATCAAAGCTGTTCACAGCAACAGCTGCGACAGCTTAGAGTTGAGGCGTGCCGCTCCGCGCATTGCAAATAAACATGTACAGTTCGATTATCCAAACAAACCAGTTTTCCGAACACCCATGTCCCCCAATTACTTCGGATAATCGACGCTCTACTGTATATGTAATGTGGAACTGTCTATACTTTGAGGGTCGATCTTGAGTTATAGCCTGAGCATTCACCCACTAAGTCTTACTAACTTGACGTGACTCGGGGCCCCGCATTAAGTGTAACCGCATATTAACTGCAGTGGGAGACAGCCAATTTGAGGCAGAGGCAGTCTCGTATTTATATATTGTGTGCCCTTGTGCTCTAAGTAATTTGCCGCCCCCTCGCAGAAACTTATATCTCAAACAAGGAAACAAGCCATGATTTTGCAAACATATCATCTCTTGCTGAGTAGCGCTTTAGGTATTACAAGTTACAAAATTTATAATGTAATTTTAAATGGTCTAATTCTCTCAATGATGATTATGATGTGGTGTTAGGCCCGTAGGTAGGTGACCATTGGTGGACGTCGCTGTAAGACACCAATAATTATTGGTGATAACTGATGATAAAAATAATTGTTTACATTATTCACCGTCAGTAATGAATAATAGCATCTATGTTAATAATACTATAAGCCGTCTGTCTGAATAGAAACATGAAATTTTCACGTTTTAAAGCTCTGAGAGAAATGATCCAAATAACCTGTTCCAGCGTGTCTAGGTCACATTTGAGCTGAGATATGGCGGTGCAAAATCCCTATAAGAATAACATGGGGGCGTTTTAAAAATAATCGAAAACGACCAATATTAGAGCTGAATTTATAGTTTTTGGTGTCGTTGAGATGAATAGTGACAGTTTTAATCCAATTCAACTTTAATGTTATACTCCATTCCCCAGGGATGCGGCGATATTTTAAAAGTAATCGAAAACGACAAATATTAGTGTTGAATTCATAGTTTTTGAGGCTTTTGAGTTTAACAGTATCAGTTTTATGATGTTCCAGTTCATCCTCACCTCTTGGGGTGGGGGTGGGAGAGGATGACTGACAGAGGCTTGCGCGGGACTTGCTAGTTTATATTACTATATTACTTTATTGTGAATCTTTTAAAATATCCAAAATTTTGCCGCCTCCTAAATTCTGCCGCCCTGTGCTGGAGTACAAAATAGCACTTACCTAAATATGGGCCTGGGCAGAGGAGATAAGGAGAGACAGGATTGTTTCACTGACCATACATTGAAAGCAGTCTATATGCAACTGAAGATGTGGATTGATGCCCTGCTTATAAAGGAGTACGATGAGCGAAACTGCAAAAAGAACCGTAATTTGGTATTTATAACTAGTGCTCTCAAACGGGTCGGGTTACGGGTCGGGTCGGGTCAGTCGGGTCAGTTCACTTTGGTCAACTGAGTTTAGGTTGAGCTTAAACTCGGCTGGAGTCGAAAGCTGCTGTTTTTCACTAGCTGCGTAATTAAAAATAGCAATTTTCAATTGATTTTATAGAAGCCATAAATCTATTTTGAACACTTGCAGCTAGTGTTTTTATGGTAAATGCTTATTTTTGTACTTGTGTGTACTTTAATTTTTAAATGTGGAAGATTGATTTTACTAATCGACTGTAATATTAATATCTACGCCAATATGGAGTCTGGATTTAGAACAACACTAGAAGTTGTTTAAGCAAGGCCAAAAGAAAGATTGGATATGGACAACCAAACCCAACAATGCTGCGGTGGCTCAGTGGTAGAGAATTCATCTCTGGTCCATGGTGTCCATGGTTCGATCCCAGCTTGTGCTAAGTGGGCTTTGTGGTGGAGAAACGCCGTGTAGTGGGTTTTGTCGGGGTTCTCCTGTTTCCTCCCACTTTCATCATTCCACCATTGCATTCATTTCTCATGGTCACCATATCCCTTAGCCTCGGTGCAGAATCGAGAGACCTTAAACTGAATATTTCATTTTAATTCACCAAGCCCAAGAACATCGATACAAGAATAAGATAAAGATTGGATATGCAAGACGAAGTGCATAGTAATCTTGCTCTTGGCCTTGTTTTGGTGATCACGAAGTAGGATGAGTATATTTTCTTGCTTTCCGTATAGTATGAAAGACCATAATCAAAATCACACTTGGTCTTCATTTGTACCGATGAGGCGAGCATTCTTGGCTCTTGTATAGTATGAAAGACCACCAAGACTACGAAATGCAAGACCAAGACTTGACTGTGCAAAACAAAGAATACCGGTAAGACGCAGTATTGATGACAAAGACCCAGGGTGCGAATTGTTTGAATTTCATTTGTTGGGCTGAAAGTGATGAAATAAAATTAGTACTTTATAATTAATTATCATACTGTATTTTTAAATTTTAAATTACAAAATTCATATTATGTATCTTCTTACTTGCAACTATATATACTGTAAAATACGTTTTAATTACCGAGAAAGGAAAATCAAAGTGGCGCGGGTCCCGGAATCATAAGAACCTATTTTGGAATGAAAGTTGAAGGATTGGAAAAAATCACAGGTGTTCTCCCGTTTCCTCAACCCTTCTCATTGTAGTTAAACAATTTCCTTTTGTCTCAGCCAAGGGACTCTTGCTACTGCTTTCTGAGAAGATCCCCTGCCGTCCGAGCAGGTGAGAACACTGACCTTGAAGAAAAATTTCGTTACATAGAACTAAAGCAAGAAAACAATAAATTTCTCCCACGCCGGACACTGGTATCAGTTATAACAAGAAATAACCAAACCTCAAAAGTGCCAAATATTCATTAAGATGCATATACAAGTCCCCCGCTTGATCTAGCTAGTGGTTAACGTGTAAGACTTCGGTACACGTGGTCCGGGTTTAATTCCCAATGGGAGTGCATTTTGGTGTTCACCCAGTGTGTTCACCATAGTGCTCTCAAACGGGTCGGGTCGGTCGGGTCAACTCGGATCGGGTTACGGATCGGGTCGGGTCGGGTTACGGATCATGAGAGTCATTTTTGGATCATGAGAGAGCTCATGAGAGTTATTTTTGGAAACAAGGATGCTAAGAAATTTGGGCGAAGCAGAGATTCCAGCATGCTAGTGTTTACGTGTATACGTCGTATGACAATTGAAGATAAAAACAGGTCATATAGAGTGTGTACTGGTACATCCAATATATACTTCTATGATTCAGTGGCTTGGAATTTGCCCTTGTCGTCAAAGTTTTCCTTGGAGTGTGTCCCCGCCCTCGTTATTACATTTATTATAAAACTCTATATATATATCTAGGTACGAGTTCCGACCTACATCAAAACAAGTTATAAGTCAAGGATTTCGGTGTTGCATTTCTTTAAAACTGTCCCTCCCCATATAAAATTTCCTGTCTCTAAAGATTATTCAGAAAGGGAATTCCCGTTCTGCCTAAACTTAAGATCATTGAAAATATTCTCTACAAAGTCCTGGAGGGCCTTTAGGCAGAATGGGAATGAATCACATCATGTGCGTTATCGACACAGTAATTTTTTCTTTATGGGACGATACGTAATGTTTAGGTATCGTTAAGCTGAAATATAATTTTGTAAAACAAATTATTTGTTATTATATTCGGTGTCATTTTAGTTTTAATTTTCCACATTAACAGTTTACTTGTACAGTTTGGAATTTTGAATACTTGAATTAAATCGTTTTCTTGCTTATTTTCTTTTCCTTTTTTAAGTTAAACGTCATGATTATGCTTCGAGGCTAAGGCAGATGGTGATGATGACAATGAGCAAAATGTTGAAAGGACGAAAGTGAAAGAAAACGAGAAATCTCACCCACACAGTGTTTGTCCACTACAAAGTGCACTTGGCGTGGTGAGATCAAACCAATGATCCCACGCACCAAAGATGTTATCTACCACTGAGCCTTCGCGGACTTTGTTTTCCGTTGGTGATACGGATTAAGTTAAAACCGTTTCCGGTACTTTCTTCGGGTGAAATATTACTTCATTTTTCACCACTTCCCACTAACTTTAGAGCTCTTCCGTGGCTAAGCGGGTAACGTACGTGCCTTTGGGGTGGGTGACCCGGGTTCCATTCCCGGCGGGAGCTCGTGTGGTTCGGATTCCATGTTAATCAGTAGGTCCACGTCTCATATAGCCTCGCTGCTGAACGGGACGTTAAACCCAAAATCAACTCAACCAATAACCTTTAGCATATTTTATTTCACCTTCACTTATATTATTATACTTCCGTGAGTCTGAAGGGGCATGACAGCACAGTGGTAGAACGCTTATCTTAGGTGTATGGAGTTTCTGGTTCGATCCCTGGACAAGTTCGGGTACTACCGTTTCGTTCCACATTCTCATTCCACCATTTATTTCATCATCGTTCACATACCTTAATCATTATTACCCTTAACTTAAAGGGCATAAAACGTGGGACGTTAAACTGAAATATTTCATTTCACTTCTATGATTCTCAATAGTTGAAGTACAACATTATCTTCGGGCACGTTATACATCTAAAAACTCAAATATATCCTAAGCTCTAGAAAATGTCAAGAATGTGCCCAACCCATAAATCAAGTAATCCTTTGAAGGTAGAAAATTACAGACCTGTTTCTATTCTTTCAGCCCCATCAAAAATATTTGAAAATATATTATACAGAAAAATATATAATCATGTTAAACCATGTATATATGTTAATGAACATGGTTTTTGTCAAGGAAAGCCCACTGTAACAAATTTGGTTAACTTCGTTCAATATATATTTAACACCTTTAATAGTGGAAATACAGTTGACGCACTTTATTTGGATTTTTCAAAAGCTTTTGATACTCTTGATTATGATATTCTTCTACATAAATTGTATATTTTTTTGGCAATTTTTTAAAGCTGATTTTTTCTTATCTGAGTGACCAACAACAATTCGTAGCATATAGACATACTAATTCGTACACATATAAGGAAAATTCTGGGGTACCACAAGGTTCCAATTTAGGACCTTTATTTTTTATTATTATTCATTAATGACTTACCAGATACCTTCAAATACTACAGATGTTCGTTATTTGTTAATGATGTCAAATTATATAAAGAGATGAAAACACTTACTGACTGCAATGAATTAAATTCTGATTTATCAAGGGCATATAAATGGAGTTTAGACAATAAACTATATTTTAACTCAAATAAATGCTGTATTATATCTTTGTCTAGAAAGAGAAAAACATTATGTTACGGTTATTAGTTGTCTGGAAATAGTTTAGAAAGGTGTGTTATTGTAAAAGTTCTTGAAGTGTCATTGGATGATAAATTAACTTTTGAATTCTATATTGACAATTCTAGGCTTTCAAATTACTAGGATGTATGTTCAGAAATACTCAGACGATGAAAAATGAATTTGCTTTGATTAAATTATTTTATAGTTTTATAAGAAGTAAGTTAGAATATACTAGCCTGATATGGTTTCCTTACACTAGAGAGAATATAGATAAAATTGAACGGGTGCAAAATAAGTTTCTGCGATTTCTTTATTATAAAAAAATACAATAAGTCCTCATATTGTGAAAGGATTTCTTATAAATCTTTACTAGAAGAATTTGGTGTCACTTCGTTATATATCAGAAGAGAAATTGGTCAACATATCTTTCTGTATAAAATTATTCATGGCATTATAGATAATCCCGACTTCCTGGGTTCACTTTGTTTTAATGTGAAGAAAGATGTATTGCATATTAGGTTACCCTTTTATTATGGTATATCACACATTAATTTTCACCAATTTCAGCTACCAAAAGGCTTAGCAAAAACATAATGAATTGATACAACGTAACTCAAATGTTGATTTTTCCTTACCATTTCAAGTATATGTATCAAAAATTAAAGAAGTAGTTTAAATTTATGCTTGCTGATGGTACTGCATACTGCATAAATATATTTAAAAATTTTCTAGATGCAAGTGAGAAGTTTCAGTTATAGATGCAATGTAGAAATGGAATTGACAGTAATTTTATTTGTAATTATAAATTGTAAAAGCATAATATACTGAGAAAATTTTTTTTCTTTGTAGGACTAAAACTATTGCAATATTAATTTGATTATTGCAGTTAATACTGTAATGAGCACTTATATTACGTCTTCTTTATTCTTTTATTTTTTGGTAATAGTATTCAGGAATAGTATTCAGGTCTTGTACACCTATTGCAATTGGGGGGGGGACTCATGTTATAAGTAATAAATAAATAAATAAAGTGGATCAAAAGAGTTATTTCTGTAACACCCGTAAGGACAACATGTTGCTGAGATTATATCTATTTCATATTTTATTATATCTTAACTTTTATATTAATATGTTGTTTTTTTTTTCATACAATGCTATTTGTTCACAATTCATCTGGTTCCATTAAAATATCCAAACCGTTTTCTATAAACATAATAAACACAAGAACGCACTTAGAAAAAAATGGATGGAACATTTAACAAATTATATTTATGGTAATATGTCGTTCTACGAAATCCAAGTGCAAACTACTAAATTTAGGTGAAATAGAATAAATTATTACCAACAGTGGAAGTATGCTCGTACCAATTACGATAGCAATAAAAGAACAAGGCTTTCCCTATTTGTTGCTAGAGGAGAGTTAACGGTCCCTAACGTGATCCATACATCATGCCATTTTTTCCCTTTTCTTTCATCTTTCGCACAACTTTACAGCAACCTTATGTCCTGAGCGACTGTGCCCTGAAGTGTTAAATGTGTCCCCTTCATAACTAATCAGAAGCAATCTGTAAACCTGTCCGCTCTTAACGGCGAGTGCGGCCAAAGTTCATTAAAACTCTTCCCATATTTTCTAGCGAAACGTTCAGTTGGGATGAGAGAGGCAAAGGTAGAAGCCGAGAAGGATTAGGAGAAAATCTGGAAGAATCTTGGAGGCGAAATGGTTTGTTACGGATGAAGCATGTTCCCAGTCACCTTCAAGAGACACATTGACATTTCGCGTACTCTTTATGTGTCTCATTGTAGCCTATAATTTTCTTTCCAATTCAAATACTTTCAGAGAAACAGAGATTAATACCCTTGTTTATGCTCACACTAGCACATTATGAGGACCGGGGGAACGGTGGCTTAGGGATAGAGCGCTTATTTGTGGTGGTTCGGGTCCCTGGTTCGATCAACGGCCAAGTAAATTTGTGGTGAACAACATTGTGTCGATGGCTTTTATCAAGGTACTCTCGTTTCCTCACCCATTTTCATTGCACTAACTATTCCATCATCATTGCCTAAATCATCAGTTTCCATTAGCCTAACAGGCATTAATTTAACGGACTCAGGGTAAAAGGTAACAAGTCATTTTTATTCATTTTTCAGGAGAGTCATCTTATTCCCTTTTACCGAGTGTGGATTCCATTGTAGCTTAATTATTCCCTTTTGCACGTCCCTTGTACTTGTTTTTGGTCACGTTTTTTTTCATAGGGCTTTTCATACAAAAAAGCGCCATTTAAAGTACTACAACTCTGTGTTAAAAACCGAAAATTGTAAAAAAGTGACTTGTTACCTTTTACCCTGAGTCCGTCCAATTATGGCACGTTAAACTGCGATATTTCACTTACTATGAGAACCGGGAGAATAAAAGTGATATCAGAAAATACCCAAAAATAGTAAGACAAGTCGGAACAGATTTTTTGAAGGAGAAACATACAAGACACTAAAATTATCAATATGTACATAGTCAGCTGAAGTCAAATGAGTAGGCTAGAGTATTCATTTCGTGATCGAGAGATGTTCTGAGGGAGTTAGAGTTCATACAAGGTTCTTATACAACAGCGATTTCAAGGATGTTTATCGAAAACGTGTAATGAAAAAAGCCAACTGTACTGGGTGGGTGCAAAATTACTAGGTATTTTTAGTATTCATTAATATTATAATATTACTGATTTTAGTTTGAAAACTGAATTAATATTAAGTTTTTTATTAAGAGTTCACATTGACTACTTAACTCAATCGTTGTCCACTGAAAGCAGCTCGAGCAACGTAAACAAATATGGCGGATCGTTTATCTGCTTATGAAAGAGCTTCCTGGACATTGCTTGGATGACGCGACGCGTGGACCTCACGAATGGTCAGCAAGAAATATAATTTTGCGTGATGTTTTCTTGTACAGACGTGTTCAAATTATTAGACTCAACATTCAATTTCTGAATATTTTACTGTTCTTACAATATTACGTGAGAAAATACGTTCGAACTTAGTCCAAATTATTACTTTGTAACTCTGTTCTAACTTCTAGTGGGTGTGGCATATGCTTTTCAATATCAATAAAACAAATGCGTACGTAACATTCAAATATCATTACTATAAAGTGTGTATATCCAAATTGGAAACAAAAAAATGAAATTGAATACTTACAAGAAAATTATCTCTCACACAAAGATTAATATTTCTTATGAAATCCCTTATTCTTTATTAAGTCTTTTATCCTTTGTGGCATCCTATGTACGAGTTTAGCACATTTTGCCTTCAATTTAGCATCGTGATATCACAAATTGTTGATCCCTTGATCAATTGAAGTTTGGTTCTAATGTGCTTCTTCTCTAGCTTTTCTTTCATGAAGCTCCAAAAGTTTTCAATCGGTTTACATCATATCAGGACTAGTGCCTGGAGACGGAAGAACACTGCCTGCACATATTGTGAACATTCATCAGACACAAAGATACATGATTCATCACTGAAACACACTATTCTCTAATCGTCAGCAGTCCAATATTCTAGGCCTCGTGCCCATTCGAAGCGCTTGTTTGTCATGATTGGAGTAGAATCTAATTTTTGTTTTCTTTCTTCACTTTCATCCTTGTTTTGCCATTCGTTAACACTTTTTCTTTTCAGATCAGAAACACTTCTTAATACAATTTCCGAAGTGAAGTGACATCTAACGTTCAACATTTATTTGAACGTCTCATGAGATTAATGACAAAATAATCAATTTTAATGAAGCTCAATCAACGCCTGAATGTTCAACACCGAAATCATCTGAGCAGGGAACTGTACGAATGGGGCACTCGAGTTGCCAGACGAGGTGCATCACATGTGAAAGAAGATGTAAAAAGATGTCCATATGCAAAATTGTAGCGGCTGAGGGCAACATGGACGAGCGTGAGAGGCGGAAGAAGTGGGGCCTACAGTGGAACTTAATAACACAGAAATATGCAGAATCACACGTTTCGCTCCCGAGTGGTGAAAGAAATGCATGTTAAAAGTATAGGAAGTGGAACATGAGAAGAGGTGCTATATTGTGGGGGATATGGACATCATGGGCGCCATCTTGAAAGTAGAAATCTTAAATTCGAATTTGAATTTGAATTTGAAAAGTGGGGCATGAGGTATATAAGTTAAGACTGAAATTTTACCAGAAATTCATTAGTGTGCAAACTGCTATTGTAACTGTCTTGTGAATTAGAAAAAACGAGCAGGTAAGAAAGAGCACAGAAATGGGTAAACAAATGTCACATACCCATGAAATAAACCTTAAGAATAAAAATCCAAAGGTAATTAGGTTGAGGCAGTTTCTGATTCGTACGTATTGTTTGTTGCATTACAAGCCTACAATGATGGAATTTTGGCACGTAGGGGTTTGAACACTGGACAACACAAAGAATGTAGGAATAAGTGACTGATATTATAATGCTGTGACTTATAAACTTAATTGGTTACTATTATAACGTATTGTAATATAAAATATTGTAAGTGTGGCTTTTAGTTGCATTACATTTCAATTGCAATTTCAATGTAGATCATTATAAACTCTGTGGCTAGATGCAAACTAGTTGTGCTTAAGAAAAAGAAGTTGCAAACGATAGAGGTCGGACCAGGTAGTACAGATAGATCGACAACATTCTGTGCTAACAGAGAGAGACTGCGCGAAGGCTATGAATAACTGACGTGCGTTAGCAGCAAATAGACGAAAATATAGAGACAAGAGAGTGACTAGTGCGAAGTTTAATGTGACCTAGGTCGTTCAGTTCCTGGTAAATAAGTGTTATAAATTGACGTTTTGTGTTGTAGTGCTGGAAGTGTAGAAGGTATTTGGGTGCTCTTCGTTAACATGAATCCCCAAGTAGTGGTAGCGTTATTAGTTCGTGAGTTTGGGACGTCCGACGATAATCCCCGTCGAGAAGATCGTAATGCTTTTGAACGCATCACACGCTTATTAGTAAATAACGATACAGGCTCGAAGAATATCAAACGTTATTTACAGACGAGTGTCTAGCAGATGAGAATGAGATTGACAGTGAGAGTAGTGACAGTGACCATCGCGAAGAATCTTGTGTAGCAAATGCGTCAACTCATTATCCAAAAGATAGCAGTTGTGAGCAGAGTAGTAGTTCTTGATACGCCCCTTCTCCACCAAAACAACCTACGAAATGTACGAAGGAACAGTCAAAGAAAGCCTATAATTACTGGATTGAGACAGAAAAAGTATCCGGCAAAAGAAGAAAAGCATCGTCTGTATTTTCAGGGTACAAATTCTACAGGGGAGTGTGAAGCCCCTTCGCACTTTTGAACGCAACCTCAACAAAGCGTCAGCAAAATAAACGACGAGGTGCTATTACGTTTTAAACGAACGCGGGCCATGAATGGAATAATTCATGTTCGGACAATTCGAATGTGGGCGATGAATATAAAGAAAGGCATTGATCCAACTGACACTCTTAACTTCAAGGCATCGTCTTCCTGGGTAGCAAAATTTAAAAAGCGTAACAATATTGTGTCACGCAAAACTGCGCACTCCGTGTCCAAATCTGCCAAAAGTGAGCAAGAATTACAGAGAACTGCAGACGTGTTTGTCGAGGAAACAAAGGCTATAATCGTGGAAGAAAACCTCAATTTAGGCCAAGTGATTAACACAGATCAAAGTCGATTTGATAAGGAACTGCATTCAGGAAGAACACAGGCAACTAAAGGCGCCAAACGGGTGTATTCTAGCATTGGATCACTGACAGCAGTTACGCACTCTCATATGATAATGCCGATAATAGCGATGGATTGTAAACTGTTATCACCATTATTTCTAATATCTGCTGAACCTACAGTAAATTCCCCGCGAATATTCGAAACACTCCTTCGAATATCAAGACATTTGCTCGAAAAACTGCAAATATGAGCAAGAGTGATCTGAAATTATTTCTCCAAGACGTATTTTGGCCAACTGTGACGGAAAATCGCCTTTTGCTACTTGTTGATTCGTGGTCTTGTAACAAAGATGCGCAATTGATACATTCTACTGTTCCAGATAATGTCCTCACAAACAACACATACCCCCCAAATGCACTGGACTTATTCAACCTCTAGACGTTGGATTCTTTCGCACTTACAAGCAGTGTGTGCGATTAAAATTGATGGGTTTCGTATCTGGCAGCGAGACAACTTCACCCGTCTCCAAGCTTTCACTCATTTTCAATTTCGTGCTTCCCGCTTCTCTCATTTTATTAAGCATGCCTTCTATGTAGCTGGATATCTTGAAGAACATGCGGGAAAATTCCAAACTCCAATAACCTTTTGTTTTGATTCTGACATAGCAGAAGATTGTCAGGAAGATCAGTGTACTAATCCCAGCTTCGTCAGGTGTGCACACTGCGAAAATGTCTTTTGCTTCCAGCACATTCTTATCGATACCCTCCACATCAACTGTATTTCATGGACTGGTACGGTATCTTTTTGCGCCTATATTTACTTGTAATTGCCTATGTTATGATTCATGTTATTATATTCCAAACGACTCACGGTATAATGAAACGTGTTTTAGGCAAGTACGTATATTGTTCACACACAGACAGCAATGTTTATCCCCTGCAATATTCCCAGTGAATTGCATGTGAACACACTTTTTGTACTCTTCTTATAGAGGTGCGTCCAGTGACTACATTCTGCGAATGGTTTTCCACACGATCACTGTCATATGCGTACAGTATATCTTTTTGTCATGTACTCTTTGCTTGACAATTGACTTGTACCTTAACAGGACTCAAATGAAACATTTGTTATGTTGAATATGTCCATATATCCCCTCCAGACGTTGTTGCATGTTCGTATTTCTCAACTCACAATAAAGAAACTATAAAATTATTCACACCAATGAATTTATTGTAAAATTTCAGTCTTAATTGATATATCACATGCCCCACTTTTCATTTAACATTTTGAATTTAAATTCAAGATGGCTACTTTCAAGATGGCGCCCATGCTGTCCATATCCCCCACAATATAGCACCTCTTCTCATGTTCCATTTCCTATATATTTGACATGCATTTCTTTCACCATTCGGGAGCGAAACGTGTGATTCTGCATATTTCTGTGTTATTAAGTTCCACTGTAGGCCCCACTTCTTCGGCCTCTCACGCTCGTCCATGTTGCCCTCAGCCGCTACAATTTTGCATATGGACATCTTTTTACATCTTCTTTCACATGTGATGCACCTCGTCCGGCAACTCGAGTGCCCCATTCGTACAGTTCCCTGGTGAGATGAACTTATCGCTTAAGGTGAAACTCAAAACACCACTTTGGCATTTGTTCGAGCTAAGCAACCATGCCATGGATGGGTAGAATCTAGGACTATATAGACGAAAGTATGCTCGATTACAGGCTCAGTACGAAAGAGCACAACGAAAGTACATAAATGACATTAAAATAATAGTGGGATGAAGATAACTGGCAGATAGAAAAAACACGAAACAAGAATTTTAGGAATGATCCAAAAATTGCATCAACAGATTGCGATTGCGATCTTGGACAATAATTAGTTTTCGGATCAGTAGCCACAAAATTTTTGAACGGCCCCTAAATCGAGTTTTCATATTTTTATGGAATAAGCATACAATACTGAGTTAAGTGATAGTTTGGGTTTGGGTACACTGTATGTAATTCTCCAGATATAAAGCCTACAAGAACATTTTTGTTGAAATATATTAGATCTTTTGGGCCAATTAGATACGGAACCCCAAAATTTTTGAACGGCCCCTATATCCAGTTTTCGTATTTTCTATAGAATAACCACATCATACTAAGTTAAGTGATAGTTACGGTGTGGCTACACTGTATGTAGTTCTCCAGATATAAAATGTATAAGAAAGTTTTTCATTGAATTATATTGGATCTTTTGATCCTAAAAAATCATGAACGCTATATTGTCCAGCAGAAATTTAAACAATTCGTATTCAAGAAATTGTGAATCTGGAACTCAGAGTCTTGAACTAAGAAACTTCTACACTAAAATTGAAAATTCTACCACTGAATCATCTCATCTTCCGTTTACTCTTCTATTACATATACAGTAGTTATTTCCTACCATCTTAAAGATTGCAGAAACCTCCGTTACATATTACTTACGCGAGTTTAGAACAACGAACGAAATAATTGAATCATTAACGTAACCGTGACGTTAACACAAAAGAACTAATGAAAATTTAAGAAGAAATCAGGTTCGTAACTGATAGGGTGATTTCTTAAACAAAGTAGATGTGTAATTATGTCATTTCGTCTGCCAGGGTAATTTTAACTTGATTGTTGTCTATAGCAGTCGGTGTGTGCTTGAATACATTAAGACACATACATACAAACACACAATGAGAAAGAAGAAGCAGGAAAGTCGTGAGGGATGGAGAACACAAATTGGTCTCTAAGCTAAGGATAAAGGTCTGTGTTTTGTAAGGGAAAAAGCCGCACATTCATCACAATGCCACCGAGGATTTCCCTATACGAAGCCAAACAATCGTGTTTGCTTACCGTCCCTTCCTTTACGCCCCTGAACCTTAGAAACCTTTCCCACTAGTACTACGGCGACTATCCTGACAACAACAAGGATATTTCCCCTCCCCACTCTGTCTTAAAACATTCTCGCACTAACATTATTCTCACTCTTAAGAATTGGTGCTTACTCGCTAACCTCCCCCTGCCCCGAGAGAGAAATAGCGAAATCTAAGGGGGTGAGAGATGGAGGCATGTTACGGGGGTTAGTTTTCCTACAATGAAACGCTATCCACCCTGGTACTACATTCCAAATTAAACGCCGGCGCACCTCAAAATTGAACTAATTTATTCCAGGTTTTCCTCCCACTAAGAACGTTCTCCTTCAATTCTCTCAGGTATCACGCCCGGCTGAATCTCTTCTTTGGAATTCCCCCGTCCGCAGAGTCTCAAGATCCTTGTGTCTTGCATTAGTGGAAAAATCTCCGGTTGGAAAAGCTTTAAACCCTGCTGAAAAGCTCCGCATACATAAAGTTTCATGCCTTTCTCCGTAACATTCATTGCTGCGATGCTATGGGACTGTGTGTAAAAGGTTGATTTCTAAAGGAGTGGGGACCAGGTGTGGGGAATAAGAAGGAAGGAAGGAAAGTTAATAATTTAAACTACTACCTCCCTCCCTATAAGACAAAGGATTCGTGAATAATATACGATCAAAAATAATTAATGCAATTGTATTTGTCATAAATGATTAAGATTGAGTTGTAATTATTAGCTTTATTATAACAAGGTTACTAATATAAAATAATAATATACACTCTAAATGGTTGGTACATCTTCTGGTATGCTTCTCCTCTGTTCAGTTCCCGATGAGGACACCAAAATGTAACAGACTAATTAACAGCTTAATTAATACCTAGGTATATAGAGAAATCTATAATGTTATTAGCATTTAACGAGAAAAAGGTCACAACATGACACGCGTCTAATCCACTGACCCTAAACCGTATTACGAAATTTTCTCTTATTCCCTTTTATTTAGAATTCCATTTTCCAATTGAAAACTTTGGGGGGAAAAAACCGTTAAGTCCAAAACGTGAAAGTGTAGAGAAGATAGCTTCACAAGAGTTTCTCGTTATCCGATTTTCTTCAAACTTGGCACATATATGCTAGACCGAAAATAAATCGACACGTATCTTTTTTGTTTCTTTCAGAAAATAGGTTAAGGGAGCCAAAGGGCCCCCTTTTCGAAAAAAGAGAACCCTTGATTAAAAGAGCCACATTAAAGGAACGAAACTTTGCCGATGCAAAGATGACTTCAAAGTAGTAAATACGTGTTTTGTCGCTTCTGCGGGAAAAGGGTTGCAGAAGGCAATGCCCCTCTTCGAAATGACAAATTTGTCAAGATTAGTGCAGACGTCCACAAAGTGTGACCGTGGATCATTTTTCGGAAACCGTTTGGTAGACGGACAAATTGGCGACCACAGATCCCATTATGTTTTCGAGCACAGGTTTTGAAATAATATATATCCCCCGCAGGGTCCCACTCAAAATTTGCAAATGACAAGGGTGGTCGAATTGCATATCGAATGAAAGATGTTGTTACATAGAAGATGCAATAAGTCTCGACTCTGTACGCTGCCCTCTGTAAAGTGGCGGCGAGTCAAAATGGAAACAATCTGTATTGAAAAGTCTATGGCCATCTTTATAAACGTGAAACTGTGAGACTGTTGTGAAACAGGAAAACACGTATTTCATCATTTTAAAAATACACAATGTATTAAGGAAAAAATATTTCCCAGAGTCTCAGACGAGTCCTACTCATAAGTTTCAAATACCAAGAGGGGGTCAAATTGCATATCGTTTGAGAGTTGTTATAAAGTGAAAGAAGCTGGGAAGAAGTCTCGACTGTCTACTCCTGTGCAATAGAATGGCGGGTAAACATGTAAAAAAACAAACTTGATCGAAAAGTCTAGAGCCACTCCTATAGGTGTAAAACGTTGATAAGGATGTCAAAAGAGGAAAAACATGTATTTCATCATTTCAAACGTAGAGACGACCTTAAAAAACCAGTTAACATTTGTTCTGTGTGTGTACGAGAAAAGGATTATAGATAAGGGATAAGCGCCTCCTTTAAACGGAAAAGTTTCTCTAAATAACTAGTCAAGCAATGTCTATCAAATAAAGGTAGAACTACGTAAAATATTCGCATAACATAAACACATCGAAACTATGCAACTGGTGTCTAGGCAAGGAAAATAAGATTAAGGTAGTGTCAACCGTCCAGCAGCTAAAAGAAACTGGACGCCATATTTAATCAAGCTCGGCGCTAAAGAAACAGTAATGTTCCTAGGTACAGATGACCGGAATTGAGGAAAAACGGAGGTTTGGTGTTTCTTCGGGAAATCATGAGGCGTTTTGTGTTATTTGGGGAGGAAATGACGAAATCGATATTGAACGCAGTAAAATTAAATAGCTCGGTGAATAAATCGGTGTTACGAGGGCTAGTCAAGAAAGACTTGGACTGATTTTTTTTCTAGGCAATTTATTATTACTCAGCAACAGGCACATGATCCTTTTCAAAGTAGTCCCCGCCCATTTGAATGCACTTTTTCATTCGAGTCTTCCAGTCCTCAAACACGTGTCGCAGGCCATTCTTTGAGAGGTCCTTCAAAACCGCCTCCGATGCCTTCAGAACCTCGGAATTATCGGAGAAGCGGCGTCTACGCAGTCTGGATTTTAGGGCAGGGAATAGAAAAAAGTCGCACGGTGCGGTAGGCGTCTCCACCATCCTCAAACCTTTGCAACAGCTCCCTGCAAGTCTCCACTCGAACGGCCTTCTGCTCTGGTGTTAGGAGTCGCGGAATCCATCGCGCACACACTCGGCTCATGTGGAGGTGGTCATGCAAAATTTTGAAGGCACTGCCATGAGATATGCGTAGTGCGGCTGCCAGATCGTCGATACTGATGCGGCGATCTTCTCTAACAATGACTGCTGCCGTGTTAATGTTCACCTCAGTAACAGCTGACGCTGATACACCTGGTCCACCAGCTTTCGTGATTGTCATTCGGCCCTCTTTAAACTCTTTGAACCACCAGAACACGGTACTTCGTGGCAGAGCGTCATCTTTGTAGGCTGCTCTCAACATTCCTAGAGTTTCTGTTGCACTTTTCCCCAGGCGATAGCAGAACCGTATAGCTGCAAATTGTTCATCTCGTAATGACTCCATTTCTTCTACAGGCGACTTCTAGAGGCGGCGCAGAACATCACCTGCAATAAAAAGTCGTGGTTACCAAACATGCAATGATTCCTTAACAACATTTTATATATATGCACAGCAAGACCCACCCTACTTGTATGCCAAACTATGAAGCTCCAGCGTTAACAGAACTGCCGGGGAAAAAATCAGTCCAAGTCTTTCTTGACTTGCCCTCGTATTTAAAAAGTGAAATCTGTGCGAATTTGCACTTGCAATTAAAAGTGGAAGAATCTAATATGGCTCTTTGTTTTCTCAATCTAGTATGCTTTGAGAATCAAGTTTGCTCTCTCAATTAGTTCTCCATTTCTTTGTCTCAACTTTTTTATAATAAAAATAAACTAATAGGACAGAAATTGCAGCTCTCCAAGATCATACCTAGGATAATGTAGAGCTTTTATTCTTTTGAATACGGCTTTGCTGCGTAAATAAACAAAATATTTACAAGAAAAGCAAGTAGTTAATGTATATGTATATATTACTGTGATTTGTAACTTTGCTATAAAAGTAAAATCCGTACATACCTAGAGAAAATCTCGGAACTGGTTTTTCTGTTTCAACATTCTGCTTTAACATATGCAAGTCGCGAAAGATGCGTATTTCTTATTTGTAGTAACGTAGTTCAACTGTAGCACTTGCAGAAAAAAAACACGTTATTTTAATATTTATTTATTTATTTATTTATTGTCGTGACTTAGTACAGGTCAGAGATTGAGAGACATGATTCTCTCAATGCATTTCGAAAGGACAAAAGTGAAAACGAGTTATAGAGGATGTCCCAAAAGTAATGGTGAAAAATGAAACCACATATTCCTGGCATCAACACAAGAAAAAAAGTTTATATGACACACAGTTCGGAAGTGGGGCGGAGATAGACAGCTTCGAATGTAAGGGGAAAGAAACTTCACACTTAGGGAATGGAACTTGCCGAGTTACAAAACAGGACTGAAGATGAGTGTTGTGAAGTGCAGGGTAGCCAGAGCAGAAACTAAGGCTACCAAGCAACACCAACACAAATAAAAAAACAAGGTGGAGTGGCTGGGAATATTCAAACTAACAGAGAAATCTGCATAATTTCTTCCCTCTTGGAGATGATGGTATTCTCCTGTAAGAGCCGCCACTGCCATAAGTAATTCGGTAGAGCATGAAATATTAGTTAGCTAATGAGAACAACAGATCTCAGGGTTATCTGTGTTACAGTCATGGCCAAGATGCTACTATAGTGAGTTATTTATGAAATTCCAACAAAGGTTAAAAAAAAAATCTATACTTTAAAACAACAGGTAGCAAACTGTTTTATAACTCACTATACTCATGACTGTACTTGGTTCTCTGGGCATTTATACTCCCTGGGCCCCATTCAGAGAGCCGGTCAGACATACACAAAACAAGGGCAAGTGCTTCCTTGTATCACACTCCTGTAAAACAAACATTTTCATTAGCAGTAGGTACTCACCCTGCAGCAAATTGAGTCAACACGGATTCTGTTTAGAGATGGCTGGTTTATTTCCATATAACAGGACATCAAATGGAGTGCTATAAGGTATATTCACACTCCGACTACACTGATACTTTAACTTCCTCTGTAGTGCACTACTACACACATACACTGATATATTTTTATAGATATTTTACACAACACTTTTTTTACTATTTAAAAAAGAAATAAACAAGAAGTGGGAGGACGAAGACTTGATAATTAAGGTCTGGTTGACCTTTGAAAAATAAAGAAAAATATTTATATACAAATTGCTTTTAACTCCTCATGTTGATGAGTTTATGGTCTCTGACTGTCACAGAGAGGAGTGAAAATAATATCACAAGGATTTTATATTTATAACAACACGTTATTAAAACACATCAAATTAAACTGATCATAAATTGTAGTTATATTCATTGCACAGTTCCTGAGTTGACAACTTGTTCCCGCACACAGTTCTAGCTGGAAGTTACCAAGTCCTTCCACATTCCCATTTCACTGCGGAGGGTATAGATTGTCACACTGTTCTGGCTGAATAATGAAGTTTTCCAGATGTGGACATGTGTTATGTCCTTGAAGCAAGCAAATACAAATGCTTGAAAACCTTGTTCAAGAGTCCAAGGAAAGGCACTGTGTAAAGGCGTTACAGGCCGGTTTTAATATCTCAACTTAGAGATATTCAATGTTTGTTTCACTGCCATAACGACAATGTAAATTCTTCCCCAAATTAACTGGTGGGGTTTCTGATAAGATGTTCACTTAGTACATCTTATATGAGTGCCAAGTAGCACTATGCCGTAAACTAGTAAAATTGAAATAAATGTTTTTAATTGTTCCGTTCCATATTAAAATTAGTAATAGGTACGCTTTCTTTTCAACACTGTAGATATGTGCACTGTCTTAACACATTTTGTAATTTACACTTGAAGGTGATATGTAATAGTAGAGTTTCACTGCACACTTGAGTTACCGGTAGGTTCACAGGAATATCCACGGGGACCAAAATTATGTCCACACGTCTCCCTGGGTTATTGGTAACTCATAGGTACTAGAAGTCAGGGTGACTTCTTACAACGATATTTAACGTGTTCTCACCTCAAGCTACTAGCACGAACTTCCTGTGTTCAACACAGAAACAAGTATATCTATTGCCACAAAACCATGAAAGGAAGAAACTCGCTCCCTTTCGAGTCCTACAACAAAAGGTTTGTGCCTTCCGGCTATCTTCTGTGTGGTCCTCTCTGCACATACCAGTCGTTCACCTGCCTATCGTTGCAAATTTCAAACTTCACCCTGTGACAGGTGCTGCTTCTCCTACACGACGGCCAACTTGGAACCTTCTGCTCCCAGCAGAAGTCTATGAGAGTTTTTAACACAACATATTTATATTCACTTGTAATAACACTTATCAATACGAGAAATACATGTTATGATACACTGAAATAAAGAAAATTTTACAAAGAATACATAGTTATGCTAAACATAAACTGTCATCCCTCTCAGAAGCAGAAATGAGCCCAATTTCCTGTGGCTGTCCTTCAAAACTGTCTGCTACTAATGGCATCCATGTTTGTATGGAGAGGGATAGAGGAAGCATCTTTGTTTATTATTACTTTTTAACAAATACAAGATCCAAATGTCTTTTACGACAAGGATACACGCTGATAAAATTAATCAGGAATTTTGTACGGTATTTCCAAGAACGATTTGAGCGTAATACGTTAATATTAATATTTTACATTGAAAAATAAGTCAAAATAGAGTAAAACATTTAAACTGGTGTTGCATCTTGGGATAAAAGTATAGCTTCGCTAGCTGACGGTACCGGTCCTGGAGGAAGAGGGGGGCGGAAGAGACGCTCGAGCTCGTTGTACACAAAATCACACCTATAGAAATCGAAAAACTCACATGTAGAAGCTAAAAATTTTACGACTTTTAATATAATAGAAGAGGTGCGTTGATACTCACTGTATCCAAATCAGTGTGGTTTACCTAAGGAAGTTTGTAGGATCCTTCCTGTGTATTGTGAGTCTTATTTAGTCCCTCATCTGGTGATTTCTTTCCATGGTGAGTCGTGAGGACCTCACATCTTGAATGCTAGGCGACGAGAAGTCGGGAGAGAATCAGAAAAAAAATTCTCTGTCAGCGCTCGCTCTATCTTCCACAGCCAAAATCAATGCATGATTCTATCGAATATGCTCATTTCTTCAATTAATTAATCCGTCGTAGAGAATATTTATATCATTCTTCCTTCGTCCCCATGTATGCTATATATTATACAATGACTCGGTAATTAGATGCAAACGTAAAATACAATATTAACTAGTCTATAACGGAAATAACACAATGAATAAATACAATATAATACAATATTGTATTAATATTTCCGTACTACGCTCGGTGTATTACACAATGTAATCATAAAAACTAAATGATATTCATTAAATATGCTAATGTTTAAGCAATTAATTAAATCACAAAATACTCTATTTACATATTGGTATGTAAATGTGCCCCTCATCTGCATTTTGATATGCAGATGATGGAGAAGGACATTGGCCTTCTACAGTATTTTCCCCCCTATGATTCTAGGTGCTGTACTTGTTAGTACAGGACGTAGATCATAAAGAGGGCACATTTTTGTTCCTGAAAATATTAGTACACAATATATATATATAAGGTTAAAAAAACAAAGTAAATAACATAGAAAATCAAAAGTCACAAATTCCAATAAACAAAAGCTAAATATAGAGAATTCAGTATTCCCTAACTTTACATAAACCTGAATCACATAAATTCTCATAATACACTAATACACTAGATCACTAAATACACTATAGCACTAACACTATTTACACCTGTGTCAAATCCGGGATCCGATGCTTCACTGTGTGATCCTATTGCATCTCTATTGCACCAGTACCACTGTGATTCTCTTCTTCTCTAGAAATATACGGCTTTAAGAGAAAAGCATTTCTGGTCATCTTGACCTCTTTTGTCGCTGGATCCGCTAGTGTGTACATATTTCGGCCAGTGGTAGCGACAATTTGCCACGGCCCTGAGTATAAGAGTAAGAGCTTTTTCGACACACCTGCTAGAGCATCCGACTTGTGGAAAACTCTTGATAGAACAAGGTCACCCACATTGTACTCGACTGTACGGTGTGACTTGTCAAAATTACGTTTTCGTGCAGCAGCATTCTTTTTGTGATTCTTTCTTGCTATCTCAATGTAATACTGCACGTCATGGCGCTGATCCACTTCTGGGATTTCAAATAGCCTGGCTATGTCTCTAGACATAGACTGTCCAAAGTGACATTCAAAGGCTGACACGCCAGTGGTCAGGTGTTTAGCCGAATTTAAACACTTCTCAATTTTATCTAAGTATTTGGGCCACAATCTTTGGTTATCATGACACAATTTACGTAGTAAACGTACTGTCGCCTTGACGGCTACTTCGGCCATCTCACCCTGGGGATAATATGGCGTGGAAGTGATGTGCCTGATACCAAGTTCTGCTAACTCATTTTTCCAGCGGTTAGACTGGAAAGGTGACCCTCTGTCTGTCAAGACTAGTTCCACACTAGGGTTCACTTTTAGGTACTCCTTAAGTTTCCTAATTGCAGTGGTAGTGTTGGCTTTCCTACACGCGTACAAACCAATGAGTTTTGAAAATGCGTCGTAGAACACCAAAATATAGTGGACTCCCCCAATTCCCTTGGTTAGAGGTCCTAACCAATCGGCGTAGGCCAAGTAGCCTGGCTTCTCAATGACGACGGGATTCAGTGGTCCCGGACGATAACATTGGGGAGGGTTGCTTTTCTGACATAATTCGCAGGAAGCACAAAATTTCCTCACACTTGCTCTCATCTTCGGCCATACGAAGAATTCAGATAGAAGTGGTAGTAATTTACTAGCCGACATGTGCCCTCGATCTGTATGGTAATAATCGAGCAGTGGAATTACTAGCACTTCTGGGATGCACATTCGGACTCCTTCCCGGTCACGCTTACATAAGCGTCCGTTCAACACTTCAAAACGGTGACAAGCACCATTCACCTTTGGTGAGTCCGTCTTCTCTTCTACATCTCTCTTGATCTTGCCGTAGACAGGATCTGAAGACTGCATCTCCGGTAGTATGGCTATCATCTTCCTCAACTCACATGGAATTTCCGTCAGGATGGACATCAGCGACTCCTGAAGGATAGGCTTCCGTGCAACACTGAGGTCTTCTTCTGTGTGAGGAGGGTACCTAGAGTGATAATCACTCAAATTCTCGTTGGAGTTAACAAACTGAAATTCAAAATTGAAATTGGAGAGCAGCATCGCCCACCTGGTGATGCGCTGGTTTGTAAGCCTACAGTATAGAATGAACTTAAGAGCAAGGTGGTCGCTGCGAATTATGAATTTAGTTCCTACTAAATATTGTTTAAATTTAACAACCCCATCTATCAGTCCAAAAAATTCTTTTTCCGTTACAGAATAATTTTTCTGTGCCGCATTAAACACACGTGATGTAAATGCAATGACCCTAATGTCATCATTATCATCACGCTGGTACAACAGAGATGAACACGCAATTTCACACGCATCACACTCTAAAATCAGCTGTTTGTCAGGCAGGACGGTTTTCAGCACTACTTCTTCCTGGAAGATCTGCTTGATCTTCTCCATCGCTGCCTGATGTTCTGGTTCCCACTTGAACCTCACATTCTTCTTCAGTAGTTGGAACAACGGATAGAGAATTTCCGAGTATTTCCTACTAAAGCATCTATAGTACTGGCATTAGCCAATGAAGGAACGCAGTTCCTTTACGTTCCGGGGTGTTCTAAAGTCCAACACCGACTTCACTTTTTCCGGATCTTTACCGATACCGGATTGCGAAAAATGGAATCCAAGTATGTTCAAGCTTTTTCTGGCGAAATTGCACTTTTTCAGCCTGAGAGTTAGGCCGCCCGCAGTGAGTAAACCCAACACTCTGTCGAGGTGTACAATATGATCATTGAAGCTCCTGTCCGCCAAAATCAGGTCGTCAACATATGCGCCGCAGTACTCTCTAGCTTCAGTTCCTATCAGCATATCTAATGCTCTGACGCAAGAAGCAAGGCTTTGTTTCTTCCCAAACGGAAGTTTCTGAAAGACATACGATATGCCTTCATGTAGGAATCCTAAGTATTTCTGGTCGCTTTCCTTCACTTTGATTTGTAAAAACATTTCGGTTGCGTCGACACAGCTAAACCAAGAATTATCACAAATGTCCTGGAGAACAGATAGGGGTGGCATCGGTCTGTCAGAAAGATCCCCAGATATTTTGGCCAGAGCTCGGCCATCAATACAGACCCGAATACGTCCGTCACTCTTCGGAGTCACTACCAGAGGATTAATAAACGCCGTAGGCTGTTTCTTTATCACACCCCAGGCCAACCAACGCGAAATTTCATTAGATACTAAGTTTCTAAATCTCTTCGGGTAAGGATATAATTTTGTCTTGATTGGAAGTTCGTCCGTTACTCCAATCTCATGCACGTAGTTAGCTATGCAACCTGGCTTGACATCAAAAAGTGCTTGATGCTTAAGAAGCACAGCTTTCAAACTTTCTCTTTGGGAGGCTGAGAGATCTGAGTAGTTCGATACAAACTCCTCTATCTCTGAATGGGAGGCGCGAGTTTTCACTTTCATCCACTCTTCTGGTGGGAATACGTGAACCGCCATTTCTTGGGCACTTGGGAATCTTCCATCGTCCAAGTTTGGGGCACGAGCTGCCTTATCTCTGTAGGTCTTAGGCTCATTCTGTGCACTAACCCGTATGGCCTTCCGTCTTTCGTCTGACGGGGAAAAATTACAATCAAAAGTATCTACTTCCTCCATAATACTAAAAGGTTTTTGGCACTCTCCATTCAACTCCAAACAACGAACTACTAGATCCTCAGTCTCGCAATCTACTGATCTAAACGCCACTTCTACATCATGAGGATGTTTGAGATGTAGAAGGCCGGTGTCATAGTCTAACACGGCACGAGATTCGGTAAAAAAGTTGGATCCTAATATCACAGACCTGTTCAGGCCTGAAATTATAATACCTAAAGTATGAAATTCCTTCCCTTGTATCTCAATGACTAACAGCGTTTGGCCTATGATCGTCGCTGATTTACTTCCAAAAGCAGACGTAACCCGTATATTCTTCGCACTCAAAAATGCGGGTGGGGGGTGGCTATTTGAGACAGTGTCCCAAATTTCTTTCGAAATTGCAGAGCAAGTAGCCCCTGTATCTAATAAACAATTTACTTCTTGTCCAAACAAACACACTTGTATCTCTGGTAGTGAGATGACGTTATTAGCAGGTAATGCATCATTACTTGAGTCAAACAAGTTCTTAAATATGCCATTCGCTTCTTCGTAAATTTCCCTATCTAGATCAATATGTTCTCCGGTCCTACTAAGTAAGGTTATTTTATTTTCAAACATGCCTTCACTAAAATGCTTCTTTGATTTAATTTCTAAACATAAATTACAATTTTCTTCTTCTTTTTCTTCTTCAGTTACAAAAATTTCTTTCACTGCGGTTTCGCAAGAGTTATCATCAGGTGTATTTTCTACGTTCTTCTCAAAATTTCGCACATACTTGGAATTTAATTTAGCCAACTCGGTTGGACAAGTTCTCACCGTGTCCTTCCTACCGCCGTCGCAAGCATATGCGGACAATCCTCATTCCCTTGGAGAAGGAGATGAGGATTGGTTTCTCCTGGTATTGTTAGTATTCTGAGTGGGTGGAGGGGGCGCACGGTCATAGCGTTCAAGAAGTTGAATTTCCTCCTCTTCTCTATGGAAGGAATTCCTTCGCTGTCCATCCGTACTGCGCATTCCGCCCCTCCTACCGCGGGCTACACGACCGTTGTTGTGGGTGGAGTGGGAGTTCCCCCCACGTGACCAGCCAGTTGACCCACTTCCGCTACTCTGGTTTCGAGGCGGGGAGCGCTGGTGGTTGTTTGGTTCGTGTTGTTTTGTCTCCGTCTCTGGTAAGGACGCTGGTTCTCACGTGTTCTATTTTTCTTTCGAACCATGTGCTTACCACCAAGGCCAGAGGGGTTATTTTCCTCGCCGTCTATGCTCACTTGGAGCATGTTGACCCCTTTCCTCGGGTTTGTTTGGTAGAACTGGTCGCGATTCGTCATCGACGACTGCAGTTCTTGGACCAAATTCAAGAGTTCTGCTATGGATTTAGGGTGAGACGAGACTATTGCCCTAAATAGCCAGTTTGGGAAGTGCCGTGGGAGTACCTTTAATAAAGTCGCATCTGACATGCGTGGCTCCAAAATGCTGTTTTTGTGCAGCAAATCCAGCAGATATTCTGCAGGGGATTTGTGCACTCTACTGTCAAAGTGAGATGTCAGAATGTTCGCCCTTAGGTTAGCCAACCGCTCTTCACTTAGATAGCAATGCCTAAATTCGTACACAAAATCTTCGTACGTTTGAATTTTGCTTCGGTTCACCTGGAACCATTGGTAACAGGTGTTCCGGACAGCTCGGGGAATGAAGCTAAGTCTCATCTCGTCCGGTACCCCAGTGACCTCGAAATACCGGTCGAGATCTTGTAGAAAATTATAGGTCTCGGTTTCCGTCTCGTTTCCTGTATACATAGGCAGAGTCACATCTCTGTGTATTAGGCCTAACGCAGTAGCGAGATTTTGTCTCGTCTCATGAGTGCATGAGCGAGACGTAGACGGAACAGGGTCTGTCTCGTGGGCTTTAGCGAGGTTCCCAGGTTGAGAACCGTGCAAGTTGCGACTCGAGGTGTTGTTCTGTAAAGGAGGTTGTTCGTGTGTGCCAGAGACAGAGATGTTTGCGAGTCTCCCCTCAATCACCTCACTTGTCTCCTTCTGAATGTAGTTCTTCCATGCCTCCATCTTCTTCTCTAATTGTGTGCACACATCTTGTACAGTATCTTGCATCTGCTGGATGCTACCGTTACATTCAGATCGAATTTCCTCGAGTGGTGTTTCCTGCTCGATTTCCCCCCTGAGCCTGGCTAGTTGGGAAGCGAAACTCACTTCCACTCTCCTGACCTGATTATTAAGTTGGATTGTGGTCTGTTCGACACGAGACGAGACCTGTTTTATATTTTCATCTAACTTCTTCGCCGTTTCCTGAACCCGTGAGTTTAGTTCTTCCCGAGCGCCTTCGATCTCCCCCCTAAGCTCTACTGTGGTGATCTCTAGTCGCTCAGTCAACTCGCGTTCACTCTGCTCAAGTCTCGAACTCATGGACTCCAAACGGAGTTCAAGACGAGCATTGCTAGACTCAATAGCCTGTTCTAGCCTTTCGCTATTTTGTCTCGTTTCATTACGGACTTGTTCTAGACTTCTATCTAATTTCTCTAAACCCTTTGAATTCTTCTCAAATTTTTTCTCTAGATCTTCCTTTAGGCTTTTCAAAAGTCCGCTTAGCATGGCAGCTAGATGTTCGTGACTTATGTTTCCCATAGAGCTACCTTCATTAACGGCTGGGCTAACGCTATGTTCTGGAGTTTCCGTAGTTTCGTCCCTTTCCTCCCGCAACGGCACTTCCGGTTCCCTACCGGGGACTGGCGGAACTGTTTCCACCATGTCCGCTACTTCAGCGTCTCCCACTACGCTGATGGTACGCTCGTTAGCGCTCTGCACGTCAACACTACTCTCATCCCAGAGCTCGCCAGCTCTCTGTACAAAATCTTCATTTTCGAACTGCTTATCCATGTTCACTAATTTTCGAGCCTGTGCTCTCGTTACGACCATTTACAATAACAAAATAGTTACAAAAAGTTACTTCCCCCCTAACTTCAAAAAGCCTGAATTCTCTAACACAATGTTGTCATATAAAACATTCAAAACACAAAATAAATTCACACACAAGACACAGTCGTTCTTGGAAATTTCGGGAATAAACACAACATATACCGAAAATTTACTTAAGTTTGTACACTGACCAGTGAGTATATTGAGTATACTCTATGCCCTTAACGCTGCTGGCGCCACAAATATTGGCGCAAGAGCGTGGAATATCGAGCCCTGCAGCTGGGTAGCCACAAATATTGTGAAGTGCAGGGTAGCCAGAGCAGAAACTAAGGCTACCAAGCAACACCAACACAAATAAAAAAAAACAAGGTGGAGTGGCTGGGAATATTCAAACTAACAGAGAAATCTGCATAATTTCTTCCCTCTTGGAGATGATGGTATTCTCCTGTAAGAGCCGCCACTGCCATAAGTAATTCGGTAGAGCATGAAATATTAGTTAGCTAATGAGAACAACAGATCTCAGGGTTATCTGTGTTACAGTCATGGCCAAGATGCTACTATAGTGAGTTATTTATGAAATTCCAACAAAGGTTAAAAAAAATCTATACTTTAAAACAACAGGTAGCAAACTGTTTTATAACTCACTATACTCATGACTGTACTTGGTTCTCTGGGCATTTATACTCCCTGGGCCCCATTCAGAGAGCCGGTCAGACATACACAAAACAAGGGCAAGTGCTTCCTTGTATCACACTCCTGTAAAACAAACATTTTCATTAGCAGTAGGTACTCACCCTGCAGCAAATTGAGTCAACACGGATTCTGTTTAGAGATGGCTGGTTTATTTCCATATAACAGGACATCAAATGGAGTGCTATAAGGTATATTCACACTCCGACTACACTGATATTTTAACTTCCTCTGTAGTGCACTACTACACACATACACTGATATATTTTTATAGATATTTTACACAACACTTTTTTTACTATTTAAAAAAGAAATAAACAAGAAGTGGGAGGACGAAGACTTGATAATTAAGGTCTGGTTGACCTTTGAAAAATAAAGAAAAATATTTATATACAAATTGCTTTTAACTCCTCATGTTGATGAGTTTATGGTCTCTGACTGTCACAGAGAGGAGTGAAAATAATATCACAAGGATTTTATATTTATAACAACACGTTATTAAAACACATCAAATTAAACTGATCATAAATTGTAGTTATATTCATTGCACAGTTCCTGACGGTACCGGTCCTGGAGGAAGAGGGGGGCGGAAGAGACGCTCGAGCTCGCTGTACACAAAATCACACCTATAGAAATCGAAAAACTCACATGTAGAAGCTAAAAATTTTACGACTTTTAATATAATAGAAGAGGTGCGTTGATACCCACTGTATCCCAATCAGTGTGGTTTACCTAAGGAAGTTTGTAGGATCCTTCCTGTGTATTGTGAGTCTTATTTAGTCCCTCATCTGGTGATTTCTTTCCATGGTGAGTCGTGAGGACCTCACATCTTGAATGCTAGGCGACGAGAAGTCGGGAGAGAATCAGAAAAAAAAAATTCTCTGTCAGCGCTCGCTCTGTCTTCCACAGCCAAAATCAATGCATGATTCTATCGAATATGCTCATTTCTTCAATTAATTAATCCGTCGTAGAGAATATTTATATCATTCTTCCTTCGTCCCCATGTATGCTATATATTATACAATGACTCGGTAATTAGATGCAAACGTAAAATACAATATTAACTAGTCTATAACGGAAATAACACAATGAATAAATACAATATAATACAATATTGTATTAATATTTCCGTACTACGCTCGGTGTATTACACAATGTAATCATAAAAACTAAATGATATTCATTAAATATGCTAATGTTTAAGCAATTAATTAAATCACAAAATACTCTATTTACATATTGGTATGTAAATGTGCCCCTCATCTGCATTTTGATATGCAGATAATGGAGAAGGACATTGGCCTTCTACAGTGTGAACAGTTAAGGGAGAGATGGAATGCAGTCGAAACTCACGATTAGCACGTTTGCATACATATGGGAGGATAGCACTTTGGGCATCTTCTGTAGGTATGTTTATTGTTAGCACGTATGGGCTAGTAGTTTGTAGTGCTATTCTGTGTAAGATACTACGTTACAAATATAGTACGTCGTTGTGGATTCAGTCTGTTATTTCATTACGTCACACGACTATTTTCACTTTTTCTTATTTCTACCCTCTCTCTGCAAATTTCTATCTGGTATACCACTTTCCATTGCCCCTGAGATTATGCAACCATGCTAAGTAAAGTTTGCTTTGACTCCCATTGTAGATGTGCGTGCAATCGTGGCATGAATAACAACTTTTTTTCTCAATGGTTTCCATCTTTGCTGCGCCGGTTTATTACCCCTGCCGTACAGACATTCGGTGAAACCCTAAATGACGTATGGAGAATCTTTGGCGTATTTATGTAACATGAGTTTAACATGTCAAGTCGATATAATTTTTATGCCTTTATGAACCCCCTTCCTAGCTCCTATCATTGTTCCACTGGCAGGTGTGAAGTTCCTTTCCCCCCATATTAGAAGCTGTCTAGCGTCGCCTCTATCCATTACCGGACTATAGGTCATATAAACATTTTTTCATGTTTTGGTGTCCGGAATCTGTAGTTTCAGTTTACACCATTACTTTTGGGACACCCTGTATAATATTATTTTATTTGATTTAGAAATATATATATTTGCTACTATTTTTTATATCTTTGACATAGGTTCGTAGTGTTAGCTTTGCATAAAATACTTCCTCAATATTAATTAGTCTTAGAGAATCTGTAATTATGAATTCTGTTAACGGTTGCGAAAGCACTACTGTACATATATCATTTAGTGCATTGACGGAAAGAATAGAAAGAAGTTAGAACCTCATGAGTGAAAGAAGCACGTACATATATTCGAAATTTCAAAGTTACTTATAGGAAAGTAATAAAGAGCTAACAGATTATGAAGGTACAATATCATTGTTTTGAACCCTTAAGTCTTCTTTTGAGGGGACTGCAGTGGATCTGAACTAGTGTAATTGATATAAGACCTTTGATTGAAAAACTAAAGAAGCAGATAAATTGTAATTATAATTAACACTGTTGAATTTAACCAGTGTAAGAAGGTTAAATATTCTATCATAATCCAATCGCATTTATTATATTCCTATTATGGCTCATAATAAGCTTATAGGAAAAAAGTCATATTCGCTCATCAAATTAAGGATGTTTTAATTTGCATTTGCCCTCTCTCTCTCTTTATATATATATATATATATATATATATATATATATATATATATATATATATATATATATATATCGTATCAGTCCAAAGATTTAGACAATCCTGGTGCTTTCCGTAGTTTTGTTGTTTTCATGAAATCTCTTCCAGTCCTCGCTGGTCTATTGGCTAGTGTATGTATCTTTGTTATATGAGGTCTGTGTTTGATTCCCGATGGGAGAGTATTGAATACACTACAATAGTTGAGAACTCACTTTGAAACTGTAACTCTTGTCCTATGCATGCTAATGGTTGACAATAGACTTAAATACGAAGCAAACAATCAAGAAGTGTCGTGACACAGCAATGCAAGAACACATGAACAAAGTGTCCATAATTAAAAGCAACTCTTCAACTTCCGTAAAATTTTGCTGCATTGCATATTGTACAGTATATATGTTGTTAAGGCTATGCATTATGCCCATCCACACTTTTCTCCTTAATTTAATAAATAACTTAAAGGCAATCAAACACACGAAAATGTAAAAAAAAATAATTCAGATAGTATCTACAAAACGTTATTATATGTATTAAGAATTGGTTTCAAGTCCGATCGTATAATGTTAAAAATTTGGGTTTCCAACAGTTATTAATAGTTATGGAAATTCAAATATGCGAGACAACAGACATTTCGAGTCTAAAACCATTAGCGCACTGGCATGAAATTGATGACAAATTCGTAGAAACATATTCAGTAGGGATATGACTTTTTAAAGTTTTTACAAAATTTTAATTTTCCTGATGTTGAATTTAATGAACTTTGCCTATACGTTAGATGTCTGGTGTTATTTTCTTTCTGGGTTGGGAAAACGTCCCGCACCTAAGCTATTGTTATATCCAAGGTAAATAAAAAAAAAACAATATGTGGTAAGAATTTATGATAATGAACACATGAAAACATGATAATGAAAAGAAGTCTGGCATCTAGGAAAGGTTTAATAGACATTTGTATAATATAAATTGTGGTAATGTAATCTATTTATCGTATGTTTACAATCAAAATGTGCAGATCTTAGGCTGCACATCAACCTATTAGGCACGCAGAAACTCAAAGATTCCTATGTAAATAGCAGATTGTGTTTTGTGGTAAGTTATAAGTAAGCAATATAGATACAACTTATTTTCCAAATTTTAATTTATACTATGCACATTAAACACTTTTGCAAATCACTTTTATTGTGTTGCGAGCCTTGTAAGTTGATTTTCCGGTGATAAAACTTTAGTATTCTTTGCTTCCATATGTATTTCCCTCAATTGTCTTTCTAATGGATATCTCTTCTATTTTCAGGTTGAAAAATGTCATTTAAAACCGAAAGATCAAAATCAGCAGTTGAATCAGCTGGGAAAAAGCAGACACAGAAATTAACGACATGTAGAAAACGCCATCCCAGCAAACCAAAAATGAAAACGGACATGAGTGAAATGTGTAAAATGCCTACAAACAGAGACATAGTTGGTAGATATTTGGGGTTGTACGATGAACTGAAAGGGCAGTCGGACAGAATAAAGATCATCTCTCAAGAACTGTGTAGACTTTGGGAGAAGCTGAAATTTCCTTTGCTTTCTATGCAGCAAATTTTAGCAAAAGTTAACAAGCTGATACAGTTGTTCGTAATATTATATAGAAAAAGGAGGAACGAGGTATTTGAAAAATCTCTCACTAGGGTCTTCGATATTACAAAAGTAGAAGGAAACTGGCTTTGCAGTGAAGACAAAAATTGCAATGAGCGAGTGAGTGATTTTGAGTTTAACGTCCCGTTCAGCAGCGAAGCTATATGAGACGTGACAAAGAATTGTATAGAAGACAACTTGAATCTGGAGGCCGAGTCGGATACACTACAGAGAAAGTTGCCTCTATATCAAAGATCCATCCTTCAAAAAGGCAAAGTAGCACAATTGATCCTTGTACAAGCCAAGTGCAACATGTGAGTATCAATGATATTGAAGAAGGTAAGACCAGCAGTGACTAAATTTTCAGAAGAGCCTCCCATTATGAAACGCAAGTATCAAGCAACAAAATCTGCAACCAAGCTCGTGTCAAAACTGTCTCTGTGTACAAGAAAAGCAGAGAAAGTTCTTCAGAATTTGGCTGAGGAAGAACTAAATGTACCTGCAAATTCAGAATCGAGGATTTGGCGTCGAGTGATCAAAGAAGCTGAAAAATGAAGAACCGACTGAAATAAATTATTGGTGAAGAGGAATTCTGCCTGAATTTTGATGGGAAGAGAATAAGAAGTAAAGATTATCTAGTAGTCTGTGTGCAGAATTGTGCAAGAAGTGTTCGCCTTGGAGTTTTGGTTTGTGCAAGCGGATCCGTCGAGGACATTTGTCTTACTGCAAGCCTTGTTGGATGAGTATAATGCATGGATGAGCATTAAAATGACCATTTCTAACACCACAGCAGTGAATACTGGGCACAAAAGTGTTATTGTTGTTAGACTCCAGAAACATTTTAAACAAATGGGTCTCGATGAGCCTCTGTTTATAGGATGTCAGCACCATATTCTTGACCTGGTTCTGTGACACTGGATGGATTCAGTGTCCCCAATAAAACCGCGGTCACCCATTTTCATCTCCCAATTCTTTGAAGATGTTTTGGTTGGGTATTAGGACTTACAAGAAAACTATTCTGGCACAGGAAAGGTACCGTCACGTGAAAACCCAGGATGGAGAAATGATTTCCGGTTTCTATTTGAACTTTGTGAAGGATATAATTTCTGCCGGAAGGAGAACTAGTAGCCTCAGCTGAACTGGCAGAAGCTACCTTCCCTCAACAATGCTGGGTGGAATTCACGTGCAATCTATGCACTGGTTGCCGTTTTTCTCCTTTCAAAGTGGAGAAATCATCTACAACTACTTACGACTTCATCGCAACTACATGGGCAAAGGTATGGTTTTCAAATCAGAACTATACAGAGGACACATACAATGAACTGCATGCTGCTATCTTCGACCTAAAGTGTCTTAAAGCTTTAAAGCGTTTTTCCGCTCACTGGCTAAAAGAACATACTGTGCTGGATGTGTCTCGCTCAAATATGGTGGCTGAGCGAGTTGTGAAAGTGATGCAAAAGCTTCACAACACTTGCAAAAGTGAATAATATTTCAACAGCAAGTTCATTAATAGTAATTCACAAATTAAAAACCCTTTTGCTAATGTACTGTATAGAATATTCAGTGCCAAATGCAGACTGTGTAAGTAGACGAATTTTCTTTTAATGCTAAAACATCAATGTAGGTGAAGGAGCTTTTTTTTTTAACAATTAAACAAAATCAAAGACATTTTTGGGGTTTTGCAGCCAAATGTTCATTGTTTGCTAACTCTAGGCTTTTCGATTTGAGAAAATTCATATACCTAATATTCAGGCTATAAAAACCAACTGACCAAAACTAATCTCCTGAAAATCATAATAACTATTCCTATATCCACATTAGAACTGTAAAATAGTTTATCATATTAAAGAGTTTAAAAGAAAATAAAGGAATCAAATAAATCAGAATTATTTCAATGCATACTGAGAAAAATCCGTTCTCCGGACAGCGGTATATTGTACAAATATAGGTACCCGTATGTTTAGTACGGAAACCTGTAGGAAGCATACATTATCCGTATGCTACATACCTATTGCTTTTCTCTCGCCTAGATGTTTCATAATGCAGTTACAGGATGTATAACATCTAAGAGTCTTCCGGATATTACGTACATATATGTATGTTACATATGTCAGATATATGTTACATACATCTATCTGTATGTGAGGTATTGACCGCCGAGATACAGTTCTTTCTTTTGTACGGAAAGTATGTTTATTCTGAACATTTATACTGAACATTTATTCTGAACATTTATACTGAACATTTATTCTGAACATTTATATTGAACAAAGTACGTATAAAATTACTTTTTCAATTATACGTTTGCTACAAAATATTACATATAGTAGTAGGTTAAGTCCAAAAAACTACACGATTGACGCATGTAACCTACGTTTTTACATACGTCACACACTGTAATATTTTCCATAAGTAGAAGCTTTGTTTTGTATATACTTAAACACAAACAAACTATATGCTGAGCAAAACAATATATTCACATAAAAGAACTACATACGTGTTACAGTTTCGCCAACTAACATTTTGGCTTCATCAGACACTATCTAAAATATAAAAAAGTTTATAATTTGGAGTACTTTTGATCAAACAAGAAATATTTTCTTTTAACAGAAATATAATGATGTAAGCAACTCAAATTCTTATGCCAAGAGGGAAAATGAAAAATTGTAGAGAATACTGAATTGATTTATCTGGATTTCATGACTTTCAAATGACCAAGAATATTTATTAATTTCCAATTTAATGAATCTTAAATATTTTGATCCTATTGGAAAGTCCATTTATAATACTGTATAATCCGTCTGCCCATTACAAAAAAGCTCATTTTTCCCCTTCTTTTACTACGTACTACAAAATAGAAACAGACATTTTGGCTTCAATATATATATATATATAAACTTCTTTCTTTATTCTTCAGTATTCTAAATCAAATTATAATCTAGTGTTTTCTATTTCTAAGGGATACAATGGTGATTAATAGAAAGATTCTTGTTTTAAAAAGTAGAAAGATTTTTGCTGTTTTTCTTTTTTTTTTTAGACTCATTAATCAAAAATGATTTCCCGCACTTATGATTTCAGATTTAAATTTATCCTCATCATCATTTCTTCCATTTTTCTTTTTTGGCTTCGGTGCATTGGATGAAATTTCATGTGGTTTGCTTCCTGCATCATCATCATACACACACACACACACACACACATATATATATATATATATATATATATATATATATATATATATATATATATATATATATATATATATATATAAGGGCAAAGAGAGCCTGAATGTGTATTAGAGTGGGTATGTGAAACCAGACCACTGACGCTGGGAGATATTCGTGTACATTTCGTCCGTACCGAGGCGAAAACGAGATAACATAGCAAGCCCCAAGCATGACAGGGGGCATGGACACTCCACGCTTCGTTATTATTCTCCAGCGATTTTTTTGTGATTCTGTGTGTGTGTGTGTATGTGTAAATGTGTGTTAAGCCATATCAGCATGTATGAGTGTGAGAGTTGTCGGAGCAATTTTAGCTTCATAAATCTGGGAAACCCAAGCTTTCTACTGATGCTTCACGTATATTTATTTTTTAACTGTGTACTATCTATTCACTTTTGAAAGAAAGTTTTTAAAAAAAGAATTACAACCATGTGTTGTTTAGTCGTTGAAACCCTGCAGAGAGCGCGACAAACAGTTTCTAATTGTATTCAGGGTTCTTTATGTATTTTTTTAAAAAAAAGATCTTTGATATACACTTTTTTCTCGTTCCCTCTGTTCTAGTCACTATTTATCTGTATTTTCTTCATATTTTGTGCTTAGTCATGCATCTGTATTCAAAATTTTAATATTCAGCGCTTCTTTCGCAATAAAACTAAAATATATCTAGATAATTATTTCTTTAGTTCAGTTGCTCTTTGGTACAAAATACTTCTGCATAGTCATGCACAAAAGTTAGATTTTTCAAATGTTCGTCTCACTGTTATACCATCTAAGCTAAAGAAGACGTTGATGATGAGAAATGAATGTAATGGTGGAATGAATAAAGTAAGAGGAAATGGGAGAACCCCGAGATAATCCATGCACACGGTGTTTGCCCACCGTAAAGTTCACTTAGCGCGAGTTGGGATAGAACCAGGAATCCCACAGACCAGAGATGAACATCCTTTCACTGATCCATCGCGGACTGAAAAGTTAGCTTTTGTTGATATAATTCAACATTCCACTCCACCAGAGTCGGCCTCAGGCAATTTGCTGGCCCGTTCATTAATAACATTTTCCGACATATTCCTAGACAAAGCACATCTTAAAAGATACGATTTTAAGTATTTTACTCCGTCATAAATATAGTAGCATTATTGAAAATATCAGATTCACCGAATAATAATAAAGAATTAATAAGAAAAGTTATATGTTGCTGACAACGTACAACGTTACACTATGTTCGTGAGAAATTAATTTCCAGTTGCAAATGTATATTTTAATTAATACATTTTTAAATATATTTCAGATATTAAATTCCAAAGTTGGTGGTCCATTTGTAGAAATATTTTGAAAATTTACCGAAAAGAAATGGATAATTTGCTCGCTTGTGTGCTTGAAAATATGTAAGGAATATATATATATAAATATATATATAAACTGTTATAAACATGGAACTATTTGACCAGTGGAGGGAACTACTAGGCAAGGTTACTTCACGGTTGGATTGTGGGAAAGTAACGATTATTTCTATTCTGAACATGGCTGCAGCTGTACAAAGACATTGCCCTGAATGTGAGTCAACAGTCATACAATTTGTGGAACAATAGAGTGATAACGAGGAAAATCTTTTGAAACTGTGTGAAAGTCATGGATTAATGAATCTAACAACAAATACAGTAAGTGTGGCAAGCAAGTAACTGCAAACAAATGTGGAGAGAAAGTTGTACTTTTCAATGTAACGGGAAGCCATATTGTGAAAGATGCTACTGGGAGAGCGCAACAACGAAGTGAACGTGTTTTGAGCATGCTCATTTATCTTTGGCTTAACCTAACCTAACCTAACCTTACGCTTTTTGTAGAGAACAAGGATGACGACCAACTTCGGAATAAATAACCTATTTCAGTTTTGTATATTTTATGATCGCTTTTTGACGCCCCCATGCAAATGCATATGGCACAAATGCTATGTACTCCGCCATCTATTTATTTTAACGTATTGGGTGGTTTCTTATTTGCATACTTCAATCGCCTATTGTAGCCCACGCTAGTCTCCAACTTCTTAATAGTCAGAAGAAAGTAGGTATCTTAAACGTTCATTAGGAGAAGCTCAAATATCTTCAGAATAATAGAATAATTGATGGAGTGGATAGAACGTTATTAAACACCCACTTAGTGCACCCAAAGATATAAAACGAACTCTTAAATTAATAGCAGAATGATACTACTATATGTCGTAGAAGTTCAACCAAACTCATCTCATTTCGATTACGCTTATTATGATGGTAGATCTTGGCATGTTATTGAACCTTGTGAGCTATTACGGCGTGTAAATGTATTTTTTTTTAGGTATGGACCATCACATTTTTTAGTCACATTTGGGAAAACAGAAAAAAGCATCAATGAAGTCATCCGATTTGAATGAGCCTTGGCATGATGATAGGGTTTGACCTGTTATACAAGTGTGTGAAATATTGTGTTGTACAGGCTTATAGTTCGCATGTATATTTGACTTTAGATATTCAAGTGTATTCAAATAATTGATTATAAACAAATAGACTACTCTACAAAGAAACCTTACGTTCCGTTATCATTTTTCATCATATTCTTAGCAATATGCCATACACTGTGATCTTGCAACCAGCTGCAAAAGAAATGCCGAGTACATTTCTAACTCCTATTGCCTTGATAAAAGAGTTTTCTTATGTCTTTTTTCCATTTTGTACTGCCAAATACCACAGGCAATTCTTTTTTCTAAGTTAACATACTTCAAATTTCTCCTTGTATCATCCACGTTCAATTCTTCTCGGGTCTGTAGTGCAATGCAATGTTCCCCTACATCTCTCTATCGTATTACAATTAGTTGTATAGCATTCGGATTGTCCACCATAGCAGATGGGGAGCTCCGACTTAATTTGAAGGTGTAGAACTTGATATATAGAATTTCAATAAAATGAGAGAGCACGTGTGGCAGTGTTTTCGAAACTTCTGCTTCTAAAGGGAGAAACTAGGGTACTTTTATATCTTATTCAAGTTACCAGTTTTAGAATTTAGGATTTAGATTTCTGGACTTTTGGCATCTATGGCCACGTTAGCCCGTCACGTATGAAGGATGACGTCCCTTGGCGAGTACCCTATCCGTGGAAAGGGAAGGAAGAAAGGATTGAGGAACGCAGGAAGCGAGCTGGTACCTATATATTAGGTACCACCTCGGCATTTGAATAGTGTGAATGAGGAAAATCCAGGAAAACCTCATTCAGGATGGCTGGGCTGAAAAAAAAACTTTTACACTTTTTCAACCGAATGCCCCCACGAAATCAAACCTGGGGCCAAAGTCGAGAATTTTAGCTACTACGCAGGGCCACAAATTTCCAGTTTTATGTACACTTATTACACCTAATTCTTCCCTGAGAAGAACGGTTGCTTCTTCACGTTTGATATATGAAAATTCGACTTTCTATATGCTGTAATTATTGAATTCAAATTTATGTAGAGGAAGTGCAGTAATCATTGAGTGCAAATCTAGTATCTAATTGCTACTGGATTCGAAAAATTATATAAACTAGCCGTAGTGGTTGGTAGTTTTTAAGAGCAGCGCTGGTATATGTTAATGACTGAAGTGCGAACCACAAGAGCTGCTGTCGAGTGTTACTTCAATATTTAAAGAATATGGATAGGAAAATAAATTGTACTTTATTTTCACATTTATTAATTTAATTTTACATTTGCTATTATTACCGTCATACGAGGGACAGTCAGAAAGTTCCGCAATTTTGTTATAGTATTTATTACCAGAATATAAATACACATTTATTTAATCGTCTTCAAAGTATGCACCTCTGTAACACACACTTCTTCCGCCGTTCCTGTCATTGCTGGGAGCATCGATATAAGTCCTCTTTTGATATCTTCTGAATTCCATATGTCGCGTTGGTTGTAATCTCTTCAACGGTCATAAAACGGGTCCATTTTTAACTTTGGGAAGAGCCAAACATCCGATGGTGCTAAGCTGGTTTTAAGGTTATCAAAGTCTCTGAAGTAGATTGCCTCAATTTGCACATAAACTGGGTATTTGCGCGTTCACAAACTGTGACATTAGCCAACTGATCAGCTAGACTGCTCGTCCACTGCTTGTTATGACGTGTTCAAACATGTCAAATTCATAATTAGGCAACCTCACGACTGTACTGTACAAGTTTGTCGTGACTGCATCAGAAATGCCGAAACTGCAACATCATTCCGGGAACTTGTTGACTGCCCGTACTGTACTGTTTCTCTTCAAACATAATGAACAATTACTCTTTAACGTAAGTTTAAAAGTTATCTCTATACAAATGTTCAACGACATCTTATTAAACACTATTTAAACGAAAGATCGTGAAGCCCTCCAGCCTGGTCTACTGGCTAGCTTATCTCCAGCCTGGTCTACTGGCTAGCTTACGCCTTTGGTACTTGTAGTCTTCTGGGTCTTATTTCGAAGAAGAGCATAAAACAAAATTGACACACATTTTGGCGATCAGGGTTCCACTTAAAAATGTAGGTCTAGGAGTCATGCTATGAGGCATGAAAATGGGCTTCAAACAATATTGGTTTAAGGTTCCACGTGTATGTTCCGAATGAAATTGTGGAGTGATAAGTGGAGAAAAACAGAAGAACCTCAATAAAACCACACACGCATGTTTGTTCATCAGGAAGCCCATTTGGATTTAAATTTGCCTTGAACTGGGATTTCACGTACCAGAGTTGGATTTCACTCTACCATTGAGCCATTCCTGGCCCCAGACTTTAAATTTCAAGAAATAACAAACAAGATGAAGGAAAATAGCATATACTGTAACTTATGTAGTGAGTATTTTTAATAAATATGTGTGATCCACTTGTCACATTGTCGAGGCATATCTACAATAAATAAAACAATAATGCTTATCCCCTAATGTCTAAAATAAGTTTAAAAAAAACAAACTCGGACATTTTTATACAAAACTATTTATTAGATCAAGTACAGAGATGATACAGTTATTATCCAGAACTGAAGAGGGGCACAGAATATGAGTGACAGAATAGAACTTGGAACTGATGGAATGGAAAATCAACATTAAAAACTCGAAAGTCATAAGAATATCGCATGGGAAACTGGACCTTACGTGTCAGAGTAGAACAAAAAAGACTTGAAGAGGTCGATAATTTCAGTATTTGGGAAGTATTTTTGACGAGAGATGCTACTGAACTAAAGAGATTAGGCCAAGAGTTGCCGTAGCCAATGAAGCATTCAACAGAAAAAAAATACCTCTTAACTGGCAGGTTTAATTACGGACTGAGGAAAGAATTGGTCAAGTCTTATATATGGATTATTGAAGTGTACGGTTCAGAGACTTGGAAATACGGAAAATAGAGAGAAAATATTGGAGAGGTTCGAAATGTAGTGTTCGAGGAAGATGGAGAATGTAAAACGCGCAGGAGAGAGAAGAGAGAGAGAGAGAGAGAGTCACAAATGAAAATGTTTTAAAACGGATAGTAGAGAAGAGGATTCTTTTAGCCTCATCCTTCGTAGGAATGTCAATTAGATTGGACAGGTCTTGCGAAGCAATTTTCACTTTCGTATCACTATATGCAGGAAAGACCGTGTAACATAAGTTGCTGTCACCACCGGCATGGCGCGTCCTCAGGTTGCGGATCGGGAGAAGGCCTTTAGATATAGAGGTTAGCTGCGAATATACTGAATAAGCAGTCGCGGACAGCCGACTAGAAGTGGTCTCCAGCTTGGGGGTTTGGGTAGGGCTACAAACCTCATCCTGTAAAAAAAAAAAAAAAAAAAAAAAAAAAGCATTTGTTCAGAAATATTTACAAAAGCCTCGGACAAGGACTGATAACTTGGCACGACCTCAGCAAAAGAAAATGGACATGAGATTTGGAACATGGAATATTAGGAGTCTTTATGGGGAAGGCGCGTTAAAATCCGTAACGAGTGAGTTAGAGAAATACAGGATGGACGTAGTAGGAGTTCAGGAAGTTAGGTGGGAAGGAAATGGATCTGTGAATTCCGGAAATTTTACGTTCTTTTACGGAGAAGGAAATAAAAATCACCAGTTAGGAACAGGATTTTTCGTTCATAAACGTATATTACCAGCAATTAAACGGATTGAATTTGTTAGTGATAGACTTTCTTTCATTACTCTTAAAGTACGGTAGTGTGATATTATTGTTTTAAGTGTACATGCCACAACCGAAGATAAGGATGACGATATAAAAGAGAGTTTTTACGAAGAAGTGGAACGGATATTTGACCAACTCCCGCGATACCATACGAAAATTCTATTAGGGGATTTCAATACGAAGGTAGGACGAGAGGATATTTTCAAACCGATTATAGGGAACGAAAGTCTGCATAAGGAAAGTAATGACAATGGTGTTAGACTCGTGAACTTTTCAACATCCAAAAACCTAATCGTGAAGAGTACAAAATTCCCACATCGCGACGTTCATAAATGCACTTGGACATCACCAGACGGGAAAACACATAATCAAATTGATCACGTTTTAGTAGATAGAAGAAGACAATCTAGCATAATTGATGTGCGATCGTTTAGAGGGGCAGATTGTGACACTGACCACTACCTGGTAGCAGCGATAATACGAGAGAGGTTATCGTTGAATACAGATAATATTCATTGTCCGAAAACGGAGAGATTCAATTTAAAGAAATTAGAAGAGAGCCAGGTAAGAGAGGAATACCAGATTGAAGTTTCGAATAGGTTCTCGGCTTTAGAAGATTCGAAGTGCACTAGTGTTGAGGATATCTCGATTGAAATTAGAGATAGCATTAAAAATTTCAGCAAAAGAAAAATTTGGACACGCGGAAATACGTAGCAAAAAACAAACCATGGTTCGACCAGGAATGCATAAAACTTGCAGAGAAGACGGAACAGGCAAAATTACGCTGGCTACAAACCCCGAATAAAATAACTACACAAAATTTCGCAGATATCAGGCGGGAAACTTCCAAAACTTTTAGAACAAAGAAACGAGATTTTTTGAAAGCTAAAATTAAGGAACTTGAAGATAATAGTAAAAATAAAAACATCCGGGACATGTATAAGGGAATCAACGAATTTAAGAAAGGCTATCAACCTCGTGCTTATATATTAAAGAAATCTGACGGTACAGTCCTCACCGACACGGATAGCATCTTAGATAGATGGAAAGATTTCTTTGACGATTTGCTTACCACGCAACCAAAAGCTAGGGTGCGTGGAGAAAAGGAGATACACACCGCAGAACCGTATATTCCAGAACACAACCGAATAGAAGTACAAACGGCTATAAAGAAAGTAAAGAAACACAAATCTCCGGGTGTAGATGAAATTCCGGCTAAGTTAATTTTAGCTGGAGTCGAAAAATTGTGGAACAAGATACACAAACTCATTCTCCTTATCTGGAACCAGGAAGAATTGCAACAAAAGTGGAAAGAATCAATCATTGTTCCAATTCACAAGAAAGGCGACAAAACTGACTGTAATAATTATCGAGGCATTTCTCTTCTTTCAACATCCTATAAAATCCTTTCAAATATTTTATTAGCAAGACTGACCCCATACCCAGATGAAATTATTGGAGATTATCAGTGCGGATTCAGACGAAATCGATCAACTATCGACCAGATATTTACCATCCGCCAAATACTCGAAAAAAAAAGTGGGAATACAATACCCCGGTATATCAAATATTTATTGATTTTCGAAAGGCGTACGACTCGGTTAGGAGAGAAACATTATACAACGTTCTTACAGAACTTGAAATACCGAGAAAGCTAATTAGATTAATTAAGATATGTTTAAATGAATCCCAAAGTAAAGTCCGGGTAGGAAAATTTTTGTCCACGAGCTTTCACGTCGAAAATGGCCTGAAGCAAGGAGATGCGTTGTCGCCGTTATTATTTAACTTGTTCTGGAATACGCTATAAGGAAAATCAAAGATAGCAACCAGGGCCTGGAGTTGAATGGTATTCACCAGGTTATGGCATATGCTGATGATGTAAATTTAATAGGGGAAGATAGAAGAACAATAGAAAGAAATGCAGAGGTCTTATTAAACGCTTGCAGGAACATGGGTTTAGAAGTAAATGCAGAGAAAACTAAATACATGGAAGTGCGGCTGGACCGGAATACAGCAAATTATGGATGCGTTAAAATATTAAATAATACTTTTGATAAAGTGGATAGTTTCAAATATCCAGGATCAATATTAACAGTCGAAAATCATATTCACGGAGAAATTAACGTCAACTGAAAGCAGGGAATTCGTGTTACTATTCGGTTCAAAATCTCTTGTCGTCGCGAATTCTGTCGAGGAATTTGAAGCTTAAAATATATAAAACGATAATAATGCCTGTTGTTCTGTATGGCTGCGAAACATGGTCACTTACTCTGAGGGAAGAACATAGACTGAAAGTATTTGAGAACAAAATCCTGAGACGAATATTCGGACCCAAGAGGAACGGGAATGGGGAATGGTGAAAATTTCACAACGAGGAACTACATAATTTATATGGTTCACCCAACATTGTTAGGGTCGTCAAGTCTAAGAGGCTTAGGTGGGCGCGTCATGTAGCTAGAATGGAAGAAAGTAGAAACGCTTTCAAAGTCTTGACTGGAAGACCAATCGGAAAACGACCATTAGGAAGAGCTGGCGCAGATGGGGAAGACAATATTACGATGGATCTCGCAGAGATTGGAATACAAAGTTGAAACTGGATGCAGATAGCTAAGGATAGAAGTCAGTGGAGAGCTTTTGTGAACGCGGCACTGAACCTCAGGGTTAGAGTTAGTTAGTTATAGCAGGAAAGATAGAAGGAAAGCGAGGAATAGGAAGAACACAACCGATCGATGATTTGAAAAAGTTTTTTAAACAAGCGAAAGAAATATTTCCAGAACGAAACCTAACAGTAACAAAAGTACAGTAATGCCAGGAGCTGCTAACAGGCGGAATACTTAATAATAATAATAATTCTCGTAAATATACCTCGAACATAATTGTATGCACCGCCATCACGTTCGCATTTGTTTGTTTCTGCGAGGTATGTTTGTATTCTGCCAATCAATTGTTCTTCTCACCTTTCACACTTCACTGTCACCTACAACGTATAAAACAGTTGCTAAGGAGATAAATTCTTAACTGTTATAAAAATATGGCAGTTGTCAAATGTCTGTAATCGCTTTCCACTAATACAAGGAAATAATCTTTTGATATTAAGATAAAGAAGCTTTCTATCATATGATGAGCGATATTGTATTAGTTGCAGCACTCATGCAACTATAAGCCTAAATTGCTATCTTTGTTTCAGTATTGTATATGAAATTTAGAGAAAATCATCATTATTGTGGTGCGGAAAATAGGTAAGTTTAATTTTATGTAATTTTTCACTTAGAAAACATTTGTTTGAGGTTTAAAAAAAAGTAAAATCTTGAACAGCCCTGAATGATAAAGCAGCAACAGCAGCAGCAGATAAATTAAAATTAAACTTTCTGACAAAATAACTTTCTGTGTTTGAACGTACTTCAGTGCTAAGAGTTGTATTGTATAATGACTGCGTGTAAAGATTGAATTTATCACTGGAATGGAAGTTAAATTCATAGGCGTCGAATTTTAACTTTTTCAATGTGTGCTCTGGTTTCCATATTTTGGGGTGCTTAGAGCACAAGGGATTTAAGTTCAATTTCCAAAGCTCTGAAAATAGGAGACGTAAAGTTTGTACAGTACCCTTAAGTGCATGGAAAAGTTAAATCAGTTTCTTTTTTCTTTAATTATGAAAGTTATTCACAATATCTGGAAGCGAAATTTGAGCTCTGAAAGGAGCTTCAGCTAGAGACCCTTAAACGTGAAGTATATACGAAATGAGCAAAAGTGTAGTTGTGTCTCATGTACACCGAAAGCGTCATTTATAAGACAAATCATAATGAATCGTACTAAAGATATTTACCAAGTACGATAATAGATAGATTCACATTAAGTGCTCTCTCTGAGAGACGTGAAATACCAGGAAGAGGGCATAGAGTACTGAAATTCAGCGATCTATGAACATATATTTTTTTTTAAGTTGCCAAGGCGTTATTATTTGTTCTTCACGATTAACCAAACTTTTCATTAAACAATACTCACACTACACATTGGTTTTATACATATTTTTTTACATTCAAATACGTTTAACATTATTTGCCAAAGGAAAGGAGGAAGATAAATATGAAAATAATAATGATTTCAATGAAACCTCTAAAATATTTTAAAATAATTTGAGGGCAAACTGAAAATTTTAAAATTGCCTTGAAATTTATATAAACGATAGTTACATTAAAAAAAAAAAATCATATTCACAAAATAACGGCAGTAAACTCCAAATTATCCAAGAAGTAACTGTACATAATTATATTCGCTTCTGAATATGAATTACTATTATTGTTAAATGTTAACTCACATTAGATGACTTTTTATTTCGAGTGTTATTTCGAAATTAATTCAAAAAAATAAATTCAGTGTGTGTGTGTGGGGGGGAATCGATTACCCATTAAAAATCGCGAATGAGCGCTTCAGCCCCGGAGTCCATGTAGTCGGTGTCTATAGGTGAAGTATTATTATTTTTATTATTATTATTATTATTATTATTATTATTATTATTATTATTATTATTATTATTATTATAGTCTTGACTTATTTTCTGTACGAATTACTTAATAATTTAACTAGATACAACGCGTTTATTGCATTTTATTTAAGTACAACAACTTACTCAGAGTCTGCATATAATTGCTACTGTTATATTAAGTTCAGAACTTGCAATCATGTCTAGATTAGAGTAAAATTCCGTTACTTGGAATTTTCTATTATTATTATTACGCTAATATAGTCGTAATTAACGCCTTTAAAATATTTCTGTAAATGCAAAAAAAAAAAAAAAAAAAAAAAACAGTACACTACACGTAAGTTTTGCCCTTATATGAACCTATTCCATGAAAGAACATAGTGTTATTAAGTACTGATGAGAGTTTCAGAGGTATAATCTTAACAACTAAACTAAAGAACTGTATTTTTGTAAAATACATAATGAAATCATGTTTCTTCATGACTTGTTGTCGGAACTGTTATGTTTGTTAATAACATTAATACATTATCTAAATGGGAACATAAGAGTCCTCAGGTGGAAATATAAAGTACCTATTAACAGGTAACTAAGATAAGTTTTAAAAGTACTGTTTCGCGTACTACAGAAACAAGCGATTTTTTTAAACTTCCAAACTGTTATTCATTAATATGGGAAGTATTATACAACGACCATATTCTTCGTTCGTCTAACCTAAGCGCGCGCTGAGAAAACGGGAGGAACCCAAACTATGCGACGGACACTACTGTCGAAGACTCAATTAGTTATTACAGGAATTCAGTTTAGCATAATTTGAAAGAGTTCAATTCCGAGCGATTAAATTGTTCTTCCGTATAAGGTAATGTGTTACGGTGATGGATATATCTGGAGGTGGTGATGAGGGATCTTCTGCTGGAGGCAGGACGCAGGGGGATGCCGTCTTCCACCTCCAAAAAATATGTATGGCGTTCGTCCCCCCCTAAAAAAATTACAATGGACAAAGATAAGCAGATGGACGGCGATACGCCATGCTGCTACCTACGTCCCCCTACCTTTGTAGATCCACTTTTACCCTTGGCTGGAGGAGATGCCAACCGAACGTAGTGCTTCTCGGAAATTCAATGATTTGAGGTAGGCAATTATTGCCATCCCTTCGGAGAGAGAGCGTAGCCTCCCAAATGACAATATCTGATTCACCAGACGGTCTACAACAGTCATAGGTTCCCAAGGGCGCCGATTTCTCTGTAACTTTGGGGGGTCTCACAAATGTATGTTTGGTTGCAGATAAGGATCTAACAAGGCATGTATGAGGATTTTAAGAAAAATTGAATTCAAATTGTGCCAAATATTGTATATTCATAAAAAATGCACATAACAATACATATAACAATAAAAAATACATAAAAGATGCATCTTAATAAAAAAAGTACATCAGGATTGGTGGGGTCAGCCGCCCCCCCCCAGGATCGGCGCCATTGCAAGTTCAGGTAATTTAGGGTGTACCTCTATTTGGTATACCGTAAATAGAAACATGTAGGGGTTGAGACCAAGTCGTCCCTACCGGGAGAGAAAGAGTTTGGCTTCCCTTTCAACTGATAGTTTACACCAGGCTTGTCAACCATACAATAATTTATCGTGATATACGATAGCTTAAGCTTTAATGCTATATACGACAATGCGCTTGTGATAATAGATGAATATACCATAATGTTGGAACACATTTTTTTGCAGTTTATAAATGTGCAAATAAATTATAGATGTGTAATAAATAATTATAAAACACACATACTGAGGTCTTTAACAGTCATTTCCGCTAAAAATAAATCAATAACGATTTGAGAAATTTGCAAATGGCAACTCTGAATTCATTTTTTAAACTCAATTACATTTACGAGGGTATGAAAATATTGTTGTTTAGAATAATGTTAATAAGGCTTTTAAAATGATGAGAACAGTGATGCCGATTTGGAGTTCGAAACTGAAGATTACTAGATAAGTTTATCTTATATGATTACTATTATTAGCAGTAGTATACTTGTTTCTAGAATTATCACGTTCATAAGGCGAAAATCGATAATTTTGTTCTCTGAGGTTGGTAGCTCTGGTTTACAAATAACATAACATAGAGTACCTAAGTGTTTGCGGTACCTTAAAACGTACACCTGAGGGATCCAGATTCCAGTCTCGCTATTCCTATGAGTATATTCGTACGACCCAATCGGAGGAGTAGAAAGTTTCCGTATACTTTCTACATAAGGGAACAATGTGTATAGCTGTCACGTACGTTATATCTCAGTATGGAATTTTAACGATTGAGGGTAGGCAGGGCTGAGAATTAATAAGCACTCTCTGGAAGTTCAGGGAACGTTTAATCAGGTGATGTTTAACGAAAAATTATTGTTATACATATTCTTATTCAGGGTTAATTCATTACCTTACCGGTGATTAACTTCACCAAAGCTAATAGGAATGATTCAAAATATACAGTATATTTCAAGAGATCGAATGATTTCAGAGCAGCATCGTAGGGCATGATTTTTTAAGGAAAAGTACATTTATTTCTTAATCTCATTTGACGGGGCTCGCGATGGCTCAGTGGTAGAGCGTTCACCTCTGGTGTATGGGGTCAATGGTTCGACCTCAGCTCGCGCCAAGTGAACTTTGTGATGGACAAATACCGTGTGCGTGGGTTTGCTCGGGATTGTCCTGTTTCTTCCCACTTTCTTCATTACACCATTTCATTCATTTCTCATCATCACCGTCTCCTTTAGCCTACCCGGCATAATCGTAGGACGTAAAACTCAAATATTTCATTTCATTTAACCTCATTTAATTTCAACCGTAAGGGAGATGAGTGGCAAAAATCAAAACTAACGTTATATCGCATTGAAGGCAAATAGTGTTTATAAAAGTTATTAACCATAGATAATTGTTTACGTTGTCATAATTCGGGAAGCTAAGAATTAAGGTTGAATGTACTTATTGTCTTATATTTGATTAATTTCAACTCAAAACAATGGATGTTTTTGGTAAATCTTCAAATAAGTACCAATGATATTTAAATCGAACAATTTGTTGACGAAATTTAACGTGGAAATTAGTATGGTCACTTTTTGTACTATGTGACTAAATGTTCAAACTTGAATCAATTTTAGCCGTCTTTTGCCACCTTATATCTCACAGATTTCAATCGCAAGCGATAGTCTTATAGGTAGGATATATGTCAGTGTTAGGAGCATGCTTGTCATTGTTAGAAGCATGCATGTCTATGTTGGGAGTTGGTGTCAGTGTTAGAAGCAAGCTTGTCATTGTTAGGAGCATACTTGCAATGTTAGGAGTATGTGTCATTGTTAGGAGCATGCTTGTCATTGTTAAAAGTGTGTGTCAGTGTTAGAAGTATGCTTGTCATTGTTAGGAGTATGCTTGTCATTGTTAGAAGCATTCATGTCAATGTTGGGAGTTGGTGTCAGTGTTAGAAGCATGCTTGTCATTGTTAGGAGAATGCTTGCAATGTTAGGAGTGTGTGTCATTGTTAGAAACATGCTTGTCATTGTTAGAAGCATTCATGTCAATGTTGGGAGTTGGTGTCAGTGTTAGAAGCATGCTTGTCATTGTTAGGAGCATGCTTGCAATGTTAGGGGTATGTGTCATTGTTAGGAGCATGCTTGTCATTGTTAAAAGTGTGTGTCAGTGTTAGGAGCATGCTTGTCATTGTTAGAAGCATTCATGTCAATGTTGGGAGTTGGTGTCAGTGTTAGAAGCATGCTTGTCATTGTTAGGAGCATGCTTGCAATGTTAGGGGTATGTGTCATTGTTAGGAGCATGCTTGTCATTGTTAAAAGTGTGTGTCAGTGTTAGGAGCATGCTTGTCATTGTTAGAAGCATTCATGTCAATGTTGGGAGTTGGTGTCAGTGTTAGAAGCATGCTTGTCATTGTTAGGAGAATGCTTGCAATGTTAGGAGTGTGTGTCATTGTTAGGAGCATGCTTGTCATTGTTAAAAGTGTGTGTCAGTGTTAGGAGCATGCTTGTCATTGTTAGGAGCATGCTTATCAATGTTAGGAGCATGCTTGTAAATGCTGGGAGTATGTGCCAGTGTTAGGAATATGTTTGTCATTGTTAGGAGTGCATGTATCGCTCTCTGAAGAAGACAAACAATAATTGACACAATCTGCTTCTTAACTGCATTATTTTTATACACAGCAGTATATAAACGAGTAAACAGAATCTTTCAGCAGAATAAGAACTATTAATTCTTATTGGCAACGAACGTCATAAAAATTAGTGTTCATTTTCTCGAAAACAACGCATAATAATTTTGCCTTTAATAATTTTGATCAACTCAATATTATCTATTGATTGATATACACTTACGTTCGAAACTTAAGGACGAAAGTAAATTCCGCATTCTGTGTCATTCCAACGTTATTAACGTAGATCGGCGAAACTTGAACCATACATACCGGTTGATAGTAATGGTGCAGTATGATATAGCAATCGCGAGACAGAAATACTTGATTCGAAGATCAAAAATGACACTTTTATAGAGGACAGTGTTTTACACTGAATTCGCTGCGACTTATGATGGCTCCAGTGAAATACACAAGGTGTGAAGTGGTCCTTAGAAGGGTGTATGATCTCCACGTATACTGATAAATCCTCTTAACGTACTACAATCCTTTTCTAGATGTTGGTAATGAGTTGTTGCAGTATGGAGAGCCATTTCTCCACCAGCGCTGCTGACAATTGCTGAACGATCTTTGGTGCATCTGGACGTGCTGCAAGACGTGTATTCATACCATCCCACACATGCTTACACTGACATACATTGTCTCTTTCCTTGCATGCAACTACTTCGTGTTGGGGTAGCAGACCCATTCAGCACTAGGTAAGGCTATGCAACGTCTTGTTCCCTATGCGTATGTGGAAGACCTCTGGAAACATGCTGCTAGATATTTTCATTTATTTGCATCCATTGCGCTGTATTTTATGCTACTTTATTCATCTCGTCCTTAAAATTTGTACAGCAGTGTATACGTCACCAAAATTTAGGCAATATTTCAGTTAAGCATAAATTAAATTTTAAGAGTTAATCTCAATAAATACACTGTGCACTATCCTCTTGCTATAGAGTGATAATGAAAAGCATGAGGAGGGTATCCTTTAATATCAGTTTCATCTTAGCAAATGGCGTAGTTACTACATCAATATCAGATCATAAATAAACTCGATTTTCTAAATAATAATAATAATAATAATAATAATAATAATAATAATAATAATAATAATAATAATAATAATAATAATAATAATAATATCCAGGTGCGCACCTCGAATTTTTTGTTGGGGCGTCCAATCTTGGCAGTGGGTCTCAATACTAGAAGCCACTACGTGTATGTAGCATTGAATGGGTATTATTATGTGCCCGTAAAGACGATATGTAATTGTAAAATACTTTCATCTATATCTCCATTTTTTTAAATGATTGAATTCGATTTTTTTTATAAGAGAAAGACTACAGATGAAGTCTAAGATCAAATTTACATGCTACATTCATCATTTCCTTGTTAAACAAGTATAGTTATATTAAGAAAGTTTCAAATGTATGTTGAGTTAGGAAGTTTTGGAGGGGTTAGGACCTGGTAGCCCCCCCCCCCTGTTGGTGCGCCTCTGCATTCATCCATATCATTTTGTTTATTCAATGAGATTATCGAGTCCTCAGTGTTTCGTTATAAATTAAGTATATTGTAGAATTTCATAAATCCTAAAAAAAAAAACAAAGAAAATCGGCCATATTTTACTGCAATTATTGTGAAACAGACAGACAGGTAGATGGAATGAAACAGAAAATTAATGCTGAGTACAGTAGTAGAAAAAAGCTTCTTTATATTAACACACTGAAATCTGACAGGGAGTAACAAAGTGATGTATTCTTCTTCTTTTTTTTTAAAAAAAAAACGAAGGTTCAGGTATTGATCTGCATTTTGATGTTTTTGTTCCCTGAAAATTCTCTTGTCGCGAAATTCCTATCAGTAACAGCTGTGCAAAAACATCTGTATTGCAGTGTTGCATATTATATATATATATATATATATATATATATATATATATATATATATATATATATATATATATATATATATTCTTTTTCTCCTATTTTGTTTTGTACGTTGTCAATCTAATATATATTCGTTCCACGTGCGAGGGAAACTGTTCCTGTGGATCAGAAACAAATCGATGCTGACATGTTTAGCCTCTCTTTTCCTTTCCGAAGCTAACCTTTGCCTTTTTTTTTTTTCTGTTCCTGACAAGTTGTTCCAAAGATGCCAGGCGGAAAATGTGAAGAATTTGCAAGGTATTCCGGGTAAAAATTGTAAAGAGATCGGAATACCTCTTCATCAAGTATTGCATAGGAAGCCTTCAACTGGAAAATCTTTATTTATTTCTGTATTCAAGCCTCGTAACACGATAAAAAGGTCTATTTAATACTGTTTCTTTGCAAAATTGTGTGTTTCAGTATATTAGATTTTTCAAATGCAAGAAAATTAATTTATACATAAAAATCGATCATAAGATTTATGGTGGTCTCATTTATGATAGATAGTCGCATATTTCGTTCTTAATGCATTCATAGGATTTTCGTATTTTCTGTACATTATGATCTTAAATGAAAAATCAATTGAAATTACGATAAAAAAAAATTGGCAAAAGAAATAAAAATGATTAAAGAATCTTATTAAGTAAAGGGTACGAGCTACTGTAGTCAACTTTCTTGCCTCAATTTCTTAAACATAATCGTGTTATACGGTTAAAAGGGAGTAACTGTGGCCTCGTATTTTTCAACTTTTTGGGTTTGAAATGTAGATTTCCATGAGGAGCTGAGTCCAATGTCACCACTTTTGATTTCTGGAACCGACTTCTTCAAGTTCTAATCTCTAACAAAATTACGATGAATTAAAAAAGAAGATAATATTTATCCGCTCCTTTCGAAAGTCCGGATCTCCGACATGTGTAGTGATTGCCACCTTACATTAAAGGTGGTCCGGATGATATGCGTAGATTCAACGTTGGCCACACATGTGAAATTGCACAAGTTGTACGTAATATAAGTTTTGAAATGCATGTCGCAGTTTTCCAAGCATACAAATAATTACCTCGAGTTGAGTGCTTGAACTCAACTAGAATAAATTTAAGTTTGATGTTAATAGCTGATAGCGCAGTAATCCAGTAACGTGCTTATGTAAGAAATATTGCAACAAGTAGTTAAGAGATTAATTGTTCAAATCCTATGAGCAACAGCTATCAAATAACGGATGTCAGTTTTACATATCTTGTCCAGCAACACATCTGCTCTTCCTCGACTAAGAAGCTACATCAACTACATATCCAAGAATATTTTTGCAAAAAGCGCTTCATATTCTTCAGGGAAAATAATAGTTAATCATTCCCAAGATAGACAAAACGCTCATAATCATCCGCCATTGATGTTGAGAAGACTGTCCCATTAGTTACAAAACACCATCTTCCAACTTCAGGAACAGGACCGTGAGAACCCAGAAGGCAAGAACATCAGTTCTTCAGGCAGAAGCCTTCATTTCAACTGAAATAAGCTAACCTAATCGTCGGTAATTCAGTCTTGGAGGGAAACGTCGTACGAGATGTCAGAATGAAAGCAGTAGCAGCCCATTGCAACACATACAGAAGTATAGGTGTGTCACTGTTCGGACAACTAGCTCATGCTACAAAGTATTACAAAATTAAAACAAGAACTAAAGCGTTCCTGATATCGTGATGAATATAGTTGTTCTCGGACAATCAGCCAGGTGAATTCTACGTTGTCCAATATTTCGAAAACGTTGTATGTTCTCGAAACGTTGAACGACGTAGAATTCACTAGATCATTGCCCGAGGCCAAGTATATTTATTACAAAATTTTTCCATAGGTAAAATTGCGTACGAATAGACGCCCTTTCACACCTGCGGAGTGTGGTGTGCCTGTATGTCTGTAAGTGTATGCTTATATAGCCTATATAAATTTGATAAAAGGTTAACTGGTGTGGTGATTTATCTATTCTTACGAAAAAGAAGCAAAAAATAGTATGAGAGAATTGTAACGTCCATTCGCATGGGGGTAATTTGTTTATTGGAAATATTTGAAAGGTGTATATGCAGATCTCCTCTTTTAATATGGGTATTTCAATTGAAATGAGAATACAGCTGGATTTAAGTGCTAAGATTTGGCTCGTTTTCTTTATCTAAAAGTTACTGCCTGATTTGCTCTTCCAGTGCTGCTTAAAGTCTGTCGTTGGAGACGCAGCATGCCTCATTTTCCTTCCTAAATTTGTACTTTTCGTCACTTTCTCTATGTGGTATATGTTGAAAGCGTGTTAGAAACAATGGAATATATTTTATAATGGACAATAATGAAAAAGAACACTATGTGTAATTAATGAATCTATCGGTGTTCTTAACAGAATTTTGAACTCCTGCTATCCTTTACTGGGTGCATTTTAATGAAAGTAACGTCAGTAACAATTCGAGGTAGTTATTGACTGTGTTCGGAAATCCTTGTCAATTGAAATCCATGCCATTCATTCATTCATTTAGATGAAACTTATATTTGATATAGCATACTTTTCTTAATGTTGGTCCAGAGTAAATTATAATTATAGTAAGGTGTAGAGCAGAACGGGATCCTTGTGCTTTGAAATCCACATAAATGTGTCCTCCAAGTGTCTTCAGTAGGGTAGACACTGGTGCGATTCAATGCAGTTCTCAGTGGGAGCTAGTACTTTTGGGATTCCAAATTAAATTCTAAGCCCATGTCTCATATAGCCTTGGTGATGAAAGAAATTATCTAAACTTCAATCCAAACACCCAAGCAAATGATGCGTTAAAGTATAGTATTTCTGAATCTCTGCACCCATAGATGTTTAGTCATGAACCACGTAAAACGTTTTCCACAATACCAGAATTTTTCCACTCCTTTGTCATTCGACAGTAGAAAGAAAAACTTATTTTCCAGTCTAGATGAATTTTCCGTACGTTATAGTGAATAAGTCGACCTGAACTCTCAGTCCAATTAGTGATGCCGGTATATATGTTATACGTTCCTTGCAGGAAACAGTTTGTTTACTATTGGAACTGAAGAAGTGGTATCTCCAAAGACGGCACTAGAACTTCGTATTCCCATTATTACCAGTTGTCGTTTATTGCGCTTCATTACTTTAGTTACTTCAGTACATAGAGAGTTGATGGTTGTAATTAGCAGCTTCATCGCCAAGAGAAGAGGAAGAAATAGGACAACTCATTACGTACTGGTCGTTCAAGGAACAAGAAACGAATATGTGCGACAGATGATGCATCAGTGAAGTTCCTTTGCGGTGTGATCATTAAGAAAGATAAACATGGAGAAAGCACGTGTGGGAAATCAAGATTACACAAGTTAGAACGTCTCTCAGCTAACTAGAACATGCTGGAATCTTGACATTAACTACTTCATAGCACTCATAGCCACTCAAGAAGTATAGGAACATCCAATATCAGCATCCCCCCTACCACATCTCTGTCTCCTCGAAGATTTCTACTCAAGTCTTCCTGGAAACATGTATTTGCTCATTCAGAATTTTTCTCGCGATCCTATATGAAAATCCTTCCTCCCTTCGTGTTTTGCTAGAACTGATAAGCTGAGTATACGTATACATGTAACATAAAATAAAAACAATAGATTCGGTTGTCGTATGATTTTGAACTATGATGGGAAAATACAAAGGCAGCAAACAAGACTATAAAAGTATATACGAAAATTGTTTGAGGACTTGAAAAGAGGTATTAGGAAACATGAACTAAAGAATTGTAACATTAAATTAATTATAATAGATTAGTGTGCACAACTTACTAATAAAATTAACTTTTTTCATGTTGTGTAACTCACAAATAGCATAAATTAATGAAATGTGAATTATACATAAAACAGAAAGTCCCTGTTCTGCAGTATAGCGCTGCAATATGATAGAGGAAATGCGAGAAAGAAACACGATTAGAATAAAATTCGCGAATTTGTTCAGATGTAATAGCCTACACTAAAACACTGCAACTAACGAAGCTCCTGACATTATGGAAGAAATGAAATGATCCTCAAAAGAATGTGTGACTACTACGAACAGGGGAGGTTCATGCTCTAAAAAGTGCTCCTATGCTGTCATGCTATTCGCAAAGTCGGTAATTAGTTGTTGTGGTATAAAGTTCCATTTTCCACTAAGGCTGTTGAGAATTGTTTGATTGTGCAGCTGAACATGCAGCAAAATGTGTAACTATAGTTTTGCACATGATATATACGCGATATCTTTCGAGTCGGGACAATGGGCAGGCCAGTCCACTCGCCGAGTATCCTCTCGTTTTAAAAGTTTTGCCAGCTGCGTTAATAGATGTGATTGAGCATTATCATTCATAAATATGAAGTCGAAGCTGATTGCACCTTTGAAAATAGGCACATGAGCAAGAAGTACACTATCACAATAATGTTGGCCAATTAGTGTATATCATTCAAATAATTTTGCTGTCGGTATGCCCATGCAACATTATGCCTCCCACAGAAGAACACCGGACTACCAAAACGATCATATCGGAGAATGTTCCTAGGTTCACTGCGTGTTGTCACCTCCCTCCAGATGAATATTCGTGCATAATCACTACTCAGATTGAATTTACATTTATCTGAGAGAAGAATTCGACCCCACTTCTCCTCAGTCCCGTCTGATGTTTTTGATACTATCGCAAACGGTGCTGCCGATGTGAGGCTCTCAACGGTATACAACGTAATGGTCGTCGGGCAGATATCATTCCCTTACCTTGACGTGCCACTGTGGAGATTGGGCGATTTGCAGTCCTCTTAGATGTATTTGCAATTGTACTCTATGTCGGTCCCTTCTTGCATATTTCACAATGTAGCAGTCGTCCGCTATTACAATTGACCGTGATCGACCAACACTTCACCTTTGCACAGCATTGAATATGGTTAGAAACATTTTTCATGCTCGTGGATCAATATTGTGTTCAATACCAAACTCCTGGGTTACACTTGTCACACTCTGTTCTTCTTCCAGTTTCCCGAGAATCCCTCCCAGTGAGAAGTTACACAAATTTCATATTGTTGTAAGTAACAACATCACAATGCACCTGAACTATTCTTTGACTAGCATCGTGCGTTTCATTCAACTGCTTCATGTTATGAAAGGAGACCCATTTGACTATATGGTCGCACAGACGTCACGCAATATTCCTCTCAGTTCATGTGTAAGAAAGACCTTCTCTGGCAACATACTGACAGGCTTTTATTTATATCCATCGATTACGCAATATTTTATGTTTCTTTACCTATCTTGTTCTCAAGTTTTGCACACCAGTGTACATGAAAGAAAGGAAGAACGAGCAGGGTAATATTCTTTCACTCAATTTTTAATTCTTAAATTAATGTTGTGCACTAAAACTGAAGGGCACTGCACAGTCGCCAAAACCCACCTCCACTCATAAATCTGGAGCCCAAACCACCAGTAATGGAGCAGCATTTTCCCTCATTCCCTCTATTCCGATTCAACCAGGAATTCCAGCAAGTCAAGGGTAGAGACAAACAGGAAGGCCAGGAGTCACTGAACACTCAACAGTAATCTAAAGAGAACATGTCAGCTACGACAGCGAACACGTCACTTGCCACCACCCTCAGGGATAACATGAGCCTAATTCAGGGGCTCAAACTCAAGATTTTCCTGGTGTGGGGGGGGAATCGAGGCTGGATTCCGAACGAACACTCCGCAGGAGATTCGGTGACCAAACTCACCATCATGTTGTATATCTTGGATGATGACACAAAATAGAAGACTTCTCTCCCGTGACCTCAGAGTCACACAATAGAACGGTGATGGTGTAAGCACACAAAAACCTGACCTTAGAGATTTCCTCCATCGAGAACGCATCAACGTTCTACTGCTCACTGAAACATTCCTGAAACCCCACCTCTCCTTCAAGATTGACAATTGCTCTTGCATTAGAAGTGACCACCCCAGTCCAAAGGACGGTACAGCTCTCCTCATGAAAATGCCCATGGCTCACCATCCCCTCCCTCTTCCACAGCTACAATCCTTTGAGGCTACGGAAATCATCCTACAATCAGATGAACCGATATATTGCCGCCTAAGAGGCACAAAAACTCCATTGTAACCTCAAGGCAATCGATAAAAGCTAATGTTTATGATATATATATATATATATATATATATATATATATATATATATATATATATATATATATATATATATATATATATATATATATATATATATTCTTCTATATTCTCTCTATTTCTTCTGTATTCTCTTTTATTACTATATTATTAAAATTCTTTTTCTTTATTAGCAGATTGTTGACTGCAAAAGAATATTACTAAATACATTTTAAGAAGTAACTTATGAAGAAACGCGAGGCTTCACGTGTCATATTCAAGAAGATCTCACAAAATATATGTCGTTGGAACCATTAAAATAAATTTGTTGCAGAAAATGATATCCTTGTGATGTTACGTCACTATTGTATCATAGAAACCCAATTTCAGAACTCTTTGCTAATCACAATGTATATGATATATAATTATTTGCGCATAGAATCAAATTCATTTCATTTTGCTAGTAAAAGTATATGGATGAAGTACTCAATTTTAGAGGTATTGTTCGAAACATCAAATTTTGAAGAATAAGCTCATTTTATATTCTAAAATTTTCATCGTCATTTTATCGGTAGTTGGTAGCAGAACAGTTCATGGGGAGAGAGAAGTCTCCCCGATTTGATATTTAAAAATAATGCAATTTTACTTAATTCTTATTTTCTGCCACAAAACAAATAATTAATACTATACATATTTTTACTTTCAACAGGCATATTTAACTCTGCACTGCTATTCTTGAAGGAGATATTTTAATTAATCTTCTTAAATTTATCAACTATTTTATCTATATTTATCAATTAGAACATTCTTCCAGGTAATTTTTGATTCTTCCAAAATTAATATTTATATACACACGAATTTAAGTTCTATTCTTCGACAGATGCCGCACTACTCCTAAGAATAACCAGCTTACACCTAGGAGTGGCGCAATATTACCTAAAGATCAACCGTAGAACGCATGCAGTTGCATTACTATAGATCTAATAAGTTTCCCTACTATATGAAAAAAGTCCTCCACCATTTAATTTTTAGTAACTTTTAATTGTCAAGTATGCCATAGTTAAACAACATACAACAATATAGATAACACAGGTGTGCAAAAATAAAACAATGCTAAGCTGTATCGGTTTAGTTAACTGATTCGTATGTGTTGGGATGCGCTGAATCCAGGAATGAAAACCGTTTAGTCCTGAGACGTATGGGTTTCGAACAAACGGGTTATCGTTGTTGAACAAAAATATGAACACAAATATGCAATTTACAGAAACACCATTAACAGCATAACACAAATTAATGTACAGAAACACGCACATACGTTAAGACAAAAAAAGTAATTCCACCCTCAATCAGATTCTTGTAAAATCGTCCTTTTTCACAGGTCAAACTGAATTTGGAGTTTGTCCTTTTGTATGTAACTGCGGAAGATCCCTAAAGAACATCCAGCAGTAATCTGCCATCATCGTAACACTCCAGTGTCTCTGATATAATCGTTCAAATTGTTTGATATCTTGATGGAAACGCTCCCCCTGCTCTTCACTCACTACTCCCACACTGTCAGAAAAGTAGTCAAGGTGAGAGTTGACAAAATGGACTTTTAAGCTCATGGAGCAACCAAGCTTTCGGAACGCGTGCAACATTTTTTCCACCAGTCACTTGTACTGTGGGTCCTTTCGGTTCCCCAAAAACGTTTTGGTGGCCACAGTAAAGGCAACCGAAGCCTCTTCTTGAGTTGAACACATTGAACTGATGAAGTCTTTGTCGGATATATGTTTTCTAATATCAGGGCCAACAAAACCTCGCGTACTCGTAGTATTTGAGCAACAAACAGTGTAGCCAGAACTACTTACCAACGTTTTTTACAAATCTAAGATGCAATCTTACTAAATTCGTTTTATGAAGAGATTTATTGTTTTTGGTTTTTCTTTGTAATCTCGCATTCTTATTCATTACACATTATGATATGTGTCAGCGATCCCCATCCGGACCAATATATATGTATTTTCATGTTTCACAAATACATTTAATCTTCCATGTTCATTTTTATTTTTGTGTGATGCATTTGTAATTTAACGATTTCCAGCTATGTGTTTGACCACGTTACATTTCCATTGTGCACAAACTTGACGTCCCAGGGAGAAACGGGGATCATTTTCGACTTCAGTGCACCCAGAAGCATAAAAATCAGCTAAACTTATGCAAACAGCTATTTTTTCAGACCTGTGTTATAGTACAATGAATTTACATTATAGATAATTGATCGCCTGATTGATTATCTTCTTACGGTTCAAATAAACGTTTCACAGTCTGCCCTATGTGTGTTTGTTGTAGATAGCGTTTACAGCATATCTAGATCCTAACTTTGGTATGCCCACGAATCAAAGTTCTGCATAGGAAAATGTTTTACATGCACACTAAGCAGGTCAAGTTCTACTACTACGCTATATTTGATGAAAATTAGAAGAATTCACCCCAAGACTGTACAGTACTGTTCTGGTATTATTAAAAAAAAAAAAACGAGTCAAACGAAAATTAAAAATAGATGAATTATGGAGAGAGCGAAGGGACATGTGTCAACTAGAAAAGCTCATGCACTGAAAGTGAACGAAAATGTAACTCGTGTCCGACAGGGATAGTTATCCTAAGGAACCCAGCACATGATGTTTTCGTATGTCTATTTTGCGTTTTCCCTTAAGCCTTTTCAGTATACTTTAGTCTCTTTAAGTATAACGACATGAAGTGATGCCATATAATTAGGTACATATTGCATTTAGGAAGTTCCTTGAGTAAAACTTTTCGCTCTTGCATGATAATAGCATTAAAGTGCCAAGAACGAAATAATTCTTAACACCTTCGGGAATTCTTACTTTCCCATGACCATACGCATGTATTATGTTTGGTTATGTCTTTCACTTAAAGGCATGTTTTGCTTCTTAATTTGTATAAGAGGTTAAAACAAAACAAATTAGTACAGCGATGTATGATGTTTTAGAATGTAATGCAGTTCTAGATAAGTACTTGACATTTAGCCTTCTCCACTCCACTCAAAACATTAAAGGAAATGATAGCAGTTAATAGATTAGTTGATGTTGTAGAAAATAGCCTATGTGCTTGTCAGAGTAGTCCTCTGTATTTCTGTTCCATACCATAAATTAGATTAACTTGGTATTTTGCATGCTAAGCACATATTAGTTTTTGAAATGAAATTATTAAACAGCATTTGTATGATTAAATTTGATTTAATTTCTGAGGACGTAATTAGTTATAAGAGCTTGAAGCATTTCAACAAACAATTCCACCTGGCTATTTACAGCAGCGAGCTAGTGACTCAAAGGAGAATATGAATATGTATTGCATACGTCATCCACCTACTCTTAAACGCTTTTTTCATTGATGAATTTGTTAGTAGCTTGAAGAGAAAGTAAACATAATGTGGGTAGTCTTTTATGAAGAGTTTGCTTGGTGCATTGAGAAAAGAGAAAAGTAACTTTCCTTTGTCAGCCAGTTTAGTTCTTAAGTTGATATTTCTAAAAAAGGAAAACCAATCACTACGATAGTATACAACCATTAAACACATTCCATCTTGATCAAACTTGGCGTTGCGGTAGAGTTTTATGAACTTCGTACATACATGATGTATTATGGTGTGCCAACCTTTGGTTCCCGAGTTATGTATATTTGGGGTTTAAACTTAACTAAAATTTTACCTAAATTTTTCTCTCACGGTTGATGGGATTTGTCTCATCTTAATCAAACGTTTCATGGCGATAGACCTAGATAAGGTAAGTTAGTATATAAAATATTGTAAGCTGACATTGGTTTTTAGGTTTTGGCAATTGAGGCTTGGGCTGAGTCAAATTTTCACCACCACCACCACCCCCGCCCAAAAAAAATACTAGTTAGGTCAAAATACTTGGAATAAACATGTTATTAAACGTTGATTTAAGGTATAAGAAACTAATAATGATACTGTTATGACTGTTATCGTTTATCGGTGATTATTTCTTAATGGTATGTTCAATGGGGACGTGCGACCTCTAACAACACTTAGCGCGTGCTCTTGAATCACCATGTCAAATTTAGTTAAGAATGTCTCTGGCATCTTGGAGTAGAACCCGTCAAACTAATGTCGAAGTCGAAAAGGGGAGCTTCGCTTGTTACGCTCGCTTCGCTTCCAAAAATTGTGTTCTCAGAATAAAATGAAACAGGCTTCGCTCTATTTCTAGTACTGAAAATTCTAGTTTTGAATCCGTGCATTGGAAACTAGAGCAGCAAATGCTTTGCCAATATTAAATCTATAGGCATCCCGCTTTTCGGTGATTATTTCTCAATGGTATGTCCGGTCGGAACATACATCCCCTTACGACACTCAGCTCGCGATCTTTAATCACTATGTCAAATATAGTTAGGAACGGTTCAGGTTTCTACGAGAAGTATCCCTACAACCGAAAACCTAAGTCGAGTAAATAGGAGCTTAGCTCCAATAAATGTGTCACAGTTATGTAATATAGTACATTACCATATATAATAAACCAAATCGTAAATATTTACCCCTTTGTCCCTAATGTATATTCTTGAGCTGAAAGTAACAGAAAGTGTTCATCTAGCTCTTAAGTATTTCGTGCAAAGAGACTCATTATATAAGGTTATACAAGATAAATTTGTTTTCGAGTTTGAATCAGGGTAGGTGTTTTCCACAGACCAACCAGATTATTCCCATTCGTTGCGGTTGAAACTATGGTGTGAAGATATATGATATTGCTATGTAGGGTGGTCGTGTATCAATGACGGAAAATTCAGGAGATGAATCTACAGGTAAAAAGAAGCAAAAAATGTCATATGAAGATTGGGTGAATGCGGCTTCGTTTGGACGCTAGAGGCGTCTGAAATGTCACCTTCCGAGGCGGCAATTTGCAATATCGCAAGAACGGAGGGAAATACGAATGTCGGGTCAAAATATATCAAAGGAAACCCCATCCGAAGAATCCAATTATGCATAAGTGGTGGCGAAACAGTGGCGGCGATAGAGGGGGCACAAGGAAAGTGAATGAAACATGGAGAAAAGTGAACAATTTACACTGAAAAAGTGTAGGAGGGGATGTTACTTGAAACATGTAGCAACAAATGTTAATGAACAAAGGCAACAATGGTTACTCTGTAAGGACACCAATTGAGGCGGAATGTAGGAATAAAGTATCTTTGTAACGGAAAGAAATAGGAATGTCGTGTAAAAAGATATCAAAGGGAACCCCATCCAAAGAATCCAATTATGCGCACGTACTGCGGAACAGTGGCGGCGCATGGGAGCTACAAAGAAACTGTTAAACACTCTTAGTGATGATACGTGCAGATCATACAAAACACGTACGAAAGATGAGGCCCAGTGTACTGTAAAAACAAGAGGTATTCTACTTAACATAGTCAACATAATGCTGTCTTAAAAAAGATGTTTAATATGTCCTCCTTGTTCTTCGAGGCAGACAGTTACAAGATGGCGTAAGGATTCTCTGACTTTTGGCAATAACGCTGGAGTTTGCCGTAGTGTGGCAAATTCAGTTCAGACACGCTAGCGAAGATCTTCAATGCCCTGCACGAGCCGTGTATACTCGAGGCTCTTCACGTAACTCCACAGGAAAAAGTCTAGGGTATTCAGATCGGGTGAACGTAGAGGCCTTTGCATCTACGATCTATCTACCTGCGTGGAAATTTTCCGTTCAGATATGCACGAATGGTGGGACATGAATGGGAAGGGACGTCATCATGCATAAACCACATACACTGTCGTGTCCTCAGTGGCACGTCTTTAAGTAGAATAGGTAAGCCCTAGGTCAGAAACTGGAGATACGATATTGCTTGCGTTCAATCGCTGTGGTAAGAAGTTTTGTTTCACAACGTCGTCATCAATAATACCAGCCAACACATGGAATCGGAAACGCTGATGATGCTTCGTCTCTACAATTGCATGCGGGTTGTTGGGTGTCCATCGATGGTCATTGCGGACATTTGTGACGCCATCCCGTATGAATGCTTCATCCGAGAACAATATCTGTGCTATAACTTTACTCCGCGTTTACTTTTGGTCTATTCGATTAAAACATTGTTGAAGTACAGTTGGACACTGCCCCTACTGGATATCGAACCCAATACCCTTTCGAAATCTTACAAGGAACAACACAGCTCATCTCTTCTGTGTTTTTGTTTCGCGTGAGGCAAGACAACCTCACAACCTTAAAACTCATTAGTGTTCAGGAACATTTTTGTAAACATATTAAGTTAGTACGTGTTTCACGGAGTCCAAATAGACTACAAAATCATGTTTTTATTGAAACTACTTAATCCATAGACACAATGATGGGATATTCACAAATGTGGGCAATTAGTACCAATGGGTAGATGTTTATCTGCCAAAAAGTGTGGGTAAGAGCATGAATAACAACTGCCAACAAATGTGGGCAGTGAGCTCTAATGGGTTAATTCATAATTCCAGTGTTTATATCACCACCGTAAAACTATCGTGTCTTTTTAGTTTGATTACATTTCTGCATTTTAAGAATTTATCCTAGCGCCTAATTGAAAGATAGAGAGAAACTGATTTCAGATTTGGATTCAGTGATCCTGCTTGCCGATTAAAATCTGGTAAAAGTAGCTGAATACAGTTCAGTCTATTCACTAGCGACTCACAATCACGTGGTCACATTTCAATGAAAGCAGTTAGAGAGAAACCATTTCAAATCTTGTTTCAATGACTTCATTTTTGGGAAATTCAGTTTTTATGATTCTAACACAGACAAATGAAAAATAACATTGAAACGGTCGAGAGAGCCCTGGGTTACCCAAATTAAATAGTTATTGCGCTCTTTTACAGTAAACGTGGACTCGCATTTAAACCTTAATTTTAACACAATAGTTCGGAGCCAAATTTATCCCAATCTGTAGAGTCCTCTTCAAAAACCTACAGATTCGTTAACGAATTAATAATGCAATTCATTAATTAGGATATAAGCAGATTGATGGTAATACCCGATAACTCTATACGAGGGGGTTGCCGAAAGTTTTTAGATACTCTTCGAAAAATATATTTACACAATACCTTTTAAAATTTCTCAAAATAGTCCTCGGAATCATCAATACATTTTTGCATTCTTAAAAACGATGAGTCAAAAACGTGTTTTTTGAAGTTTCAGAAATATATTACAATACACTGCGATAGACTTTCCAATTTTTTGAAGGCGGCGTCCTCAAAGCTTTGTCTTGATGTTTAGGAATAAGAGTCACAATATGGAGAATCAGCCAGACGCGGTCGAATACGGACTCAACTTTCCTGTAGAAACTTCAAGCTTTTCACTGGTATATGAGGCCGTGTATTGGCATGGTGACAACGAAAGTGAGATAGTGGAGACTTTCGCTGCGTAAATCTAGATAGTTTAAAGACTCTTCGAAAGTAATACGTTACTTACCACTCTGCTGTCACTGTACGTCCTCATCTAACTGCATAGTTGCTACATGACTGGTTTTAGAAAGAAAAGATACGATCGTAACTTTAATCACCCTCCGTTCTCGTTTCATTTCCAAAGGTCTAGTTTCATTTTGAAAATACGATACTGTCTACAACTGTTTTGTTTCAGAGTCACACTTGTAAATCCATGTTTCGCCACCTGTAATGATATTATAAACGTCCTTATTTATGCGAAAATCTTTTAAGCAGATAACGGACCAATCCAACTGGTCATGTTTTTGATCAGGTATAAGCACATATATTACCCAGCGACTGCAATACTTAGAAGGACCGAGAAAACTTTTATTATGGCTTAGTCTGCAATTGATGCAAATTTTCAAAAGCTGGTTGAATTTTTTTTCGTATGAGATATAGCGAACATCTTTCAGAAGATTTCTTAATGCTGCGACATTTTCATCCGCAACAACGGTTCTAGAGTGCCCAAAGAGAGGATCTTCTTTCAGGCTTTTTCGGCAGAGTTTAAATTGAGCAAATCAATTTAAAAAGAGTTTGCTCGTAAAGAGTCAGAGTCCTTGAGAAAGTTTTCTAAATTATCGTGGCACTGCTTTTCCTTTAAACCGTACTTAAAATCGTAAACGTTCATTGCACTCATATTACGTCGCTCGAGCTCTATTGTTGGCGACTGACAAGTTCAAACTACCCTGCACTTCCTGTCCTCTAATTTTTAAACAAACAAGTCTGCAACCATCAGTTATGCTTTTCACCACTAGAGGCCATACACTTTTAAACGTGATATGTTTCAGTATGGCAACACGTTTTGAATATTAGTGTCTAAATACTTTCTGAATGCTCCTCGTTCAATTTACATATAAATTCTAGTAGCGCATAATATGGAGTTAATATTGCTGCGCAAACGAATTTAAATCTGAAAAGCGACAGAAAACGTTATTGAAAGAAATCTATCACCTGAGCTGGTCAGGAAATTCCTTTTGTAATAAAACTCAACTTTGCCTTACTTCTACATTATCAATAGTTAATTTTCAATTGGAAAGTTTTATTTTATGCATGTCTTTTACTGAATTCTATTTCAAATGTTCAGATAATTTTCTTTAATGTTACAGAAAATCAGAATAAAGTAGTGCAATAGATCTATAAACAGGTAGATTTTGGAGGGACAGTGGCCTCCACGGCCATCCCACTGGATCCGCCACTAACAAACACAAACTAATTCTCGTTGCTCAGCTGACGTTTAAAACGAGGTTGTAGGTATTCTCTCTACTGTTGTTGCAGCCTCAGGCGCAGAGAACTCTTTGATATTTTTTTTTTGCTACCAACCCTAATTTGCCTCTGAGTAAGAAAAAGTGATTCTCTAAACTCGGCATAAACATAGTATTTGGTTAAGGATAAAGGATGATTCGAGATAGGGAAATTGAAAAGGGGAGGATTAAATAGGAAAATTACGGTGTAACCGTACCCTTACTCTACCTTCTCTATTGTTCGCTGGTAAAGCATATCATCCGCCAACATAAAGTCTCCACTTTAACCTGAATCAAGGATACGCCATTAGTCAAAAGTGCTGATATTTAGTCTTGTAAACAAAACTTGAAGTTTCAAAAAAATAGACATTTTTAGTTGCAAAATTGCTGCAGAATCCAGCTTCCTCAAGGACATTAGTAATTCATTTATCAATTATTATCATTTGTAATATTTAGCGGAAATAATGCAAAACTCTCTTTCGAAATATATTTACATATAGTACATATATACATATTTATATAGGAACGAACCTCCGTACACACAATCCAGATATTTACAATATATAGAAATCAGTTATTTACATATGTACAAAACAGTTATTTACACATATACAATGCAGCTATTTACAATATGTACAAGTTCTATACATTACAAAATTTTAAACACTTAAAATTATTATGTACAATTCAATTATTATATGGAATTATTTACATATATATATGTATAATTATTAGATATTTTCAATTATTTACAAAGAACGGGCTATTTATATGATTGCTTATAGTTAATTACCAAGCCTATTTACATACAATGGAACTGTTTTATATTTTGTTTTAGTTTTTTACTTTTTATTTTATGGATTTTTATGTTTTTAATCTTTTTTGGTTTTTAAAATTTTAAACTTTTTTTGTATTTTAAATTTTCTGATTATTTGATACGTATATACACATTCACATAATTACACATTTATATTATACTATACGTTCCTACACATTTACTATAATATACACACACTAGTACACTCAATCCTAAACTTCTTCAGAAACAACCACAAGATGATGAGGTGACTGAATAAACTTAACACCGGCAGACGAATCTTCTACAAAACTTGAAATCTTCTGCAGCCAATTTTCATTTCCAAATCGTGACAACGTTACTTTTCGAATTCGATTAATTTCACAGCGAAATCATTTATTTCATTAATATTTATTTTGATCATGTTTATCTTCTCTCTGTCTTGCAATTCCTTCAAGTGGAGAACCGGTGGGAGCTGAGTGATCACTGCTGAAATTCTTTTTTCGAAAGCCAGGAGTCTACTTGAAGATTAAACGTCTTGAATTCTGCTACCAACTGTTCAATTTCTTCACCCGGTGCGTGGAGACATCTCAGTTTTCCCACAACCTTATTCAGTTCCTTCTCAAAACAATACCTGATTTTCTCTTCCTGTTCGATGACTATACTCTTGAAGACATCAGGAAAATGATCATCACAGTTTCTGTCATTTTCTAGGTTCTTGGGTTTCACCTTCAGTTACGCCATTGTTCTCAGCTGTATGTGTTTTTGACAATATGGCGCCGCCTCTACTATCAGCTGGAACTATAACCTGCCACAATGCTAAGCAGTTAGTCTTGAATACATGTTGTTGGTATGAATGCGCTGTTGTAGGCTCGATGACTATACTTGGAATAACCAGATGCTTTGTCAATCGCTCTTGCTACACGGTGAAGTTATTCCCCAAGTCAGGATACATTTCCACATATGACGCTGTAAGCTTAACGATTCGCAACAGATGACAGTAGCTGCATTGCACTGATGTCCCTGCTATGTCATGAATCTGGACTAATGTTGCAAATGCGGTGTTTAAAATGCGTTGTAGTCCACTCCAAATATTCTCATACTTCGCACATGCTAGCTGGCAATTGCACCGTGATATTTTTCTGCCTGCTTGGATCCTTCTCTTAGGCGGAGCACAAAATACTCTGAACCATTGACTATTCGCTAGGTTTTCTTGTAGCTCTTTTCTTTTAGCCTCACTTAAGGGGCATTCATCAATCCTCTGCAATGTTCACACATTTCCCATCTGAAGGCGGAAACGGCTAGCCATGTCTGCAGATGTAAGTGAACCTGACAACGTTGAAGGCATTATGCTGCTCGTATCAAAGAGGTTAGAAAAATGCGATTATAAAATTATACTTATTGATATATGAAGACTTTTAACACAGCCAGCTAGCAGCGTTCTTCTAAAGAGCATGAATTTGATTTACTAATGTCGCTCGAGTAGTTGAAGAAACTCCAGCCGTCCAGCTCAACACAGATTGCTCTGACTTTGCAGAGTACGTCTCAAGGTTGGTCATGGTTTCTATTTGACCACATTTTATGCTTCTCTGCAACGAAACAACAGGATTTGATCCACTTCTGGATGAATCATAATGGCTTTGGAAAGAGATCCCATGCTCCAATTTTATTTATCGTTGTTTCGAATTCACATAGTCTTCACGAAGTATGTGGTTAACTGTGAAGACTGAGGTAACAGGTCTCATAGTTAAAAAGCTAGAACACTTCTTTAGTTGGTCATCTGGAATAACTGCGGGAGTACAATAGGCTGGCCCAAGCAAAAATGTATAGGAAGATAATGTTTCGTCACCATGTGAAGGCTCAACAGCTATTCGTGAGGCATTACTCAGGGAAATGGAGATAAAATCACTTCTGCCCGGGGGTTACAGTACTTCGCAGTTACAGAATGTCGTGTTGAATCGATTGTCATGTTCCTTTCTTCCCGACAACGGCATTTTTCATCTGTTCCTTTCTTCATCTGCTGGGAAACACCGAGCGTCAGTTTGGTCGCGTGAACATGAAGTAGGATCTCCAACTCCTGTCTCATATAGCATAATTTCAGCTATTCTTTCTGGAGCCTCACCGCCTGATTTACTTTGCCGTGAAGCATGACTTGTCAGCTCTTTTGACATTGTTTCTCAGGCTTGGGTTCGTAATCTGTGCGACGACGCCACCTACCGCACTTCCTCGTTCAGATTCTCCTATATCTTCTGAAATAAGCGTTAATCATCTTCCACCTAATCGTCGTGTACAAAATTATATTTACAATTTACACAAACATAAGATGAAAGAATTACAATAGGATTCATAGAAACATATTCATTGTTGCCCAAACACATTTTTGAAATCATTTAATTTTGAGTTGAATGTAAAGTATATTTGAAATCATATTATTTAGCGTGTGAGAGAATAAATAAAGACAGATCATACATGTTGAATCAGTTTATACACATCGGGATATGAACCATAGATGATTAAATATATTTTGACTAGGGACGGCCAATTCCGGAATTTTTACTTTCCGGAATCCGGAAAGTAAATTCAGAAAAATTCCGGATTTTGGAAAATTTTCGATGTTGGAAAAATTCCGATGTCGGAAAAATTCTGGAATTTTTCCGCATTGAGGAATTTTCTAAATTAAGGATTTTACCAAATTCCGGAATTTTCTAAATTGAGGATTTTACTGAATTCCGGAATTTTTCCGAAATCCGGAGTTTCTCTGAATTCTGGATTTTTCAAATTCTGGCATTATTTTCGAAATTCGGAAAGTGAAATTTCCGATTCCGGAAAATTTTGGCCATTCCTAATTTTGACCATGAATGATTGGAATTCAATATTTTCAATAATTGAATTTATATAGATAAACAGCATTTAAGTATTTACGTTATAGAGGGTGGATCATTTATCTTGATACACTGAAATTTCGTACCGTAGAAACATCAACAGGGAAACATTGTTTTAGCATACCCTGCAATACAACCAGAGTTAACAGTATTGCCAATCCAACATATGGTTTTATTTTTCAAATGACAACGTCAGGTTATTACACATTTTAAAGATACATGTAAAATCAAGACCTAAAATACCATACTTATTATGCAGTGTCGCAATATAAGGACGTTATAATATCACAAACATCGAAAAACAACCTAATTTTGGTGGTCTTAAAACAGTAGTACGGCAATTCAGATGGACTGGATTATGCACATTCGAAGTATCTTAGTGTAGAATACTATGGTAATTACTTGACGTATTTAGAACAAGTAGAAACAAAGTTGCAAGGAATTAAAAATTTGACTTCTTTCAAAGTACTTCATCTCGACAAAGTGTTCGAATAAATATCATATGCAATTCTGTAAATCGTTTTCAATAGACGTAAAAATCACAAAGTCGTTTACAGCAATTTCATATCTCAAACCATTCCGGCCATATTTAAAAAACAATGATGTATTGTCTCAAATAGAGTATTTGTGGGAACTTCTTAAGAGTCTTCATCCCGGCGAAATTAAAATACCGCTAATTTTACAGTAATTATGTGATATCTTCAAATAGATAAAAGTTAATTGAAATATTTAACAAGAGCGCCCTAGACAATATTATTTTGCGTGAGGTACCGTTATCACAAGTCACATAGTGGCTTTATATTTTCAGCTGTTTAGAAACGCGAAAATAAATGCCGATTTTTAAAATGGCTCGAAATCGAAAGCAGATAAGTGAGTCGTGATAACGGTTTCTCATTTAAAATGATATTGTCTAGGGCGCTGTTGCTCCACATTTCGATTATATTTTATCTATTTGAAGATATCACATAATTAATGTAAAATTAGCGGTATTTTAATTTCACCGGGATGAAGACTCTTAAAACACATTTTATGTCTACTTTACTTCTATAGCACTTTTTGATGAGTGCAATTATATACAACAACTTCTCGAAATTCCATAAATTTAAGCACTGTTGTAAACTTTACTCGCATTTACCATAACTCCAGAATGGTATGAGATGTCAAATAGATTTGAAAACCAGTTTTATGATCTTCACTTATATTGATAATCAAAACAGTTTTATTTGGAATTAAAGGCTTTAGAATAAAGTCAAATCTTCAATCCCTCGTATCTTTGTATATATTCGTTCGAAATCTGTCATTTCATTATCATAGTACTAGTCACTATAGTACTTAGGTTAGGTTAGGTTAGCTTAGGACATGCATTATCCCTTCCGTCTTACTTGCGTTATTTTACCGCTATAGAGACCACAAAAATTCGGATGTTCCTTATCTTTAGTTCGCAACACTGAATAATAAATGTGACATTGCAAGTGATATCAACATGTAGATTTTAAATATGTAATAACTTGAAGTAGTGCTATTTGAAAAAATAAAATTCTATACTGAATGGGAACACGGTTGATCTTGTGGTATAAAAGAGTATTAAACGATATACCCCTGTGGAGTTTTGCGTGGTACAAACTTGTTAGTGTTTTTTTTCTTTCTTGGGTTTATTTGTTTAAAAGTTACAAGGCCGTGTCAACATAAATGGTTCACCCTGTGTCTAGATCTATCTATTTACCTTTCTCTCTCCCTCTCTTTAAATATGTTTTCTATTTTAATATTGTTATTATTATTTTAGTCATATCTAAAATATCTTTTATGTTTCCACTTGTCTATTTCTTACTTCGTGTCTTTTCGTACTAGGTTCCTGTTTCTTCCCTCGATAATAAAACTTCACATCTCCACAGATCTGGACTGTGTTATCTATCAAACGTTACTGCTAAGCATTAGCTTCGACTGGCGACCAGCGGCTCTTGCATTGCCTCGTGTTTTTTATTTTAATTTATATTATTTTTTTACTAGGCTAATCAACAACAATCATCACTGCATGCTGGGGGAGATGCATTATCTTGACGAAAGATCATAGCAACGGATCGCGAGCGTTGTCGTCAACATTGGAACAGAGATGTCAAATAATCTGGAAACTTTAGATGTCTGATTCCTATGTGACCACACCTGATACCTGAAAGGAAATGTGTACCAAAGCCAGCTGGTGAATAGACGATCGGTTACAAACTTATTAAAAGCATTAACTTATCACTTGATTATTATTATTTAACATTCTCATTTTTCTTTTGCTTATTAAGTTTTCGTTCAATTTGTGATCCTAGGATCGTTGCAACGCCTAAATATAGCGATTTTGTTTTCGTTCCCCGCCAAATTCGATTTCGATTCGGTTTAAAGCTAGCGTGTATAAAGTACCACGTACACACACACACACTCGTACACTTGGGCTGAAAATATAAACTTCCGTCTGCTTTCCAGGTTGTCCAATTGATTTCTATGTTGGCCAACATGATAAAGACGAAAGTGCCAATGTCTATGTGGGCTAACGTGATAAAAACGAAAGTACTAATTTCTATGTGGGCCAACGTGATAAATAGGAAAGTGCCTATTTCTATTTCTATGTGGGCCAACACGATAAAGACGAAAGTGCCTATTCCTATGTAAGTCAACACTATAAAGACAAAAGTGCCTGTTTCTGTGGGCCAAAATGACATATGCATATTTAAGTAGGTGAATATGATAAAGACGAAAGTTAATATTTGTATTTGTAGATAGGTTAACTCTGTAGGTAATTCTGGTGGAAAAAAATTGCCAGTCCGTCCTTGATTACGGTCTTTGTCATAAATAATAAATTGCAAAGCCCTTTCGTGTTTAGTATCATCGCTATTAATTCTGAAAGAAAATGAAACAAGAATTACACTTAAAGTAGCAATTATATCGTTACAGTATATTACTGCAGACCAGGCCCGTGCTGGCCCACCGGGACACCGGGACATGTCCCGGTGCGCCCTCCGAGTTATTATTGATAAAGAACCTGGGCGCCCTTTACGTATGTGTTATTATTGATCATGATAAGTATAGTGCGATCTTTACATAAGACGCCTTTGCGAAAACATCAAAGATAAACGGTTTCATTTATTCTTCTGTATGGCACAGCTCTGTACCATGAATACATATTGTTACTTTTGGTAAAGAACTCATGAAGGGTACAGTGCACCCTTTGCAAAGTTGCCCTTGCGAAACCACATCAATGATAAACGGTTTCATTTTTCTGTGTGGCATAGTTCTGTACAATGAGTGCATATTGTTGGTAAAGAACCCGTGAAGGGTTCAGTGCGCCCTTTACGTAAGGTGCCCTTGTTATGTAATTATTCCTGTGTGTTTTAGAGCAGTATTGGAATAATCAATGCCTATTGTATTTCTAAATTATAGTTATATTGATTTATTAGTATGTATATTTAGCTTCATTTTGTTTGACAAAAAAAAATCTTACAAAAACTGAAAAACGTTTCTCTAGTAAAGAAGTTTTCACAGTTTAGCTATTTATGTTATTAAATAAACTTTGCGTTTTAATACATAAAATGGAGCCCGTATATATACAGGGTGTAACTGAATTAACATAAACTTCAGGAGTTGACTCCTGACACGAATATAAAACGAAAAGTATACACCAACTTGGTGTAAAAATGCCTCCTTTTGGCGGTTTGATCACATGAAAATTTGTCGGAAAAATGTAAGAACAGCCATAACTCAACAATAAAACATCGTATCGAAGTCGGGTAAAAGAGAATGTCCATTACTTTTAGTCGTAAATCCCATTAGTGTACATTCGGATATAATGCAGTGGCGACGCAAGGGTGCCTCCCGAAGAAACTACAGTATTCTTTCGACTATTTTATCAAACGTTGAATAAGGGCAATGAACAACAATCAAGTACAAGATTTCAGCATCGTTCAAATAAAGACACTTAGAATTCGAAAGAAAGAGAGATACACATGTGTGATTAACCTATTTCGTCTCAGCACAGAATAAACTCTCGGGAGAATAATATAAACGAAAAAGAAGTCTTTAACGTATCACAGTTATATCTTCTAGGCTATTGATAACAGATGATAAATGAACGGCTTTCTGTCCAAGTTACGAGTGTGTAAAAATGGAAAAAATAACTTTGACACAGATTAGGTTTAAAATTACTGTGCATAGGACAGTCAGGCGGCATATAAAGAAACATAACATGCATAGATCATATGTAATCAACGAGTGTACAAGGGATTCTCCAGATACATATTGGGAGAAAGTAAGCTGCATTAAAGGATTGATTGCCTGCTCGTAATATGTAATTCCGTGGAATATGATACTTCTGTGCACAGAAGCAACAAAAATGAACGAAACATGAGATGTACACGTTGCATAATGATACAAAGAAATGCGCTGGAACAGTATACTTAATTTATCCGTTAGGTAAGTCTTCTTCCAGGGATACTTTCGAGGGGCTTTTCCCCTATCCTGCAGTTGGGAAAACGCCCCTTAATCCTGTGCTACGAAAAACTACATTCCTATTGTGAATATACCAAAATAGTGTCCTAGTGTAGCCCACTTACATTTTGATTTTGTCACTGGCGGAACTTTTTTTTTTTAGAAGAAAAGTGTTTCTAAACACATGCAACAAATGGTGGAAAATATTTTTTCGACGTAATCTATGTACTTTGGAGGTGGATGAAATGCCTACACGGAGGAAAGAGAATGTGGCACTTTTGCTTAGTCATAGCAGCACTTACAGAATTATCGTCCCTGCTGTGCTGCTTGCGAGTGTTTCGCGGAAGGCTGTATTGCAGTTTTGATGTGGAATGGCATAAATTACCGTGGCTGTGTTATAATAGGCATCTGACGCAACTTGTGAGTGATATACAGAGTCCGATGCTCTGATGTTACGTATGGAATTGGTGTGCAACAGAATAGGAAGTGTTGTGTACAACGGTAGAGTGTTGTGTTCAGGTATTCACGGTCGTGTAAAACTGTAGACGTTGGTGTTTAAGTAAAATTAATTTTGTTAATCTATATTTGCCTGCAAATGGCAGATTACCCTATCCACGAGCTGGCAGATATGTACCTTATTTATGGAAAGGCAAGGGGAAATATTTCAGCGGCAAGGCGTTTCTATCGTGACCGTCTCTCTCATAGGAGAGTAACTTTCCCTATATTTTTTCCACGCCTCCATATTCGCCTTGCCGCCATTAGGGTCTCTTCAATTTCCAATGCGTGAAGTCGGAGAAAATCGCTCCATGTGAACAGTTGAATTTGAAGACGGCCTACTGAAAATGATCAGACCATCCTGAAACTAGCAGTAGCCATGTGTAGGGCGTAAAAATCCACACACAACTTTAGTGAACTATCAACAGAGAGATTTAGTGTGAGCGCGCGGTGCAGTATGATGGATAATTTTGTGGTAGGGTCTTATTTATTACCGGCCTGCCTGTGTGGGAGTACGTATAATTTATTTTTACGTAATATTCTCCCAAAATTGTTAGAACATGTGCCCTTGAACATAAGACAGCATATGTTATTCCAGCATGACAGTGCACCTGCATATTTTGACAGGTATATGCAGACCTACTTAAATGAAACATTCTCAGATAGTTGGATTGGGAGAGGTTGACCTGTGTTATGACCACGTCTTTCACCCTATCTCACGCCCCTTGATTTCTTATTTGGGGCGTTATGAAACGCCTTTTTTTATGCAACACTAGCCACGACAGCTGAAGAATTTGCTGCTCGAGTTAACATAGCTGCGGCAATCACCTTCGAAATTTCAGGTGTGTTTGACCGCACACGGAAAAATTTGCTTCGCCAATGTCATCTTTGCAATGCGATCAACGGTTGACAACATCAGGCTGTGAACTGTTATTCTTCACAGCTATTTCGTGCACACATACTGCATTGCCCAAATACTGTATAAGGTACTTCTGAGTGTTTCACAATTATCCTCCTTTGTACGAAACAGAATAAATCGGAATTTCTGTATTTCTTTGTATAATTGTGCAACACGCGCAATAGGTTGTGTTTCGTCCAGTTTTATTGCTTCTATGCTCGAAATTATAATCTTCCACGGAATTACGTATTACCAGGAGGAAACCTTTTAGTGCAGCTTACTTTTGTCCAAACTGTATTCACGTAATTTGTGATAATCACTGTTATCATGTCAGGGATCACTTGATCTCTCGTTCATCATGATCTTTGCTTCCTGATTGTCGTTATAAACCTAATCTGGTTCAAAGTTATTTTTTCCATTTTCACACACTCGTAACTTGGACAGAAAGTCGTTCATTTATCATCCGTTACCATTAGTCCATAAGATGTAATTCTTCTTTTCATTTAAATTCTTTTTCCGATAGTTTATTCTGTGCTGAGACAAAAGAGTTCAATCACGCATGTGTATCTCTCTTTCTTTCGAATTCTGTGTTCTAATTTGAACGATGTACCATTACTTTTGATTGTTGAAATCTTGTAGGTATACTTGATTGTTGTTCATTGCCCTCATTCAACGTTTGATAAAATAGTCGAAGGAATACTCCAGTTTCTTTGAGAGTCACTCTTGCACCGCCACTGCATTACATCCGATTGTACACTAATAGAATCTACGACTAAAAATAATGGACTTTCCCTTTTGCACGATTTCGTTCCGACATTTTGTTCTCGAGTATGGCTGCTGTTGCATTTTCACGAAAATTTTCGGGTAGTCATAGCTCAGAGGCATTTCTACACCCAGGTTGGTCTATACTTTCCATACTTTTCGATTTATCTCCGGTGTCAGGAATCACCTCCCGATGTTTAGTATATTAATTAAGTTACGATATATATATATATATATATACAGTAAACCCTCGTTAACACGAATTCCAAGGGACTGAAAAATCAGGAGTTCGTGTTAAAAGAATTCGTGTTAACCGGGGACACAAATTTTATTATTCGAATACATTTTCTCGATACATACGCACTACAGTATACAAACTATACATACCACTACAGTATAGTGGTCATAGAAAACACTAGAGATGGTATCGAGACGAGACTGAGTAGTCTCGGTCTCGTCTCGGTTCCAAATTCGAGACGAGACCAAGACTATTCTCTGTCTTGATACCATCCACATAATTGTATCGAGACGAGACAGCGTTTCTGTCTCGTCTCGATTTCGAAAAGCACTTCTCGGTCTCAAATTCGGGTTAAGATCGAGATCGAGACTAGTTTCGGTCTCGGTACCATCCTCTGAAAAAAGAAAACACTACAATCAGTTTATTATCCTATCTTCGAAGATTAAAAAAAAAAAGTTTCCACGTAGAAAATCCAGGTCCAGTTATAAAATTGATATCTCCGCTAGCAGGGTGAGTACCGCTAGTAACGGAAAGGTATTTATGATTGCTGTCACCAGTTTGGAGTTACAGGGGAGAGAAGATGTTTTGTCTCGAACTGTCGCCAGCTCGTCTGCCAAGCACCTGCATGTTGAGCGCTTGACGGAGGACAGAAACAACACTTCATAAGAGAGGAAAGATACCTGTTTTTGGTTTTTCTCTTATTTACAAGGCAATTTTCGTCTGTATAAATACTGTATGACAAAAACTGATCTGGAGTGAAATCTGAAATAAGAAAAATGATCTAAAAAAAAAAAAACAAAGGATTGAAAGTTCGTGTTAAATCAAAACCTTTACTGACTCAAGGGACTAAAAATTAGTTCGTCATTCGTGCTAACCGAAATTCGTGTTAACCGATAAAACTTCCTATAAGATAACGCACAGCGATGCCGGGACCAAAATTTTGTTCGTCCTAACCGAGTGTTCGGCTTAAGCGAGTTCGTGTTAACGAGGTTATACTGTATATATATATATATATATATATATATATATATATATATATATATATATATATATATATATATATATATATTCACGTTTGTATGGGCGCCCTTTTGGTAGACACTTGTCCACCGCCCTCGCTAGTGACCCAGCACGGGCCTGCTGCAGACATACATAGATACTAATGCTTCAATCTGAATATGGTCACGACTCTTGGTTTGGAATAATTACATTGAAACAATGTAATTTTCAAGTTTCAATTAGATCGTCAAAATACTTTTAAGTCTGAAAAATTGCCTGCAGGTTAGTGACACCTATAAGCGTGACTATTAACTACAACAATTTAGTGTTTCAGATTAAGACGTTTGCCATTCATAAATATAATTTAAGTATAGCATTATTAGTTGCATACTGTGATCGTAATGAATTAAAAGACAGTAGATGACAGCACTAAAGTAAAAACTAGACTCAAAAATATTGGTATTAAATTTTAAAGGGTTAATGCTTAGTAATCTATTTTCAAATCTTACTCATTTAACTGTATGCTACAAAACCAACTATTCCTTGTGAAACACAAATGACAATACAAGAAATCATTCTCAATTTCAACATACATATTATAACGGCATACAAATGGGTTATAAATTCAGTAACTAAGCAATAGCATAAGGACTTCGCTGGTTTCCAGCTTTCCCATTGGAGGCATTGTTTTTTCAGTGTCAAGTCCAGGCTGTGATTATCACGTATTTGTGGACGCAAGTACGGCAAGTCTCAGCAACGGGCGAGAGAGTGGGAGAGATCAAGGGTTTCACTCGAGTGGAGAATGCGTTACCGTACACATTAGTGTACATATTTTTGGAAGCTTAGCTTCATCATTCATTCATTCATTTCATCTTTTTCCTTTCGTCATACTGTTTCACTCATTATATTCACCGTGACTTATGGCGTCCCAACCTATCATTGGCCAACATTCTGGCTTGCCGCCTATAGCACCGGAACCTTCTTGCTCCTCCGGGAAACCGATTAGACGGAGATGCCGTTCTTTGGAACGCATTTCTACCAGCCAGGGCTCTACTTCTTGTCAACGTTCCCCTGTCGCATCCACCAAGCTGCCGCCTGCTAAACGCCAACATAAGTTAAGCGATGCAAGCTCTGAAGCATCAATGATTATCGACCTACAGGATGATCGCCAGTTTCCGAACCTGCCTCCTCCGAATAGACCACCAATTTATTCTTTCTTGCTGCAGAATTTTGATCCTAAATTTTCCAATCCTAAGCTTTGGTACAGATTACGAAGTATATGCCTCGGGCTAATATTACTCAGATTGTCAGAACACGGAACGGCATGATTATTAAGACGCCGGATCCGGAATTTCTCTGTACGACCAGGAACAAATTCAGTTTTGAGATCTTTGGATCTAAATCAACTATGACCAAGCTCAGTGATCAACGCACAAAAGAGCCGCCGCCACCGAGAAAAACACCCACACTGTCTGTTGTGATACGAGGGGTAGATCCGAGTTACACTGACGAGGAAGTTTTTGAAGAACTAAAGCTAGAAGGTCATAATGTCATTAAATGCCTCAGGATCAAAAACGATCATGGTCTGACCTACATGGTGCGGGTACTAACTAACTCTCAACAGACTATCGATGAGTTACTAACTCGTGGCGCATACATATACAAACAACGTCATCGCGTTGAACCATCACGCACCTCTGCTCCTTTACCTCTTCGCTGCGAGCGGTGTCAGGTTTATGGCCAGCACTCTACCTCCCAGTGCAAAAATCCGTTTAAATGCGGTTACTGTTCTGGACCACATCCTACACGCAGCTGTACCAATCTCAAACTACCTCCGAAATGCTCCACATGTCAAGATCACTCTCATCCAACATACAGTTATAAATGTCGCTCCAAGCTAGCTCCAGAGCCATCGAAACCGGAGACAGTGGCACCATTACGTATACCAGAACAAATATAACCCCCGACGAATCCTGCTTTACAACAACCTCTCACTGTTCATCAGTTACTGACGTTTCTAACTCTCTCGCTACAAAACATCCACCCCTTTCTACGAGATCACATCGCTCAACAAATTCAATCCGCGGCCAAGGCAATTTTCCATGCCAACATCTGTCCAACATATTCAGGCAATAGTGTATATTATCATTCAAATGTCCTAGAAACCGAAGTCTAAACGCTATCCAGTCACAATCCGTATTATTCAGCATTACATTATGACGCTCTCTTTCTTGTTTCTAAACATCCGCTCTTTATCACAGCATAAGCCGACTTTTGAAGCGCTTTTACTAGAAGAACACATAAATGCCTTCATTCTTAATGAGACTCATCTCACCCATAGACTGCCCTGCCGCATATCTCGCTTCCAACTGTTACGCCAAGATAGCACGATGCCAGCTAGACGAGCCAATGGGGGAGTAGCGATTGGATTTTCACCCTCTATTCCGTTTCGAAGCCATTCTCCAGTTCTCCGAAATCTTCCTGAATACCTTATTACATCACTATATTATCAAGCACTGTACGTGACTGTGGCAAATATTTACGTTCGTCCGGGTCACGATATTCCATTCAGCTTCTTTCAATATATCTCCAACAACTTCCGTACTTACATAATCATGGCAGATGTAAATTTACATAGCCGGACAGTTACGCAGCGGGATTCTTTCCTCAATTACATTATCAGTCATACCACCGGAGTGATTTTGCCACTACCCAAACCGACTCGTCCCAAGTGTCAGACTACTCCCGATATAGTCATTGTTTCGAGCAACATATCACAACGTAGTTCTATTAATGTTCTTGATCTCATTGGTAGTGATCATGCTCCAATCAAATTAGTTATTCAGACTCATAGCAATACCACTTCTCAAACGCCGCCGCCCCGTATTACCTACCGCTATGATAAAGCAGATTGGAATGCCTACCGATCATACCTTGAGAATCATCTTAATCATCTTCCTTCACCGACCACTTAATCCGACCTATCTCATGCTCTGGATTCTATCGTCACTGTTATGCAAAACGCCACAGAAAAATACATCCCCAAATCAACAGTTTCAAATTTTCGACCCTCTTTACCTCCTCACTACTTACCGCTGATAAAACGATCTCGACAATTTTATAGAGATTATACTGCAACTGGCAACCTTGACTCTCTTCAGCATCACCGACAATTGCAACGAACAGTTCACAACTATCTTAAAGCTTACAAGTTGCGATGCTGGGTCAAAACATGCAATCATCTCGGCTCTCTTTCACATCCTACTCAGTATTGGAAACGTTTCCGGCAACTTACTGGTCTAAATACTCACACAACCTATCCTCTCATTGACAACAATACTCCGCTACATACTGATACAGATAAAGCCAATGCTTTTGCCAGGTATCTCCAGGATATCTTTACACCTCTAGCACCTGAATATCCCCATCGATCTCATCCGGTCGACAAACTCAATCTGGATTCACCTCATCTGCAGGCTAATGTTAATCACACTTTACCCGAAAACAATCCTCTTACTGCACCGATCTCGATTTCTGACATAACCTCAGTGGTAGCTCATAGACGTAACACAGCCCCTGGCATGGACTCTATTACATATCGACACATTAAAGAAAGTCAGTACGTAGTCTTATATCTCCTTTGTCTCATCTATACCTTTATTCTTAGAACTGGCTTTATCCCTGCTGATTGGAAAACTTCAAAAACCCTAATGTTCCTGAAACCACATAAACCTGTTGCCTCTGTTAACTCGTACCGCCCTATTCAACTAACGTCAACCTTTAGTAAAATACTGGAACGCATCATTGTTAAACGTCTTCATCCGTACCTGGCACTACACAACGTCATTCCACTTGAACAAGCTGGTTTCAGACCTTCCTTCAGCATAAATGATCAGTTGCTTCGCCTTTCCAATTCCATCTATAATCACTTTAACACAGGCAATCCATCATGCTTGGTCCTGTTTGACCTCGAAAAGGCATTTGACAAGGTCTGGCATCCCGCTCTCATTTATAAACTCAAACAGCTCCGGTTGCCTATTGCCTACATCAGATTCATTTTCAATTTTCTCTCTTGTCGACTAGCATACGTCTGTATCAACTCCAGTTTTTCATTTCCCATTTTTCTCCATTCCGGAGTTCCCCAAGGATCGGCTTTGTCGCCGTTATTATATATTCTCTTTGTTTCCGACTTTCCACCTGTTCCCGCTACAGTTAAACTCTTCCAGTATGCCGATGACACTGCTTTCTTTGCGACAGGGAAAACCATTCACCAACTCAACTTCGCTCTACAGGATTTTATCAATGCCTTTGTTGACTGGTGCTCTCACTGGAGACTAAAAATAAATGCTGCCAAAACTCAAGCAATTCTCTTTCTTGCTCCAAAGCATCGTTCCCGTGTCCACCGAAATCCAAGACTTCTGCACCTCACAGTGCAAGATGTATTGCTCAACCCTACTCGCAGTGTCAAATATCTTGGAGTCACTTTCGATCAGCACCTAACCTGGACAGCACATCTAAAAGATATCTCCAAGAAGGCTTACTCTCGCCTCAATCTCCTGAAACGTCTTGCTGGAACTACCTGGGGACTCAATGCTCATACAATTCTCAACACATACAAGGTCTTTCTCCGTCCTATTCTCACGTACGGATTTACAGCTTGGATATCTGCTCCGATCCTCTACTATGAGAAATTACGCATCCTGGAACGTCATGCTTTGCGAATCGCTTTCCGTATCAAATTACCAAGTCCTACTCAAGATCTTTATGACAGACTTACGTTTCCACACATCTTGTATCATTTAGAAACACTCCGAACCAAATACATCACCCAGCGCCTGCACAACAATCATCCACTTCTCCAGAAAACTTTTGAAGACCACGCCCGAAGCATCTCCCCTTCTGCTGCTCTTTTCTCTCCGCTCTCATTACTCTTTACTCTATACCGTTACACTCTACCTCCAGACCACCCAGACACCGCCTATTATGAACCATACTCTACAGACGCTCATCTACCTCACGTATGGCCATCATATGCACAGTAACACCTTCTGTACTAACAGGGCTCCTCTGTCTTCATTGATGCCTAGCGCCGCCCCTAGGCGAGAAGATAACCTGCATTTGTTCAACTAACAGAACCTATGTGTTGTAGTGAGTTTCGCACTTCATTCCATCTTCTCATCTGATATCATTTTACAGTTATGCTTTTCCTTCACTGAAGCTTGTGTATGTCCTTTACCTCATGATTATGGTTAAAGACCATAATGACCATCACAATTTGAATAATAAAGTTTATTGAGTTGATTTTAGTTTAGCGTCCATTTCAGCAGCGAGGCTATATGAGATGTGGACCTACTGATTAACGTGGAATCCGAACCACATAATAAAGTTTATGTATCAACCCATATCCCAACCACTGCTTCCTGAACAGCATAATGTATTAAACATCTCTTCCCCTACAGAGGGCGTAACCCTCTTCGGGTAGTAGCTAGCGTCGGCTAGCTGGCAAAAAAAATAGCATAACGTTATGACCATTGGATTAATAGTTTTTAAAATAAGTTTTAGAGTACTTCCAATTTGATTAAATATTTTTGCTTTTATCCCTCAATGAATTAGAAAACTCACCACTGTTAGAGTAAATAGAGCTTGGAATAGTGTCTCAACGGTGATGCACCGTCTTTGTTAATTTCACTTATTGATTTATTTGAAGATTTTTTTATTTGGACCCTACTGGAATTTCTCAGTTGCTTCATTTTAATCATTTCTTATTGGAAACTAAATTTTTGTTGCTTTCTAAAAGTCATCATCATCATCATCATTACTCTGCCATTATTGGTAGGTTACTTGCTGCAACTCATAAGCTTCCATGCTCCACGATCTTCAGTTAATCCCTTCGTCTTCACGTAAGATTTTTCTGTTTTGATATCGTCCATCAATTGTAGTCTCCTTCAGCCCCTACCTTTCTTTCCTGTCAAAATATGTTCTAGCACTCCGATCATGATAAAGTTCCTTCTTAAAAATGTCCCAGCCAGTTTCTCTTCCTCTTCTCAGTAATATCAAAAACTGTTCTTTTCTCACCTAACATTTCTAACACCCTCTCATTCGTCGCTCGACACAGCAAATTCTCTCCGTTCTTCTTCACACACACATTTCAAAAGCTTCCAGTCGTTTTAATCACTTTTGTTTAAAATCCATGTGTCGGCCCCATACAGTAAATACTCCACACAAAGAAATTTATGAGTTTTATTTTCAATTCTTTATTCAAGATCCTACAAAATAGACTTCCTTTCCTCCTAAAGGCTTCTTTCGCCATTCCTATCCTTGCTTGTATTTCTCGTTCACACTTTATATCATTACTAATAATACTGCTCAGATATCGAAAACTAGCTACCTATATTTTCTCCCCTCCTGCTTCTATATTTGACACCAATCCCTTTGTTCCAATCATCATGTTTTTGTCTTTCTAACATTTATTTTCATCGCACATTTTTCACAGCCGTTCCTCATATTTTCTAACGTCTTATTGATTCCATTTTCTGATTCCGCAGCAAACGCAATATCATCTGCAAACCGTATACCCTTAATCATTCTACTTCCTACTGAAATATAGTTTCCATTGTGTAGGCTCTTTTCCACTTTCACTTCTATATAGTTACTTATTATTCTTCGACCTTTCCAATTTAACCTAATCTTCTTTCCAACGTTTTCCAAGCTATTCCGATTCCTGTCTTGAACCACAACATAGTCTATTTGATATCTTCGACCATCTATTGAGGATTTACATATGTATCTTCCTCTCTTGTACTGAATCAAGTATTTCCAATTACTAGTGAATTCTGTCTAAAGACATTTTCCAGTATCTCTCCCCTTTCACTTCTTTCGCCTAAACCATATCTACCTACTACATTATCTTGCTGTTTTTTCTCACAACTGCATTGAAATCGCCCATTACAATTACGAATACCCTTATATTCTCTGCCAATAATTTATTTTATTGCATGGTAATCTTCCTCTACTTTTTCGGTTGTATGTGAAGTATCACAACCTGATCCTCTATATATCTATATCACCACTAGATGCTCCCTTTCCTTTAAGTCTTAAAATCATAACTTTATAATAAAAAAAATCTACTTTCACTACCTTTTCTTTTAAGCACTTACCAAGAATTATTCCCCCACCATTGTGACTACCCTTTTTATTACCTGAGTAAACACTTCATATCCTTCGCTGTCTAACTTTTCATTACCTTCCCATCTAACTTCACAAACTCCTACACAGTCCAGATTGTTTTGTTTCGTTTCTTCTTTAAAATTTTCTAACTTCTTCATACATACGTTCCAGGACCCTATCCTAAACCATTTGCTCTTGTTTGTGTTCCTTTCTCTATCTATTTTCCCACGTGATCATTCTATAGTTCAATAGTCCTTCCTAAGACAATATCCTCCTAGAGGTTCGAATGGGGGGTTGTTTTACCTCCGGAACTATATTTTGATCTGCGAAAGAGCATTGTACACTCATATCCAAAATATTACCGCATGTCTATAGATATCTTGTTGTATGAATATAATTTAATAAGGAATTCGGGCGGTATTTCTTATAATGTTAGTATATGTATAATCGGGAACGATATGTATGTGGTAAATTTCATGTCAAAAGAGCAGTAAATAAGAACAATAAAACGAAAATAAAACTTTCTTGTCCATATAGCAACATTTGGTTTTACTCATTCTAATTTTCGTATTTATAATTCTTTTCCTATGAAATTTACCACAAACATACATTTCCCGATTATGCACATAGTATCAATATTAAAAGTATCCTGTAAAATCATTATCAAATTATATTCTTCCAAGAAGACAGTTATGCGACAATCATTTTGGACATGAGTGTACATATGTTCTCTTTCTGCTGTCAGTAAACTAGAAAAAAATAGAATGCCATTGCCTTACACCCCACAGTATTCCAGCCGTTAAAGTCTCTGACCACTGGGAATAATGTCCAAGTTGTCGTACCAAACACTATGATTTCCTCCAACTTGGCTACTGGAGAACTGCTGCCTTCTACCGGAGCACTCTTCATCTGGCTACTCCATTTAGATCAATTCAGTGGAGGGTGAGCCTTCTGGTAGTGAACTACCGCCGACACACTGTAGCTCTAAATTTCATTGTAGCATGCAACATTCCCCATCAAACACATAAATGTCTTTGTAAATGTTGTGTTTAACGGGGTGGTTCCTCAAAATAGATATTCATAATACAACCACTTAATAAAACTTCAATTTGATCATTAAATGATTAATTACATATCACAATACTTAATGTTCTCAAAGTAAGGAAGTTGAAAGAGATTTGATGAAGATATATGTAAAATTAAGAAATTTAAATTCCTGTTCACTTCAAAAAAAAAAAAAAAAAAAAAAAGAGAAAGAAAGAAAGAAAAAAAGAAAAAGAAAGAAAAATTAATTTCCCATTTAAATCAATGGTCTAATACAGTGATTCCAAAGGGGGGTCGTGGCTGTTTCGTCCCGCAAGTATAATTCGTCTGCCCGCGATAAAAATGAATGATGTGTTTCCCTTGCTTAACTGTAGGCGTAAACACAAACTCCACACGGCGCGAGCTGGGTTCGAACCAGGGACCACAAGCACCTGAGGCGAACGCTCTACCACTGAGCCACCTCGCCTGCTCCCCAGTAGACGGTTGAGGTTGGTCTCGCGATGAGTAAGTTAGGCAAATCTGAAGGGTGGTGATTGGCTATCCTCTTACCACATCCTCAGTAAGGAGCAGGTCTTAGCGCGGGAAGCCAACGACCTTATACCTTCTGGACTATAACTGTGAAAATATTTTCTTAATTAGTTACAAGACCATTCTGCAAGATATGGCCGATTTTTTTTCATGAAAAAGCAAGTTTCATATCGTTACTTTCATCTGGTTCTACCTTAGACATGTGAAACAAGAAGCAGGATACAGAGAATACAACAAAAATTTACTAAACATATAACTGACGTGCATTCAGCAAAGCCCGGCATCAGCAACGGGAGAGATGGTAGACGGTACAAATAGTAGTGGTAGCTCGGATTCGATTAGGTTAGGTAGGTTCTGTTGTCTGGCTCCCATCATCTAGACATAACCCCACCATTTTCCTTTCAAAACATTAAATAGGTTGAGAAGAGCTTGAGCATAATGATAATGATACCTGTAAACTTCCTGGATCATTCTAGAAGGTTCTAGAGCATCCTGAAAATTGTAGAACATTCTCGAATCTTTGGGAAACTTCTATAAGAGTCTGTAACATTTTCCAAGATTGTTGATAATTCTAGAACATTCTGGAATATTCGATCAATAATGATTTGTGTAGAAAGAAAAGCAACACTGAAATTGAAAATAAAGAAATGCACACATTGTTTTTAAAATTTAACCCATTTTTTTTAGCACAGTAACACCGTTTGTAGGGCGTTTTCTCCCTCTAGGACACCTGCTGGTCCAAACCGAAACCTTCTTCATGGATGGGAGATACAGGGCTACAATACCATATAACTCCTATGGGTCTTCGGGTCTTGGTTTCGGAGCCTTTGTGGCACGCACGGACAAACCACACTTACTTTTATTATATATATTGATTAATAAACAATTAATAAAAAATAAGAATTTCTCATACTCAAAGGGCAATTGCTCCTCTCTGCCCTTCCCTAACACGAACCTTCCCGCCTGCGCAAAATTATCCACTGTTTCGTCATTGGAGTTCCTAGTAATTTTTCATTTTAAGCGTCTTTAAATTCTAATGTCAGGCACTAATAATACAGGGGAAAATAACAACGAACTTCCCATTACATAATTATATATCCAGTATAAGTGTTATGATATTATTCAACTTAATTTTAAATATTTCACTAAGAACAAAGAATTCAAGTTTTTCAAAAAAAAAAAAAAAAAATGGAAAACAATTGATATTACCAACACTATCAACCTATAGTATTTCTTCAGTTTGAGTTTCCGAATCGATTCAGCAAAATATCATTAACATATATACTCATTAGTGTTGTAATTTGAAACGGACATGAGCCAATAATGGTGAAAACTGAAATAGTCTAATTTTTCGTATGTTCATAACGTTGTAAAATAAGACACACATCATTCTTTTGTTTTTTTATGAAGAATTCAAAATCAAATATACATTTGATTTTGGCAATTTCCAACTGAAGTGAGAAATTCATTTCACCATTTGCTTTAAGCAGTAAAGCGTGGACATACTGTTTAACATATAATTTGCCTGTCGTCCTCCGCTACACTTGCAGAAATGTAAGCATATTTGGGATCACGCATGCTTCTGTCGGGAACCCTGGTGTCCCTGCTGAAGACAAATTTGCTAACCATATATCTACGAGGAAGGTCCCAAATATGTATACATTTGTGCAAGTGTAGTGGAGGACGAATTTAATGAACCAACAGCATGTGTCTTAAAACGACTGTACATAACTTGACAATTGACTGTTCTGTACTTATTGGTCGTTCAAAAATATTCATTCGTTTCTTAAATGCTTGAAAAAAGAAAGTAAAAATACGTAAGGAGTTATTAAATTCCGGAATTGCAAAGTACATTAAGAAAGTATTTTGTTTTTTTGACTTCATAATACTTTGTATATGAACGTTGAAAACCAAATACAGTGCTTCGAAGATCTGCAGCAGAGTCAACCTGACTTTGAACAGTCTTTCTTATCGAGAAGCAGACCAAATCCCTCCCATATTGCTTGTGTGAGGGGCGCGTTACCACAGAGTTTACAGGGTCAACCCTATTTCCTCCCGTCCAACCACGCAATACAGCAGAGAACGGAAGATTTCTTAACGGATGGTGAGAGTAGTCCTATAATTACATTGTGCGTAAGGGTAGTCATTTAAAAGACTTTCTGTGAGGTATATAAACGCTTGAATGAACCAATTGGGAAGTAACATCAAGAATCGTGACATACGCTATAATTATATATATATATATATATATATATATATATATATATATATATATATATATATATATATATATATATATATATATATATATATATATATATATATATCTTATAGACATCAATCAGGTTTGCAGACTTCATATTAAAATAACTAAATTTAGTACTCGGTGTCCATATTGTTTTTGTTAATTATTTCCTTAATTTTAAAAATAAAGGCACATAACTTATTGACTCCATTGACTTCCGGCACTAATGCATAGTTAATTTTAAACCACCATTTTAGTTATCGTCTGCAGCGTGCGAAGTGGAGTAAGTAGCTAGGGCCATTATATTGATATTTTATGATACGAACACCAAACACAAAACAAATTTTTACATTCGCATATACCGAGAAAAGAAATACGGAGATCTTAAACAGCAAATAAATGAGGATGGCAAAATGGTGTAAGTCAGTTTGGAGACTGAGATGCTAAGCATTTTTATTAGAATCGATATAGAAAAAGCGTACAAAATCGGTTCTTTGTTGGTGGCATTGTTTGGCCTATGGCCCGGTCTTTTAACTCTGAGATACGCAACTTTACAATCCAACAGGTTATGGTTTCAAGTTCACGAAAATCTCATGTTTTGTTTTAAATGACTTACACCACTTTGCCATCCAATGTCCCAAATAGCGATAATCATATAGTGAAAGAACAAAGAAAATGCATATTACATTGACAAATACCGTCTGTTCTGACAGCAAACGTTAGCACTTCTCTAATACACATGTAATTCCCAATCCCAAACATCTAATGTATACACGACTCCAAAAGTGCATTACCACCTGCAATTCTCCTTTTCCTGCAATAGCAGGCAACCCAAAAAGCTAGGCGCTTCGGTTGGTTGCGAATTCGAAAGGCGTTGGACCAAACCTCAATTTTGTAACAAATATATCAGTGTGGCAAACTGCAAATAAGAGAATAAAACAAATTGTTAAGAATGACAATTTTGTTATCGTGACGGAGTTGGATGACATCAAAAGTTACAAAATGTTCTTACTTAAGCAGTTCAAAAAAGATGAATGGCAAGAAACAGATATCAGAGGAAACCATTTCTCTCATTCGCTTCCAAAAAAGAATCTCAAAAAAAATATATAATGCAAAGGTTTAATATAAAAGCCCAAATCAAAATTTAAAAAGTTGACACCCGAAAGGCAAGAACAACTGAAACGAAATGAGTGCAATTGTGCACAGATATTGCAGACGTAAAATGAAGGAATACGGGTTTCGTATTTTATTAAAAAAAAACGGTTGGGTGGGGCATGGGCCCCTCCAAATATTTGATCACGAAACATCAAAAGTGTTGGTAACAGTATGACAGATGCGTGTAAAGCACATGAAGACTTGCAACGAAACATTGTGTATGGACAATACGCAAAAATAAACATATACTGTGTTTTATTTTCCGAAAAAAGACGGGTATTGGGGGCAAAAGCCCCTACCCAAAATTTTGAGTGTTGACGCCCGAAAGGCAGGAAGAAATGAACCAAAGTGAAGAAGATGTGCTCAGATATTGTAGACATTAAATTACGGAATACGGGTTTAGTATATTCCTGAAAAAAAAGGGTTGTTTGGTGCACCGACCCCTCCAAACCTTTGATCACGAAATATCGAAAGTACTAGTAATAGCATGTCAGATGTGTGTGTAAAGGACATGAAGAATTGCAGCATAACTTTGTGTATGGACAAAACGCTAAATATAAACGCATAGTTATTTTATTTTCTGCGAAGAAACGGTTTTTAGATTGCAAAAAAACTCACCAGAAAATTTTGCAAGTTGATGCTGAATGCTAAGAGGAATTGAACTAAAGTGAATGTAATTTTGCACAGACATTGTAGACGTGAAATGATTATATGGGTTTCGTATTTTCCTTCAGAAAACTGTTGGTTGGGGCACCGAACCATCCAAACCTTTGATCACGAAAAATCAAAAGTGTCATTAACAGTATTTCGGATGTGTGTTAAGGACATGAAGAATTTCAACATAACTTTGTGTATGGACAATACGCAAAAAATAAACATATACTGTTTATTATTTTCTGCGGAAAATCGGTTTTAGGGGGCAAAGTCCCCAACCAAAAGTGTTGAAAGTTGACACCCGAAAGGCAAAAGGAATTAACCAAAGTGAATGAAGTTGTGCACAGATATTGTAGACATAAAATGAGGGAATACGGGTTGAGTATATTCCTGTAAAAAAGGGTTATTTGGGGAACCGAACCTTTGATCACGAAATATCGAATGTGCTAGTAACAGTATGTCAGATGTGTGTGTAGGACATGAAGAATTGCAACATAATTTTGTGTATGGACAATACGCTAAAAATAAACGAATACTGTTGTTTTTATATTCTGCGGAAAAACGGTTTTAGGGGGCTAAAGAGCCAAACCCAAAATTTTTAAATTTGACTCCCGAAAGGTAAGAAGAAGTGAACCAAAGTGAATGAAATTTTGCAGATATTGCAGATATAAACTGAGGGAATACGAGTTTCCTATCTTCCTGTAAAAAACGGTTAGGTGGGGCACGGACCCCTCCAAACCTTTGATCACGAAATATCAAAAGTGCTAGTAACAGTATATCAGATGTTTGTAAAGGACATGAAAAATTTGAACGAAATTTTTGTATGAACAATAGGCAAAAAATAAACGAATAAGCGTTTTTTATTTTCTGTGGATAAATGGTTTTAGGGGGCAAAAGCTCCCACTTAAAAATTTGAAAGTTGACGCAAGAAAGACAAAAAGAAATGGACCGAAATGAATGAACGATATGTGCACAAGTATTGCAGAGGTAAGATGAGGGAATATATGTTTCGTATTCTTCCTGAAACAAAAAAACTGTTGAGTGGACCGAGGCTTTGAGGGGCGAAAGGGGTGGACCAAAGCGAATGAAATTGTATGTAGATATTGAGTGTGTGAACTATGGCCCTTCGTATTTCACATGTGTCGTGTCTCCATCCGATTTCTTTAAATTTTTCAGATCAACTACAAGCACAAACAGTATAGCGTTTTTTATAGTATTTCAGGAGGCACTTTTAACCCTTAAAATGTTTTTGCGAATAAACAAATATACGTGTCGATTTATTTGCAGTTTGCTCTTGATCTGCCATTTTTGAAGCAATGGATAGGGAAACTTGAGAAACACGAAAGGGCTTATTTCACATAGGGTGTATATAAAATCTACACACAATTTCATTTGCTTCGGTCCACTCCTTCCTGCGCTATTAAGGAAATATTTTCTTTTTTTTCGGATGGGGCCTAGGTCCCAACCGCGTTTTCCCGCAAAATTAAAACACGGTTCATTTATTGTTTTGGAATATACGAAGTTTCGTTGTAATTTGAAATATTCTTTAGGAACGTCCGACATATGCTTATTTGCAATTTTGATATTTAGTAATCAACGGTTTGTAAGGTCCGTGCCTCACTCAACCGCTTTTTTCCAGGATAATACGAAACCCAATTATCTCATGTTACGTCTACAATATCTGTGCACAATGTAATTCAATTCGGTGCAGTTCTTCTTGCCTCTTAGGCCTCAAATTTAAAAATTTTGGGTGTGGATTTTGCCCCCTGAAAACCATTTTTCCGCAGAATAAGAAACCGCATTCTTTTTTTTTTGCGTATTGTCCCTACTCAATATGTTGTTCCAATTCCTCATGTCCTTCAAGCACTTGTGACATACTGTTATTAGCACTTTTGATATTTTACGATCAAAGGTTTGGAGGGGTCTGTGTATCATCTAAACTGGTTTCTTTTTTTTTCAGGACAATAAGAAACATGCATTTCCTAATTTTATGTCTACAGTATCTATGCACAATTTCATTTACTTCAGTTCACATCCTCTGGCCATTCGGCCTCAATTTTTAAAATTTTGGGTGGGATCTTTTGCCCCTAAAGCCTTTCTTCCGCAGAAAATAGAAAATCCGTATTCGTATACTTTTTCCATACTGTCCCTACACAATGTGTTGTTCCAATTTTTCATGTCCTTCAAGCACTTCTGACACTGTTATTAGCACTTTTGATATTTCACGATCAAAGTGTGGATTTTGGGTGGGGCTGTGTCCCACCTAAACGCTTTTCTTTTTTTCAAGAAAATAAAGAACCCGTATTCCCTCATTTTATATCTACAATATCTGTGCACAATTTCATTGACTTCGGTTAACTTCTTCTGGCCTTTCGGGCCTCAATTAAAAAAATTGGTGGGGCTTTTGCCCCCTAAAACCGTTTTTCCGCAGAATACAAAAAAACGTATTCCTTTATTTTTTGCGTATTGTTCTTACACAAAGTTTCGTTGCAATTCTTCATGTCCTTTACACACATCTGACACACTGTTACTAGCACTTTCAATATTTCGTGATGAAAGTTTTGGAGGGTTCCGTGCCCCACCTAACCGTTTTTTTCTTTTTTTGAGAAAATACGAAGCACGTATTCCCTAATTTTGTCTGCAATATGTGTGTAAAATTTCGTTTACTTCTGTTCAATTTCTTTGCCATGCGGGCCGTCAAATTTCAAAATTTTGCGTCGAGGCTTTTGCCCCCTAAAACTTCTTTTCCGCAGAAAATAGGGGACTCGTATTCGTTTATTTCATGTGTAATATCTACCTGCCAAATTTTATCAAAATCGAAGTGTTACTCATCGGAAGTGTTACTTGTTAGTAACTAATATTTCTTTAAAATTTTGGAGGCACGGTGGCTCAGTGGTAGAGCGTTCACCTCCGGTGCTTGGGGTTCCATGTTCGATCCCAGCTCGCGCTTTGTGGACTTTGTGGTGGACAAATACCGTGCTCGTGTGTTTTCTCGGTGTTCTCCCATTTCCTCCCACATTTTTCATTCCACCATTTCACTCATCTCTCATCATCACCGTCTCCTTTTTACCGCCATAAACGTGGGATGTAAAACAAAGATTTCATTTGATTTTTTTTTAATTTTATGAACAAATAGTGGGAATTAAAGATTATATAAGCGAAAAATTGAGATCTATTGCAAGTTTCAGCTCCGTTCAACATTGAAGGAAATGACGGCACATGTATTTAGATTCAAGGTAGACATGAAATTTGAAACTGAGATTTCACTCGATAATTATTACGTAGTAAGATTTCAATAGATTCAGTGCTTGATCGTGCCGTGTGTGAACTTATGAAATAATTATCGCCCTTCCCTTGACGCTCTGGTATACACTGGATAAAATGGGTTTCAATCCTACTTTATTTACACTGGATAAAGTTGACAACTATGCTTTAGTTCCTACCTTGATCATATCCTGGTTCGGCGGCTAGGTTTCCGAGACGAGATGAGACGTCTCTTGAAATGCCTCGTCTCGTCTCATGTCTCAAAAATGTAAACTCAGTTTTTGAAAGTGTTTAAAAATTTATTAACTCGGAATAAATTATTACCTTCGAAAGTATACCAGCGTTTATTATTTCAAATGAGGACTGTCCTAAAAACAAGGAATACCTAAAGTTTTTTTTAATGATTCTTACAAACAGCTTTCATTTCCATTTTCCAATCGATTCAAGTTTAAATATTTTGTGATAGTGTTCCAGATTCAAGTAAAATGTTAAACCATGCATCGAGATCAGTGTTCCAGAAGATTTCATTCCGAGGGCTGGTGGTTAAATGTATGTATAAAAATCCTTTATGAAAATACAAGTTCTCTTAATGCCAGTTTCATCAGTGACTAACCATTGTTTCATGAGTTTTCTCGTTCCGAACAAAGACACAAACGTGTCAGCCTTTTTCTGTCTGAGTTTGAAAGGATGCTGGTTTGACAATAAAATTTAATTTCTTTTTATTGTTTTATGATGTTATTCGAACCAAAGCCATTTTTGGAATCGGAAAGCCACATAGGTTGCATTTCTTAATAATTTATTTCATACACACTACAGATAGAACTACTAATAGCATTTTAATTACACAGCACATAGTTCTTTGACATAGAGGGAAATCTTTGGTTATAGCAACACCCAGTATTACCAATGGGAATTTCCCTCATCCCCATTTTAATTCCCACACCGTCAACAGATATAGTACATTGTTGAACATTTCTCGAACCACTTCATCACACTCCTGGCCTTGTGATATGGTGCATTTTCTTGTTGAAAAATGCACTTCCGTTGGGAAACATGGTTGTCATGAAGGGATGTACGTAGTCTGCAAGCAGTGTGCGATACTCCTCGGCCGTCATTGTGCTTTGCTCGAGCTCCACTAAACACATGGATGCTCACATGAATGTTCCCCAGAGCATTATTATTATTATTATTATTATTATTATTATTATTATTATTATTATTATTATTATTATTATTATTATTATTATTATTATTATTATTATTAAAATCAAATATCACGACATTAATTATTAGTTTTAATTAACTGAATTGAGCTGAAAATTAAATCTTGATTTCGAAAGATTAATTATTAAGTTTATCGGTTCTGTTGCTTTCTAAAGTAATAAATACTGGAATTGATTTTAAGGCTGTTTCTGAGTGAATACTTTCTTCAAAATAATATTAAAAATTATAGAAAGATTTTCGAAACATTCGAGTCGAGTCGAGACTCGAAAATTAGAGTCGAGAAATACGTTTGTCTCGACACGTCTCGAATTTTACAAAGTGTGTCTCGACTCGAATTCCAGTCGAGTTTCGAGACATGTCGATTCGTGCGCATCCCTAAATATTCATATTTTAAATGTGCAATACTACCTCGCGAAAAATGACACCGAAGTTAATTTACCAAAGTCTACTTTCTTCTTGTTAGATTAGTGATTGTTGTTTAGGATAGATTATGCAAAGTCAGATATGGTTATGTATGTTTACACTTTTGTTTCTTTCTTTCAAAATGTATTCCTATCTATTCCCATTTATTATTAATAATTTATTTCTTGCATTTATTAATAACTATCTGAAAAACCCATTATTCGCATGGTGGTTGTATTTGGAAGTCAACACCTGTAGTACTATCACCGTTGATTTAAGCGAGTGCGAAAACTATGAATTCGACACTAATATCGGTCATTTTCTACTACTTTTACATGTCCCTGTAAATGTCTCCTGAAACCCCCTGGTTCGATTTTTTTTTAAAAAAAAAGAACGCTTCATCTTGATCTGGGGCCTGGACCAAGGTACCCAAGATCAAAATTTGGTAACTTTCGGTCCTCTCGTCTGGTCTCCAGGCAGCACACAGGTACATAAAGGGATGCGCACGAGACGAGTGGAGACAGGATTTTCCTGACCAAATTTGAGTCGAGACACGGCTCTTCCAATAGTGAAATATACATTTTTCGAGTCGAGACATCACTTTTACAGCACACTTGGGAGACCAGACAGCCACAAATCTTGTCTCGTGCGCATGCCTAGATACATACAAACAGACAGACAGACACATAAACAAACTTTTTATTTTATTTATATTAGATTAGGTATATTTCAAACAGTGTTTCTTCCAGAAGTGTTTTTAGGGGGCACTGCTCGCCCGGAGCTGTGAGAGTACCCCCGGAAGAGACCAAAATAATACGTGTATAATATAATAATAAATAGAATAATATCAACAATGTCCCCCGGAATACGAGTAGTGGTGGTGGTGTTTGAGTTTAACGTTCCGTTCAGCAGCGAGGCTATATGAGACGTGGACCTACTGATTAACGTGGAATCCGAAACATGAGCTCCCGCCGGGAATCGAACCCGGGTCTCCCACGTCAAAGGCGCGAACGCTAATCGCTTAGCCACAGAGGAGCTCCCCCGGAATACGAAATGTGCCCCCAGGGAACATAGTTTCTGAAAGAAACACTGATTTCAAACACAACAGATAGAACCAACGGCGCCGACTTTCCAAAATGTATGTGGGTGCATATCAATGGCGAGGCGTGTTATATGTTTTCAGGGGAGTCTCAATATTTTTTTTGATTGATTGATTTCTTTCCAGTTAAAATCTTTTATGAACGCTGTCATAAAGGGCTGTGCTGTGATAAAGTAAAATATACCGGTAATGTAAGGATAAGTTGGGGCTGTCCTAGCTCAGTCGGTAACACGGCTGACTTAAACGTAAAGAAACAGGTTTAAACCCGTGATCAAGTTTAATTACTGTAATGCATATTCCTAACATATACAATCGTGATATTTAGTGTATATTTTCAACAACTTACATGATGCACAATGAGTGCAAGAAGCAGTGACATTATCAATACATTACTAAAAGAAAATACTACATTCATACAAATCAAAATGAAAAAAATCATCATAAAAGAAAATACTTCTAATGTTATTGCAGAAAGAAATTGCAAGGATTTTGTTGTGGACATAAAGTATAAAGTGACTAACTTAGTGTGTTCCTTGTTTGCCTTTGCACAAACAAACTTGAAACAAACCATTATACTTTAGAGGTTAGAAATTTTAACTTCCATCTCGATGTTTTAATTGTTTATTTTTTGATAGTGGCAAGTGAGAAATATTTATTTTATTATGTTTCTATGAACCTAAAAACCTTGCTTGCAGCGCCCAGACAAGATTATTTGTTTGAGTGCTAGAGCCAGGGAGCACCCACGTAGTCGGCTCGCATGGACAGAACAACCCCTAGCATTTCTTACACAGCACATGGTTGGCATAGAACGTTGCTACTATACTAGCGAGTTCCAACTAGTTAAGCCTTTTATTAACAGCCGGAGGCAGCATTCTGTTATATCGTTGTAGTGAGTCGCGTGTTAAAATACTCCTAGTATCAGCGTTTTCATTCTTCTATTGACCTTGAAGGACAAAACAAATGCCTTTCGAGGAATACAAGTTCCCTTTAATTCATGAAGTTGATATAGAAATGACCTTCCAACCTATGCTGTGTATAAATGCTGGAAGTCTTTCTAAAACGAGCGGAACGAGCGAGCCATTTATCAAACGGCTCGACTCGAAACTTGACGTCAAGAACTGACTCGTCTCGGAACTCGATTCGAGAAAATTGCCTTTGATTCGACTCGAAACTGAACTGAAGTTTCCCCACCGGAGATCCTCGCTTTTCCCCCAAAAACCATGCTTAGTATAACGCCAAATTTCACTGATTTTTGTCATTTCTTGTAAGTTTAATCTGCTAGCCGTATATCAAAATTAGCGATGTAAACTGTTCGGTATTGGTCATTCTAATTTCCCCACTATTTTCACCGTTGCTTAGCTTAACTATAATATTATGACTACAGTTGTTAGTTGCAACGGTATCCTCATACCCTTCAGTTCGTCGTCGTTCGTGAATATTGAATGTACTAATTGCGCATAACAAAGTAGGATATGGATTTATAAATGCTCTTAGTGGTTGACCAAGAAGTAAACAAATAGCTTCCTCCATCATACTCGGGCATGTCATATCCATCCTCTACATTTGTGTCAATTACCATCTTGTTTTAGTTTTTGTTATATTTCATTTTAGTTTGCAAGTTTGCATAATATTTGTAATATCCAATAAATAGAACAAGTGGATTTAATAGAACATAAGTGGACTATTATTGATTTAGCATCACTGCCTTTTACAGTTTACGGAAATGAATTTTTGACACTGTACTAAAAATCTGAGTTCAGCCTATATATTCTCTCGTGGCTATATGTTAGTGTATATACTTACGATGCGTCCGTAGTGAGCAGACACTTTAGTGAGAGTGAGTAAGAGCATATGATTTGTTTTAGCATTTGCTAATACGACTGATTCTCCGTGTCATTCATTGTCTGTCTGTGTCTGTATAAGCACTTCAACTGGAGCGGGCCGTTTCAAGTTAACCCTTCACTTCCTATCTTTTTTTTTCGCTATACAGTTTGCTGTCCACGCCAATAATCTTGTCTGGAAAACTTCAATGTAATATTTATACTTCATTTGATAGCTTAGAATATAGTGAATCAACTCAGCTGTATCCTAACAGTAAAGTAATTATAAGTGATGATTTCCTGAGCTCCATCATAGACTTGACTTAGGGATGCGCACGAGACAAGATTTGAGGCTGTCTCGTCTCGAAAATGTGCTGTAAAAGGAATATATCGACTCGAAAAATTTATATTTCTCTATTGAAAAAGCTGTGTCTCGACTCGAATTTTGTCAGGAAAATTCTGTCTCGACTCGTCTCGTGCGCATCTCTAACTTGACTTGATTTTGAGTTCAATTACAATTGTAATCATATTTTTCTTTTAACACAAGCAAAGCACGAAGTTTCGAAGACGGGTCATCTGGGTGGTAGTTCTGTACGGATCCAATGAACTACGGAATAACGTAGTAGAAACTTCCTACTCTGTAAATATATATTGCTAATATTCGTAAGTTTCAAGCTTGTAAAAGAACGTAGCTGTTTTCTCTTTCTATTAAGGTTTAAGATATTTCTGTCGTATCTTGTCTGAGTTGCAAAACGAAAGATAATACATTTATCGATTTATGGTTAGGGATTGGTCCTTTAAAACATTTAATTATTTCGAGAGGTGATAGAAAGATACTATCCCTCGAAAAACATGCATTTTCTTTTGTGACAGATGAGAATACTACTTCAAGTTTGACTATTGAATTCATATAGTTTGGAAATATTCGTTTCACACTGTGAAACGATACTCACTTCTTTTAGTTTGATATTGGTACTGATAACTCGTCTAATATATGCAACAAGTTGACACTCTTAGTCATAGATTAGAAACTTGTAGCAATACACGTTGAAACCGTACTTGGCTAACTTCAGCTAATTCTGGTTTGAATAGAAATTGGTGGAAAATATTCTTGTGATGCTGAATTCTTGGAGAAACACTTTCCTACGACCCTGAATTGATTGTAAAAAAGCCGTAACCTGGTATCTCCTATTGTTTTGATCTATGGAAAAAAAGAATTGAAATAAGAAGTAATAGTCAATTTGAACCACTTCCTGTTCCGGTAGGGTGTTGACAATAATTATGGTATATTGCCTTGAGACACTAATTTGTTTGGACAAAGATGTTCTCGCTATCTGTTACTGTTTTCGTTCTATGGCGAGGAACGTTCAAACAGAATATGACTAATTTTAACAAATTCTGCTTTGATCAAAGCTGCCATGCAGAAGGAGGAAGCTATTCTTGAGACGATGAATCGATTGCAAAGAGCTACTTTGTAATATCTTTTAACATTTTTGCTCTACGGAAATCAGTATTGGGACCGAAAGTATTAGTAAATTTGAACAATTGCCAGCTTTGGTAGAGTTATATGGATAGTAACGATATGTTTGGTGAGAGGCTGAATTGTTTGCTTCAAACTGCTTCTCGCTATCTGCTGCCGTTTTCGTTCTATAGCGATAAACGTTGAAACCGTTATTGAAACCAGAGTTATAGTAAATTCTAACTACAGCCGAATTTATTGAAGTATTGTGGATAGTCATAATATGTCGTCTTTAGACTCTAAATCATTTGCAGAAACCACTTCTCAATATCCGTTATCATTTTCTTTATATATCGACAAACGTTCAAACCGGAAATGGCTAATTTGAACCAATTCCGGTTTGAGTAGAAGGTTAACGAAGGAAATAAAATCTATTTTTTGGACACTGAATTAATTGCAAAAGACCACATCTTGAAGCATTTACTATTTCTATTAGGCGGAAATTAGAAATTGAAACCGGAAGTAATAGTAAATTTCAACCATTTGTGGTTTCGGTAGAATATATTGGATACTATTGATATTGGCTCTAGATGGTAACTCGTTTTCAAAAATCAGTTCTCGCTATGTTACCGTTTCATGCTATGACGATAAAAGTTGAAACTGTTGTTGAAACCGGAAGTAATAATAAATTTAAACCCTTTTCAATTTTAGTAAAGTATTGTGGATGACCATGATATGTTGCCTATACACGCGCAATCGTTTACAAAAAAGTCTTCTCCCTGTGCGTTGCCGTTAAATGTTAGAACCGCAAATTGCTAATTTGAACCACTTCTGGCTTGATTATAGAGTTAACGGATAAGATGGAACCTATTCTTTGGATGCAGAATCAAAACAGAAAACCATTTCTCTATATCACTGTCTTTGCTCAGGTATCTGTCGACAGCAGAGCCCTGCACGGGCCGGGAGCGCCCGATTCGGCCCGGAATATGCCCGCCCCGGCCCTGCCCTGCCCTTTTCAAATAATATCAAACTGGACCGGATCCTAACCGGGCCGAACCGAGCCAGGCATATTCCGGGCCGAACCGGGTCGGGCACATTCCGGGCCGAGCACAAATGCTGTAGGGCCGAACCGGACCCGGCCACTCTGAAAGACGGATCGGAAACTAATCCTGTCAGCCTTTTTTTAAATGTCCCCCACTACCCCTGCCTTTGCCGTGATCGTACGGTCTTACTGTCAGCCTATGCTAATTGTAATGTGTTTGGGAAGCTGACTCTTTATTCAAGACTGCAAAGTACTTTAATACTACCACTATTACTACTTCTACTACTACTACTTCTACTATTACTACTAGGACCACCGCTAATACAACTACAACTGCTACGACTTCGCGTCAGAGTTGACATGTCTGGTGGTACCAAATTCACCTTCTAAATAGAGAAAAAAACGGAGTAATGCTAGTTATTATGGCTGGTCGGCATAAAATGTGAACCGATGCTTGATCTACGAGGGACAACGCTGGCTCAGTAGGAAAAACACTCACATCAGGTGCTAGAGGTAGTCGGACCAATCACTTCTTGTGCTATGTGAGCTTTGTGTTGGACAAACACCGTGTGCTTGGGAGTTTCCGGGGTGGTCCTGCTTCCTCCCACTGTTTTCATTCCACCAATTCATCCCATCATCATCCATACGGCCTGAACCGTAGTTACCTAAAGAACGTATGATAAAGTCAAGTACTTGACCTACTAAGTAGAATTTGGTACGCTACCATAAGACCACGGAGGCCAAAACCGTAAACTGGCGTGCTCATAAGATCAGTACAATTTGTAGTAATGTTCAATTAGCAAGGCAAATACCAAATAGTGTTACATCTTTCTGTATTGTTTATAGTATGATACTACAAATATAACAAAATATAATGATCAAATAAATCACCAAGATGCCAGGATCGATTAGGTGTTCCTGGAATGGTGGCTCAGTGGTTGAACATTCATCTCTAGTGGATGGGGACGCTGGTCCGATGCCAGCTCTCGCCAAGTGAACTTTGTGGTGGACAAACACCATGTGTGGGGGTTTCTCGGCGTTCTCCCGTTTCCTCCCACTTTATTCATTCCACCATTTCATTTATTTCTCATCATCACCGCCTCCTTTAGCCTAGCCGGCATAATGTGGGACGTAAAACTAAAAAAGATTTCATTTTCATTGTTTTGTTTTCGTATTACTAGTAATAGCAGTAGTGGTATTTGCTGTCGCATTAGTATAGTAACGAGTAGTAGCAGTAGTGATAGTAGTAATAGTAGTAGCAGTGGCAGCAATAGTGGAATTAACACTAGCATTCGTAATCGTAATAGTAATAGTAGTATCAGCTGTAGTAGTTGTAGTATTAGTATCACATACGGTGAAACAGTTTTACATATCTTCTCTCTTACTCGTAATGCACTAATGAGCGTAGTTTAAGACTTTTACGTCTATGAGCTGTATTATTGTATAATAAACATGGCTGGACAGAGCAAGCACAGATAACAAATAGACAGACAGAATAGGGACATAGAAAGAAAACCTTGGGTAAACTTTCACACGATTTTCCTATTCGAGAAGGACAAATAGACATTGTACTATTATGACGACACATTTCTCATTTCCCATTGCATATTGAAGGATTGACTTGACTTATCAACTTGGTTGTTCCCAGGCCGGTTACGCCCGGTCCGTTTAGAACCCGGCTCGTTCGAACCCGGCCAGTTTAGTGTCAGGGCCGTTTGTGCCCGGCTCGAGATTCTGGCCGGGCCGGATCGGGTCGAGCCGGGCACTGAATACAGATCCATCCAGGCCGGGCCGAGCCGGTCTTTGGGCCTGGGTTTGCAGGGGTCTGGAACTTTTCCTGCTTTTAATCACAGCATAGTTTGGAAGTAGGGATGGCCAGAATTTTCGGGAATCTGGGTTCCGGAAATTTTGTTTCCGGAATATGAAAATTTACTTTCCGGAATTCGAAAAAAATCCGGATTTCGGAAAAAATTCCGGAATTCGGAAAATTTCCGGAATTCAGAAAAATTTCGAATTCGGAAAAATTCCGGAATTCGTAAAAATTCCGGAATTCGGAAAAATTCCGTAATTCAGAAAAATTCCTGATTTCGGAAAAAAATCCGGATTTTAGAAAAATTCCGGAATTCAGAAAAAATCCGGAATTCAGAAAAAATCCGACATTCAGAAAAATCCGGAATTTAGAAAAAAATCGGATTTTTTCCGAAATCCGGAATTTTTCCGATTTTACTTTCCGGATTCCGGAAAGTAAAAATTCTGGAATTGGCCATCCCTAGCTAGTAGCTGTTAAAAGAAAAACACAATAGTGAATATATATACTGTATTAGTTTCTTGTAGTTGGATATGTCTTTATCACTTACGTAGACAATTGCTACTGCAGTTATTTACTGCTTTATGAGGAAGGTCTTATTTTCACACACAAAAAAGTCGCCGGTATGTCTCAAACATTATCGCGTTCCCACCTGCAGCTGCTTCAAAGCACTGCAAACTACTTTGTAAGCAGACGAAAGGCAGTGAAGGAAAAGAAATCTCAACAATTCATCTAATAACATTCGCTTATTGTCAACATACCTATGTACAGTAAATACAAATTTATGATTTTTGACTTTACGAAGTATACAATGTAATTGTTCAATAATTAACATAAGGAGGCATTTATTAATTTATATTAATATAATAATAATTAAGACTAATAAGCGGGTGATTAATGACTCAGTGGTAGAGTTTTCATCTATGGTATTCTAACCCAGGACATGTGGGTTTTTGATGGCTAATTTTGTGTTCGAAAATTTTCCCGGTGATACTCTTGGTTCCCTTTCTTATATTTGTTCCATCATCACTCATTAACGAATTTAAATTATCAAAACTCTATAGCCATATATTCATTCTGTCCGTCAGTGAAACAAACAGTCTCAAGAACTATCTGATGGATAACCATCAATTTTGGCCATGATGTACAGAGTCAATAGTTAAGAATCGAGTTCCCTGATGAATGTAATATTCAAACCGGAAGCGGTACAAATCAACCATTTCCGGTTTTAACATTAATCATTATATAGTAAATATGGTAATAGATAGCGAGAAGCGGTTTTCAGTAATCGACATATATAACATTCATGTAGATAGAATGTTACCCAATTTGTGTATCTGCTGAAAATAATGAGCTTAGGTATTTAGGGAGCATTTTCCGCTTTAGAAAATGTGTGCTTGGTAAAGAATGTAGAGAATTAGCTGAGTCAGGCACGTAGCTAGAATATGGTAATAGGAAAGAGGGGTCTGTCACGAAATACTGTGGTTACTTACCAGGGGCTCAATCATTCTAAACTATTTTATTGGCAACATATGTTGGTTCGTTTAGCCAAGATTTCTAATGAGGGGGATGATATGAAATACTGTGGTTACACACCAGGGGCTCGATCAATCTAAATATTTTACTGACAACATACCCATATTGATTGGTTAGGACAATAAAATGAGGATATGTTAATAAGTATTTTAATAAGAAGCTATGAAGAATTCTCGAGTAAAAGAATATAAAAAAGTATTGAAAAAGATATAGTCTTCCGAGGTCATTCGAACGGTGTCGAGAATTTTGCGCCTGGGAAATTTGCGCCCTACCTCAAGAACAGGGAAAATTGCGCCTGCGGTGTACCTCCACCGGAAAGTTTGAGCCCTGCGAAATAAAAGAACCTATTCGAGCTTACGCATTTGCTCGGAGGGGCTTACATTACAGCATAAACAATCCTCCCCCCACAATCATGTCATTTGTGATTTATTTTCATTGTGGCTATATAAGGGGAGAATAAACTTCAATATAAGCCAAAATAACACAACGCATCAACGCAATCACTGCTTCTTTCAGAGATGATTTTGGGGGAACACTGGCCTCCCCAGAGCTCTCAGAGTGACCCCTGGGAGGAGACCAAAATAATACGTCTATAATATAATAATAAATAGAATAGTACCAGCAGTGACCTCCCCCTCCGGAATACTAAGTGTGCCCCCCGGAACATTTTTTCTGAAAGAATGAACGCAATTGTGTGTTTGAAGTGTAATTCCAGCAAGTAAACACACTGTACATAGTTTTCTTGATAATATTACTGACCTGATTTTACACTCACTTTACATTTTCTTTTCTATATTTTGTGTCCTGAAAAGCCAAACAACTCACAAGGATTGTGAACAGAGATATCTGGGTAGAGCCAAACAGCCTTTTGTAGATTAAATTATACTCTTTGATTATATTAATAAATAATTATATATCAGTCATTTATGTTTTATTGTAAATTTTGTAGTATAATGAAAAAATGTATTTGTATGCATTGCCCTTTAGTGAACTAAAATTGTATTTTTTTCATTTGTTCGGAATATTATAACGGATGGAGTAACTCACTGAGACGATGAGAGGCAAGCCTAGTTCAAGTGTGAGTGGAAGTTACTTTACACAATACTAAAATAAGTTGAATTGTAGGGCGCTAACATCCCAGTGCAAATATATAGCCGGCGCATTTTCCCCTCTTTTTCGGGTAGGGCGCAAACATCCCAGTGCAAATATATTGCGAGTGCATTTTTCCCTATTTTTGTGGTAGGGCGCAAATTTCCCGGGCGCAAAATTCTCTCATTCAAGGAAAATATAATGTCCGTGAAGTTGACAAGCCACTTATGTCAGACCCCAATTTCGACTTTAAACGTCGCTAGTGCACCGTTAGTGTTCGATAGTGACGCAAATCGTTAGTACTCCACAGATAACGTGTGCTTTTTAAATAATGGATATAAGTCTTCTAACTGCATGCCAACACGCCCACTTCTAAGAATCATCTCAAAAATGAGGTTAACCGTTAGAGCAAGTAAGTGCTCATTAGTGCCATTAGCATTAACGTTAATGCCTCCTCGTATGGCCCTTTGAGTAATAATAACACCACGCTCTTTGCTAGAGTCTCAATGCGTCCCTATATTCTCGCGAACATAATGCGCAATGTGGATGTCCTCTGACGTGCACAAGTTAGTTACTTTTTTTGCAACTATTGTTTATGTTATTGTTTATTGTTTATTGCTAGTCTGCAGAGAAGTCCTTACATTAATATGCCATTGTCCTTGATAATCATTGGGTATTTACAAGCAATTTGTTATTACTGTTAGAAGATATCAAAAAACAACAGACAAAACCTACTACTTAACGGTTCATATTTTTCTTTTACAGTACATAAACGATTAATAATAATAATAATAATAATAATAATAATAATAATAATAATAATAATAATAATAATAATAATAATAATAATAATAAGACTATTCCAGCATAAAAGTTATCAATTGCATCACGCTGGCAACAAGCGACGCATATTTTAACTTAATAAAAATTCGTTTCTCACGATTTTCTGGAAAACTACGTATGATAACATCTTCATTATGTCAAGTTGTTTATCTCAGTGTGATATATGTCTTACCTGTGGACAATATCACAGTAAAACAAAAATTAAATATTAGGAGTACATCGTACTTTTGAACTACATCTCATTAACCATGGGAAGATTGAGTAGTGTATACTTTAGGATGTAAGTTTCAGCTTAACTTGCACCATACATTCTTAGGATTACAAAAAAAATGTTCGTTTGCATTTGAACAAAATTCTTAGGATTACAAAAAGAAAAAATATTTTTCCGAATTCCGGAATTTTTCTAAATTCCGGATTTCCGAAATCCGGATTTTTTCTGAATTCCGGAATTTTTCCAAAATTCGGAATTTTTCCGAATTCCGGATTTTTCCGAATTCCGGATTTTTTCCGAAATCCGGAATTTTTCTGATTTCCGGATTTTTCCAAAATCCGGAATTTTTTTCGAATTCCGGAATTTTCCGATTTTACTTTCCGGATTCCGGAAAGTAAAAATTCCGGAATTGGCTATCCCTATTTGGAAGTTTAAAACCTGTCCTTGGTCCCATAAATATTATTAACACTAATATATCAATGATACTCTTGTGTATAATTCAAAAAGTTAGCCATGAAATTTAATCCAGATTGGAAGTAGTTGTGGAAAGGCCTCTTGCTATAACAGATTTGTGGGTGTTTAGATAAAACCAACATAATCTATTTCACAACGGGTGAGTAAATCATAGGTCATTTCTACTGTATATCAACTTCACGGACCAAAGCGACTTGTGACTTCATGAAAAACCATTTGTTGGTTCTTCAAGGTCAATAACAACAAAATAACTAATACTAAGAGTACACGCGACCCATTACTTCGATAGAAGAGGCAAATTCAACAGACGTGTTTACGTATAAAAGACTGATGCCCTCCGGCACTTAGTAGAAGGCTTAACTGGGTGGAAGCAACAAAACTACGTTCTATGCAAAAGAACGCTGTTTGTTCTATCTGTTGTGTGTATGAAGCACGAGTTTGCTTGTGTGTCTGTCTGTGTGCGTCCTGGGGATCAGACGAGTTGACATAAAATTACTAAATTTTGATCACGGATACTTTTATCCAGGCCCCAGACTAGGACGAAGCGTTTTTTTTTCAAAATTCGAACCAGGATTCTCAGGGGAGGGGTGCAATTACCAGGACATGTAATGATATTAGAAAATGACCGATATTTGTGTCAAATCCATAGTTTTAACGGTCGCTGAAATCAATGGTGATACTTCCATTAGCAATGACTCAAAATCGGCTACCATTGTATGCGGGCCGGGGTCACCAGGGGGTGGGGGTACCGAAACACGTAAAAATAATCCAAAATGACCTATATTTGTGTCAAATCCCTAGTTTTCACGGTCGCTGAAATGAATGGTGATTCTTTCAAAGGCGTTAGCCTCTAAATACAGCTGGAGCCGCGGTGGCTCAGTGGTAGAGCGTTCACCTCTGGTGCTTGGGGTCCCGGGTTCGATCCCAGCCTCCTCGAAATGAACTTTGTGGTGGACAAACAGCCTGTGTCATAGCTCACCGACTTACTGACAATGACTGATTTAACACGTTTGTTAACAGCGCGTGTAATAGTTGATTTATATACGCAGTTGATACAGCGTGTATACCTATAGATAAGTGGGTAGCGTGTGTAACAGTTGTTCTAAAAATTCTGTGTTCGAGTCGCACCCTAGACTGAATTACATTTTCTTTCAAGGAATTAAACACTATAAATGATGTTCGCGTTCGATGCTGAAAAAGATTTATTCTATGAAGGAAGAAAAACTAAGACAGGTACAGGGGGCAGGGGGAAAGACGCAGACTGCATGTTAAAATTTAATTTATTCCTATGTCTTTTGCTCTTTCCTTTCTCTCTTTCCTTTTTTTCCATTTTGTTTAGCTTTCTATAAATTTTCAGTCTCTGCATGATGCGTATTATTATTTTCGCTTTCTTTGCATTAATTTCTCTCTCTTAGAACTTAACGTGAATGGAATTTCTGCAGATTTATCTCGTGGTTGTTTCTCTAAGTGATGCTTTCAGATAGCAATACTTCTCCCTCCAAATGGAGGAATATGCAAGGCTACTGTACCATACGCCCACAACCCCTATGGGACTATTGTAGTGAGTTGCGTACTTTGAGCAATACGCACGGATAAACCACGCTTACATTTATATTTATTAAAATCTCATATTAGAACTTACTCCGCAATACAAACTTTAACAAATGCGCCTTTTAAAATTCTGTACTTCTTCTTCTTCTTCTTCTTCTTCTTATTCTTATTCTTATTCTTATTATTATTATTATTATTATTATAGCAATTGCTATATGGAGCAATTATCTCGGCCAACTTGGTCGGGCCGCGGTGGCTCAGTGGTAGAGCGTTCACCTCTGGTGCTTGGGGTCCCGGGGGTCGATCCCAGCCCCCGCCAAGTGAACTTTGTGGTGGACAAGTACCGTGTGCGTGGGTTTTCTCGGGGTTCTCCCGTTTCCTCCCACTTTCTTCATTCTACCATTTCATTCATTACTCATCATCACCGTCTCCTTTAGCCTAACCGGCATAACCGCGGGACGTAAAACTCAAAGATTTCATTTCGGCCAACTTGGTTAATACACACCATTCATCAACGGATAGTTGTAGAAATGAGTCTTTTACAACGGGAGTTGTTAGCTCAATCGGTAGAGCGCTGACTCATGGATTCAAGGGTTGTGAGTTCGAAACTAGTACGAGTAAAAAGATTTTTTTCTGATTTAATCCTTCATATGGAAACCTTTCTCTATTCAGTTTTATCTCGTAATTCTGGATAGAGATGTTTGGATGTGAAAAAAGATACTAGAATATAAGAAAAGAAAGATAAAGTACGTGATATCTTTTGCAATTTTTAACTATTTTCACCTATCTAGGATGTTTCTGAAAGTTCAGACTTCTATATCTCCTTTTCGCTCTCTTACGTGTCCTTTAACTACGTAATTCCTACACTTATTTAATAAATCACATATACATATATTGCAGATGCATCTCTTTTTCTTCTCTCTACATCATGTCTGGAGATAAATGTTTTGACAACACGTTACAGACACGATTTACAAATAACAATACGATCTACGATATCAGTGATACATGTTGTGGTGTTTAACTTAACATATAAAACAATAAATAGAAAAGCTGAAAATACGAATCTTTACAGAGATGACAGTGCACTTATGCTTCAAATCTGTGTATTTACTCCCTATACCTATGTTAATTCTCTAGTCGAAATAAAAAACTCTTCAAAATTAATCATAAATTCTTATACAACTATCACTTCCTTGGGAGTACCGCGCGGTCACATACCCGTCACGGCGATGTAATGGTACTTTTGGTGACGAGGATAAAAATACGCATATGTCAGAAGTCCCTAAAAATATGGAAAATTGCAACGAAACGTCGTATTGGGACTATTTGCAAAACAATAAATGAATCGTGTTTTAATTTTTGCGGAAAAACAGTGTTGGGGCCTAGGCCCCATCTTAAAAAAAGAATTAATAATACCGTAATAGCGAAGGAAGGAGTGGACCAAAGGAAATGATTTTGTGTAGATATTATATAGACCCTATGTAAAATAAGCCCTTTCGTCTTTCTGAAGTAACTCTATCAGTTTTGCTTCAAATTTGGCAGACAAGAGCAAACTGGAAATAAATCAACACGTCTTTTTGTTTATGCGCATAAACATTCTAAGGGTTAAACGTGCGTCCTGAAATACTATAAAATACACTATAATATTTGTGCGTGTAGTTGATCTGCCAAATTTGAAGAAATCGGATGAAGACACGACACTTGTGAAACACGAAAGGCAATATTTTACATATCCAATATCTACATACAACTTAATTCGCTTCGGTTTACTCTTCGCCACTCAACGCCTCGGTCCACTCAAAAGTTTTTTTTCTTTGAGGAAAATACGAAACAAGTATTCCCTCATCTTACCTCTACAATATTTGTGCACATTTCATTCACTTCGGTCCACTTCTTTTTGCCTTTCGGGGTCAAATTCCAAAATTTTGGAGAGGTCTTTTGCCCTAAAAAGCGTTTTTCCCCGAAAATAAAAACGCGTATTCGTTTATTTTTTGCCTATTGTTCATACACAAAGTTATGTTGCAATTCTACATGTCCTTTACACACATTTCACATACTGTTACTAGCACTTTTGATTTTTCGTGATCAAAGGTTTGGATGGGTCGGTGCCTCACCCAACCGTTTTCTCCAGGAAAACATCAACCGGTATCCTCATTTTACGTCTGTAGTATCTGTGGACAAGTTCATCCCCTTGGGTTCATTTCTTCTTGCCTTTCGGGCGTCAAATTTTAAAATTTTGGGTGGGGCCTTTGAAACCTAAAACCGTTCTTATGCAGAACATAAAAAAACTGTATTCGTTTATTTCTTTTCGCATTGTCCATACGCAAAGTTATGTTGCAATTCTTCATGTCCTTTACACACATCTGACAACTGTTACTAGCACTTTTGATATTTCGTGTTCAAATGTTTGGAGAGATCTGTGCTCACTCAACCTTTTTTCGAGGAAAATACGAAACCCGTATTTCCCTCATTTGATGTTATACAATATCTGTGCAGAATTTCGTTCAATTCGGTTCACTTTAATTTGCCTTTCGAGCGTCAACTTTCAGAATTTTGGGTGGAAGCTTTTGACACCTAAACCGTTTTTCTGTAGAAAATAAAAAAACCGTATCCGATTCCTTTTTGCGTGCTGTCCATACACAAAGTTTCGTTGCAATTCTTCATGTCCTTCACACAAATCTGACGTTATGTTACTAGCACTTTAATATTTCGTGATCAAAGGCTTGGAGTGGTCCGTGCACCACCCAACCATTTTTCTCGGAAAATGCGAAATCCGTATCCACATTTTACGTCTGCAATATCTGCGGACAATTTCATCCACTCGATTCACTTCTTCCTTGCTTGTCGGACGTCAACGTTAACAAATTTGGGTGGAGATTTTTGCAACCTAAAACCCCTTTTACGCAGAACATAAAAAATCCGTATTCGTTTATTCTTTGTGTATTGTCCATACACAGTGTCGTTGCAATTCTTCATATCCTTTACACACATCTGGCACTGTTACTAGCACTTTAGATTTTTCGTGATCAAATGTTTGGAGGGGTCCGGTCCCCACCGAACCGTTTTTCCAGAAACATAGGAAACCCGTATCCTCCTTTTACGTCGTCAATATCTGTGCACACTTTCATTCATTCCGGTTCACTTCTTGCCTTTCGGACGTCAACATTCAAAATTTCGGGTGCGGGCCTTTTCCCCTTAAAACCGTTTCTCCGTAGAACAAAAATCCCGTATTCGTTTATTTTTTGGGTATTGTCCATACACAAAGTTATGTTGCAATTCTTCATGTGCTTTACACACATCTGACATAATGTTACTAGCACTTTTGATATACCTTGATCAAAGCGTTCGAGGGATCCGAGGCCCACGCAACCCTTTTTTCCAGGAAAATACGAAACCCGTATTCCCTCATTTTATCTGTACAACATCTGCCCTGAATTTTATTCACGTCGGTCCACTTCATTTTGCCTTTCCGGCGTCAATTTTCAAAATTTTGTGTAGGAGATTTTGCCCCTAAACCGTTTTTCCGCAGAAAATAAACAAGTATTAGTTATTTTTTTGCGTATTGTCCATACACAAAGCTATGTTGCAATTCTTAATGTCCTTTACACACAGGTGACATACTGTTACCAGCACTTTTGATTTTCCGTAATCAAAGGTTTTGAGGGGTAGGTGCACCACCTAACCGTTTTTTCATTAAAATACGAAACCCGCATTCCTTCATTTTATGTCTACAGTATCTGTGCACAATTTAATTCACTTCGGTTCATTTCTTTTTGCCTTTCGGTCACCAATTTTCAATATTTTGGGAGTGGGATTTTGCCCCCTAAAACAGATTTTCCGCAGAACATAAAAAAACAGTATTCGTTTATCTTTTGGCGTATTGTCCGTACACAAAGCTATGTTGCAACTCTTCATGTCCTGTACACACATGACATAATGTTACTAGCACTTTTGATATTCCTTGATCAAAGGTTTGGAGGGGTTCGTGCCCCACCCAACCCTTTTTTTTCAGGAAAATTCGAAACCCGTATCCTCATTTTATGTACAATATCTGTGCACAATTTCATTACTTCGGTTCACTTCTTGCCTTTCGATCGTCAACTTTCAAAACTTTGGGTTGGGGGTTTTGCTCCCTAAAACCGTGCTTCCGCAGAACATAAGAAACCCGTTTTCTTTTCTTTTTTGCGTTTTGTCCATACATAAAGTTTCGTTGCAATTCTTCATGTCCTTTACACAATCTGACATACTGTTACTAGCACGTTTGATATTTCGTGATCAAATGTTTGGAGGGGTCCGTGCCCCACCCAACCGTTTTCTCCGTTAAAATTCGAAACCCGAATTCCCTCATTTTACGTCTGCAATATCTCTGCACAGTTTCATTTACTTTGGTTCAGTTGTTCTTGCCTTTCGGGTGTCAGCTTTGAAAATTTTGGGATTGGCTTTTATATTAAAACTTTACATTATGTATTTTTTCTTTTTTATGAAATTCTTCTTCCGGGATGGAAGGAGAGAAATAGTTTCCTCTGATATCAGTTTCTTGCCATTCATCTTGTTTGAACTGCTTAAATAAGATCATTTTGTAACTCTTGATGTCATCCAACTCCGTCACGATAATAAAGTTGTCATTTTTAAGAATTTATTTTATTCTCTTATTTGCAGTTTGCCACACTGATATATTTGTTACATAATTGAGGTTTGGTCCAACGCCTTTCGAATTCGCAACCAACCGAAGCGCCGAGCTTTTTGGGTTGCCTGCTATTGCAGGAAAAGGAGAATTGCAGGTGGTAATGCACTTTTGGAGTCGTGTATACATTGCAATCCTAGGCGACAAAAGATGCACAGAAACGTGTGTTATCGAAATGTAGCATTCGAAATGCCCTGATAGTGAGAACAGAATTCACATCACCAGATTTCTCGTCAATTTAATGTAATCAATTTTCATTGCTAGAAACAATATGAAACAGAAAATTGTAGTAGATTACCATTGGTGCTGGTAGCGCTGCTAGCAATATACTTTTGAGTACTAAAAATACTCCAGACAATTTTAAGTTTATGAATACTCATATAGTTCTGTTTGTATCTTATAACAATCGTTTATTTTAAGAGTTTTATGGACCATAGTAGATAAGAACTTAAGGGGATTTCAAGAAACAAGAAACATTAAAAATGAATGATACAATCACAATTTACAAGTAATTAGTTTTCGAAGAAACAGACATATATATCCTGAATTTAAAAGAAATTAATCTTTAACAAAACAACTTAGCATTGTTTCCCTCGATAGCAGAAAGAAAGTTCGGTTACTCTGCCCGCTATACAAAATTTTAAACAAAATAATCCAATTGCCACAATTATTTGAACTTCGGAAGTGTGAATTTCCCAACATCAGAACGCATCCCAAAGCTGGCTTATTTCACTGTAGAACATTGGAAACCAATATAATGAAAATTTCTTCTATTTGGAGTGTGTCATCTCTCTCTCTTTCATATATATATATATATATCAGTTCGTTAGTGTGCCTCTGGTGTTTCTGGACCAAGTTTCAAAAGTCATCTCGAGTTTTCTCGTGGCTACATGGTTAGCGTATGCTTCTTCGTCCCAGAAGAGCCAGGTTCGATTATCGGCAGATGATCGTATAGTTTGGATTCTACGTTAAGCTGTAGATGTCCGTGCCATACAGCCTTGCTGCTGAAAGGAATGCTAAAACACTAATCCAACAACAACACCATCATTACCAAAAACCACCTCCTGATTTTGACTTAGCTATTGTACGTATTTTTGCTCCATTAAAATACAATTACAAACACAGACACATATACGCAAGTGATGATCCTTCATATTTATCTAAAGTTTTTCTGATGCGTTTGGACCTCGGAATGTCATCCCATGGGTATGTCAAGTTGCAGTGGTGGATCTAAGCCAGGGCTGGGTGGGAGCTAGGCCCCCAGTTTTTCAGTGACAAAATAATTTAAGTTCTTATTTATATATTTTTGAAAGTTTATGTATACTTATCATAGTTTGGGTACTTGATGCCCCCCCCCCCCAGTTTTTACCTTCTAGATCCGCCACTGGCAAGTGGATCAGTCACACTAGACCCCGTATGGAAAGGTACTGCGTCGTAGGAACAAAGAGATAGGCTCTTCATGAAAGTGAACTAAGTTTACTAAATCAAATTAATTCTTAAGGTTCAAAATGTTTTGATTGTATCCCATGACACAAGAATTTTCCTGACATTTTGTAAGGCATTTTTACGAGTGTATAAGCTTATTATTAATATCGATGAAGTGTATTCATAGCGAGATATTGCTATCAGTGATCTGATAGAGACAAACCCACACAGCACACGTCGTCCAGCGGACGTCCAAAAATATCCATACATGTCCAAAAATTGTCCATAGATGTCCATGGACTTATGTGGATCTTTATGGATCATCCATATTATGTCCACATACGTCCATAAACCTCTTATGGTCGTCGGCAATGTCCCACACTGACTCACTTACCCACTGGCTGTCCAACAAATGAACATGTAATGGAAGTTCCATGGACAACTATTAAGATCTATACAAACATCCAGTGGACATACGCTTAATGTCCCGTTAAGGTACACTTTACGTCCATGGTGGAACATCTATGGACGTTTACCGTACCATACTCGCGAGGTGACATTTGGACGTAGTAAGTTGGTTCATGTTACGTCCAGAGGACCTGAATCGGCTCAATTTCTGGACGTCCTTCGTCAATTTTTGGACCATATGTGGACATACTGCGGACGTGCCTGTGCTGTGTGGAAAGTTTGAGCAAAATAATTTATTCGCGCTGAATATGTAACTCTCACCTAGATCATTGACTCCACCATTTCCTTCACTTCAGATATTTCATTTGACGTGGCGGTCTAAGTTGCCCCCCAAAAAATAGCCACTGCTTGTGAACTCAGCCTTCAATTTACAAGCAAACATTCGATGGAGGCAGAAAATAACTTATTTTCTGTCCTTTCATTGTATTCAGCATGTGAAATAAGTGCTCATTTAAATATCCGCTACCACAGGACCACCGTGCCTCTTAGTGAAAACAATGATGTAATAGAGAATTTTATGAGGACCAACAATGTGCGGTCTCTCAACTCCGTTATTATTAATAAATTGAAGTAAGAAATTTTTATCGTAATGGAAAAATTTTGAACGTGACTTGTACATGCCATATTTTTATATCTGTAAGCGGGCCAACTACGAGATCCTCACGGTAATGTACATGTTATAATATATAAAAAAGAAACATATAGACCTACATATATATCCTTTTGACCCGACCGGATAGAGAAACAGGGATTTAACATCTGGAAAAAGTACTCCGGCAGCATACTCTTAGTGACTAGAGCTTGGTTTGTGTTTAAATATTTTCTTTTTCCATCTCTCCCTTCTACCATATTCTTTCACTCTTCTTTTGCCCCCTATTCAACATTTACTATTATGCAAAACACGTGCCTCATACTACACTTTTTTCAAGTTTTATTTCGCTAGTATCCTGGCATTATTATATCCGACATTCCCCTTCTACTACTGCTAAAGCTTTCTTGAAATATAGACTCTTAAAATGGTCTTGAGTTTTGAGTTTTCTCTCAGCGAAATCATATCGTGTTTTAATGTGGTTTTCTTATACGCTTCATAAAGGAAAATAACGATTGTTGGCGGGACAGCGAGTTAAAGAGAAAAGAATCAAACGGGGCAATGTTCTTTGGCAGTCAAAATGGAGATTTTCTTTTAGAGCAAGCAAGGAACATAGGAAGGAACCCTCTATTGAATATTTAATTTATGTCTTTTCACATTAACGTTGTGGTAAAAGTTTCCAAGCAAAATGAAAATGCAATGCGACATTATTATTAATAGATGCCATAATAGAGCAAAGAATGATTATTGTAGACTTTTCTTCGGTTTCTTTATTGCACAATTCTGGTTGGTTGAAATGTTTTTGAATGTTATTATTGTCTCTTAACACCTTTATGATTTACACTGCTTCAAATGGTTTGGACTGACGTACATAACACAATAATACAGTTTCTCTCAGAAATATTATGATTTAAACTAAAATATAATTTACTTTCTTGGATATTTTGTTAAACATTTTAAATGTTTGAACTAATATGCATTAGTTATAATTTGTATTCCTATTAAGTAGCTAAAGGCGCTGGTTTACTTTAGAGCTATCAAAATTATGAAACTTTACTCCATTTCTCAATTACTTGAAATTTGTCTTTATAAAGGTCCGGAAAGTAATGTCTACATTTTATAGTGAAGCAATCGTACCTTGCAGCGCGCTCTATCCACCGAGATCGATGGTGTAAGTCAACTACCGAACGAGTACTTGAAGAGTTGTCTCTGAGTTCTCGGAGATGAAGGATGAGCGATTTCGTGAAGCTCAATTTCATTTCTTCTATAGGCTCAAGTCGCGATACAGCGATCACTGGAACAAAGATTCACAATCAAGTTTTGTGTGAAACTCGGCGAGTCTGTAGTGGTAATATGTCAGCAGCGGTTCGGGAACGAGTGTTTATCACAAATGCAAGTTCACAGACGACACAAAGCTTTTTTTCGAAGGCCGTGAAGAGGTCGATGGCCAAGCCCGCACTAGATGCCTTCAACCTATTCAAACGACGAAAATTGCCAAATCTAATCAGGTAGAGAAATAAAATATTAGAACTGTTCAAAGGAATTTGTACTGTAAAATATACGTTGGCAATAGTCAGAAACATTTAAAACAAAATATCCAACAATTTAAAATCGCTTCAAAACAGAATACATATTAAAAAGAAGATATATACATATTGCGGAGTGAGACTCCGCGCGCGTGGCTTGATGTTACAATTAAGCACGCGTGCGTCATTTTCATCAGCCGATTGCTCACTTTCAGAATTGTGATCGCTTTCTTCGACTACGTATACATCACTATCATCGGAAGCTCCTATTTTATCTTCTAGTATACGCAGTGTCCGTTCTTGTTCTTTTTCGTCCATATTTGTGTACTCCGCACGCTGAGGCAAACTCCTCAACTTTGAAAACACTAAAGCACGCGCGCGAAGCGGCACTCCACACTCGAAACTGTTTGCTCATAGCAAACTACCAGTAAACTGCTGATCAAATTCAGTGTGCGCGTGATTGTGAAGGGGAAAGCTACACGGCAGGTTACACCTGGCGGTGGCCTATCAAATTAAGAAAAGTAAAATTTCTCCATCCGCGGAGTGCGACTCTGCGGCGCGTGCTACGGAGTGTTAAAATGCCTCCACTGATTGAGAATCCTGCCAACTATGAAATACACGCTGCGATTCGTTTTTCTTTTTTGTGCAATAGGATTGAAAGCAATTGAAATTCATTGCCAAAATAGAGAAGTATTAGTGGTGGGCTCAAAAACCGGTTTTTCGGTTTTGGGTTTCTAAAACGAAACCGGTTTTGAAAAATTTTTAAAAAACTGTTTTTCTTCAAAACTGTTCGGTTTTCACCGAAACCAGTTCTCAGTTTTCTCCAAAACCGATTCGTTTTTTCGCTGGCTCCGGTTTCGGTTTTCTTCAAAACCGGTTCCGACTTTTTTCCAAAATTGGTTCTATATCTGACCAGAGTAGTAATTCTTTGTTCTTCGGAGATTAATTCCGTTTCCACAGAAATAGTTGTATGCATTTTCCAAAAGTTCTCACCGAAATCTGTTTTGGTGAAAACCGAACCGGTTTTGAAGAAAACCTAAACCGGTTTCCTTGAAAAACCGAACCGATTTTGGAGAAAACCGAAACTGGTTTCGGAGAGAAACCAAACCACTTTTTGGAGAAAACCGAAATGTCGGTTTTTTTCTAGAAACTGACCGGTTTTGCACATCCCTAAGACGTATATGGGGGAAACATTAAGAGCGATGGAATAGTATGGAAGTGGGTTAGAGCTTTATAGATGGCCATGACTAGCAACGAAGTGCGTGACCTTCTGTCATCACTGAAGATCTGTTGCAGAAAGTTGACAAATCTTGAAAGAGAACAGATACTTTACAATATTACCGTTATTTGATCAGTTTTGTAAATTTTCAAGATATGTTCTCCATAAAATTGTGACTCGACATTTAAATTAGCCAGAAGATCGTCTAACAGGCCGAGATGCAGCGGTTGTCAAATCAGGAGACATATTTTTATGAGGATGGAATTCAAAAGCTTGTTGTATGGTACCATAAGTGCCTTAATATTAATAAAACTATGTAGAAAAGTATATTAAGCTACAGACTTTCATGTTAGAATAAAATTGTAACGGAAAGTATATTAAGTATATATATTTTTTAAAATAAAATTTAAAACGGTATTTACTTCAAAAGCACGCCTCGTAATTCAATATGCAGTTTCTCACCAGTTTCGTTCCTCTTTTATTCCAAATGATTTTTTTAACGATTCTTTGTTTGTTTCATATTCTTTGCAGTATTTGATAATAAATAAAGAAATCAAAATATGTCTATGAAAATAAGAAATTCAATTAAAAAAAAATCATTATTTATTTTTCCGATTCTAACCTTAATTACATTTATGTTTTTTAATTCCTTTTGCGACTCTCGTGTTACTTCTCTCGTGGCTCCCCAGGTTGAGAAACCCAGGGTTAATCTATTATAAACTTGATTAACTTGAAGATAATTTATGATTGACAAAGGTAACCGAAGCAAAACTTACGAATCTTATCAGATCGAAACTTACCTAGCTGAATATGTAATACTTGCAACGACCCATCTTTAGCAAGAACATTACATATATTAGTTATAATTACAAATATCAGTTTATTATTTGGCAATATTTATTATTATTATTATTATTATTATTATTATTATTATTATTACATCGTTTAAAATACACTTCAATGTTATTGCTTGTCGATATATTCTGTAGCTATACGCAAAGTACTATTTAATCTGATGGCAATAAGGACACAAATTTCTACTCTTGAAAATCAATACTACCAGAAGAAAAGTCAATGATTATTCTCTCGAAAATGAAATCTGAAATATAGAAAACAGAATTTAAAGTAAAACTTTTGAGGTAAAAAAAAAAGTATTCTAATAATTAACTAATTTGGAAAAATATTGATTCCAGAAATCCATTGAAGATTACTCTGTCATTAATCCAAAACTAAATGAATAACACTACAGCATAAGTAAGTTCTCAATGTAAGAAACTCATACTTATAAACTTATATAGTTTGTCACAATTTATAACATTCATACTTTCCCAGAGCTTCGCTCTGAAGCGCCACTGAGTGAACAGTGACGAGTTTTGAGAAATCCTTCCTCTTCCTACTCCTGAGCTTTTTCTCTGTCTCTTTTGCGCGAACCGTCTGTCACACTGATCAAGCCAAGGGCAGCCGGTTCTACAGATCGAGGCAGGGGACCTGCTCCCCCTGGACAACTATCCAAACGGACATAATGGACTACCTTCATTATCATCATCAACTTCCACTCCATCATTTATTCTTCATTGTTAAGCGTCACGGTTTCCCAGCACACATCGGTTTTTGGCGATGGGAGATTCAGATACTCATCCTGGGTCCTTAGTGGATGGACGCCACTCTGGCTTACCTCCTGTCTTTGTCACTCCGCCCATTTCGACCGCGAAGGTGGTCAAGCGGAAGGATAAGGGCAATAGGCAGAGAACCCAATCGGGAAGTTCCACAGCATCCAATGCCTCAAATGTCTCCACAAGATCCAGGTCTCCAAGACAGCAGCAACTTTATGCTGACATTATCAAACCGCCTCGCCATCAAGCCAAGAAACCGCACAAAGATAATGCTTCAGAAACTTCTGACATGGAAACCGGTGACATGAGCTCTTCTGGAAACCATCAAATACAACATTCGCTTAACAACCTTTCAGATAAACATGTACTTCATTCATTTCTACTGCAACACTATGACACTATGTATAGCAATGAGAAGTTCATAACTCTCCAACTACGGAAATATATTCCAAGTATACCGATTACAGAAGTCATCAAAACTCGAAATGGTTACATCTTCAAATCCATTGATCCGCAGTTTCTCACCACAGTTAGGAATAAAGCTTCCTTTGAAATATTTGGCAAGAATGCCACGATGTCATCTCTTTCTTCCGCAAGCCAGAAACAACCACCACCCCCTAAACGCCCGCCATTTCTGTCTGTCGCCATTCGTGGGGTTGATCCATTCTACTCTGATGACGAAATCCAGGAGGAACTTCAACTCGCTGGCCATACCATTCACAAAACAACATGTATACGTAACAATAATGGTGCCACATATATGGTTCGTGTGCTTACTTCTTCACAAAATACCATAGATTCCTTGCTTACTACTGGCGCCTACATATATCATCGTCGGCACAAAGTCGAGCCCTCACGCTCGCCTGCTCCACTTCCTGTGAGGTGCGAAAATTGCCAGACCTACAATGATCACAGTACTAGTCATTGCAAGAATCCACCAGTTTGTGGCTATTGCGCAGGATCTCACCAAACACGCACTTGTCAAAATCTCCAACGACCACCTCAATGTCCAACTTGTCATGACCAACATCCGGCATACAGCTATAAGTGCAAAAATAAACCGCAACCTGACCAAGAACACCCAGATTTGGTAGTTCCACTTCGTATCCCAGACCCTTCACCTCTTCCTGCCCAACAAACTTCCGACCCAGTTACCATACAACATCTCCTTCAATTTCTAACCCTCACTTTACAGAACATCCATTCTTTTCAGCGTACTCACATTCTTCAACAACTCACTAAGGCCGCAAAATCTGTTTTCAATGTCAACTTTTACGCCACATACACAAACAACTATGTCCATTTCCATACATCACCACAAGAAACAGCCGTTTAGATATGATTATCATGGATTTAGTCTTTCTTTTTCTTAATATTTGCTCTCTACCAACGAACAAATTTCTATTTGAGGCACTCCTGCTTGAGGAACACGTATCGGTATTCTTATTAAACGAAACGTTTCTAACGAAAATCATTCACTGTAACATACCTCGTTATACACTTCTACGACAGGACAACACAGTACCAGCATTACGGGCAAATGGCGGCGTAGCCATCGGCTTTCGCAATCATATACCTTATCGCCAACAAATTTGTCCCATTCTTCATCTCCCCGAACATTTCATCTCTACATTATACTTCAAGTCTATCATGATCACCTTTGCCACTATATACGTTCGACCAGGCCACCCTATTCCTCTTGCTTTTTTCAGTCACATATCTCATAGCTATAAACATTATATCATCCTCGCTGATATCAACTACCATAGTCGCACTCCTAGAGAACGCACACAATTTTCCGACCATATTACCACTCATACCACTGGCATTCTTCATATTCCTCCGGCTCTTACTAGACCAATAACAAATACCACCCCCGATGTAGCCATCACGTCCAACACGCTTGCTGCTAACATCACCCTTACAGTTCTGGACCTCCTTGGCAGTGATCATGCTCCACTCAAGCTTTCCTATCGTATGGGCACTGCTCGACCCCATGCAGTCCCTCCGCCGATTCAATCGCCATGTTTTGACAAAGCCGACTGGGATCATTATCGCACCTATCTTACAACTGCCATAGCACATCTGCATCCTCCCACTACATCAGAGGAGCTCTACGCCAATGTTGCAACTATCACTTCAGAAATTACTCATGCATCCGAGCTGTATATCCCTACTACTAGTTCAACACCATATAAGCCTAAATTACCTCCGAATTACCTTGCTCAAGTCAAACGCTCTCGACAAGCTTATCGAAATTACGTCAGAACACAACATCCTGAAGCTCTTCGTCTTCACCGTCAGCTGCAACGTTCAGTGAAAAATTACATCCAAGCATACAAACGCCGTCAATGGATCAAAACTTGCAATAACCTTGCTGAAAGTGCACATTCTTCACGTTATTGGAAACGTCTTAACGCACTCTGTGGCAAGTACAGCAAAACCTCATACCCTATCATCATCAACAACAGTCACGCACCTTCTGATCAAGATAAAGCCAACGCCTTTGCCGATTATCTGCAAGACATTTTCACACCATCCTCTCATACCCACATCTTTGGTCATCCAGTCGACAAAGTCAACCCTGCAAATCCTATCTTCCAACCAAATCATAATCATCTTTTGCCGCCACATGAACTCACATCTCCCATCTCCGTTACTGACATAACAACAGTTGTTCAACATAAACGTAACTCTGCTCCTGGCTTTGATTCCATCACATATCGCCATATTAAAGAAAGTCCTCTATCTCTACTTCTTCTCCTTGCCTCTATTTACACCTTTATTCTTAGAACTGGCTTCTTTCCTGCTGAATGGAAAATGTCCAAAATCCTCATGTTTCCGAAACCAAATAAACCTCCCAGCGACGTCTCTTCATATCGACCTATACAACTTACTTCCACTTTCAGCAAAATCCTTGAACGTATCCTTGTCAACAGACTTCACCCATATCTCCGTGCCCGCCATCTCATACCAACTTTTCAAGCTGGATTTCGCCTGTCATATTCCATTAACGATCAGCTTCAACGTCTAACCACCCTCATTACCAATCACTATAACTCAGTCCGCCCCTCCTGCCTTGTTCTATTCGACCTAGAAAAAGCATTTGATAAAGTCTGGCATCTTGCACTCATTTTCAAACTCATCAAATGTAGATTGCTTATGTCCTACATACGCTTTATTTTTCACTTTTTGGCCTGTCGTATCACATATGTTAATATCAACAATCATCTATCACATCCCGTCTTTCTGAACTCTGGCGTCCCTCAAGGCTCAACTCTGTCCCCCTTGCTGTATCTACTGTTTGTTTCCGACTTCCCTTCTCTCCCGGACGATGTGTATCCTTTTCAATATGCCGATGATACAGCCTTCCTTGCCCTTGGTCGCATCATCAGCCATATCAACATCATTTTACAGGACTCAATAAATCGTTTCTCGCACTGGTGTAGCAAATGGCTCCTCAATATCAATGCTTCCAAGACACAGGCCATAGTATTCCTACCACCACGCAAACGTTCCAAGACTCACCGGAATCCTTCGCTTCTTTCTCTGTCAGTTCAAGGTACACCGATCCGTCCATCTAAAACAGTCACTCACCTAGGTATTGTTTATGATCATCATCTCACCTGGCTTCCTCATCTCAACTACATTAAAACGAAAGTTTACAACCGTCTAAATCTTCTCAAACGTCTCACTGGCACTACATGGGGTCCCCGCTCCACAATTATCCTCAACACGTACAAAGCTTTTCTCCGCCCCGTCCTTGCATACGGTTTCACTGCTTGGATATCAGCTCCCGTCTCCTACTACTATAAACTTGCCACCTTTGAACGCCACGCCTTCCGCATTGCTCATCGCATTTCTCTTCCCAGCCCTACTCGACACTTATATTCACTCATTACTTTTCCTACACTCCTTTATCACCTTGAATCGCTTCGCCTCAAGTTCATCACTGTCCGCTATATGCAGCAACAACCAATCCTGTTAGCCACCATGCACTACCTTGCACTTTCATCGGCACGCCCTCGATATTACCATCTCCCTCTAAATTTATTGTTTACATTGTATTGCTATACCTTGCCGCCCAATCATCCCGACTTAGAACTCTTGCAGGACCATCGATTGCATGCTCATCTTCCGCATATATATCCATCGTATCAAGAACAGTGATAAACCTCCGTCTCTAACAGGGCTTCCCCCCGTCTACATTGGCCTAGCGTCGCCCCTAGGCAGAAGATAACCAGCATTTGTCCTTGATAACATCTCCTATGTGTTGTGACGTTATCTGCACTTCATTCCATCCTTCATCTTAATCCTTGCCCACATAAAATTTCTAATCAAGCTATCCTGCAATCTTTAATGTTATTATATATTTTTTGTATTTCTATGATATTTATAGTTATGATTAATAATATGTTCATATATGTGTTATATATTACCTTCCTCAATAATGATTATGGACGCAAAGCCCATAATGACCTTCCAACTACAAGTATTTATTAATAAAGGAACATCCCATAGACCAACGCCAGTCCTACCGCATCCATAAGTTTCCTTTGCACCACTTCCCTCCAAGAGGGTGTAGCCCTCTACAGGGTAGCTAGCCTGCGGGCTAGCAATATATATATATATATATATATATATATATATATATATATATATATATATATATATATATATATATAACATTCGAAAGGAAGAAGGAAGCTTCAGACAAATTACAGCGTCCTACAAAATGTTAGTTCTAACAACGAACCACAATATGCCACCAAAATCAGGAAGAAAACTGAGGCCATCAAAGCAGTTATTCACTACCTTAGAATTGATACAAATGTTAAAGATATCACAACATCACTCAAGGAGAAGGGTTACCTAATATTTTCCGTTTCACAAATGCGAACCCAGCATCGTGAAGGCAGGAAAGAGAAAGTCATCCCACTATTCTTAATTACAATGACGAAGACTCTAGAAGCTACAAGAATTTTCGAAAAAGACTTATTGCTATATATGAAGTTTGTATAGAACCACTACAAAAGAAACATTATTTACAATGCATCAGATGCCAAAGATTTGGGTACTCGCAAGCAACTTGTCAAGCTCTGCCTCGGTGTGTTAAGTGCGTCGGCTTTCATTGGACGTACCAATGCGAAAAGAAGATCACAGACACACCAGTGAAATTTGTTTCTGTGAATGCTCTAATCCTACTAATTATTTCAGATGTCCTCGAATACAACAAGTTCTACAAATAAAAAGAAAACAACACCAGCAAGCACAGTCTTACATTCTGCACCTCTTCAAGACACCACTACTACTTCCATTTTAAGAACTGAGCCTACAATATCACGCCTACAATATCACGCACATGGAAGACGTCCTCTGATGATAATTCATTCTCTGAAGACATCATCCCAACTATTAAACAATTTCTTGAACTTCTGAAGGATTTAAACCTGACCAACATAGTACAAAGGTTTAAGTGTACACCTACATGCCAAAGCTGAAAACCGCCCCAAATCTTTTCAGAAAATTCACCATTCCCACGAATTTCTTCTCTGAACTATTACCATGAAGCCAAGAAACTTCTTCAGCACTTTAGCACTTACTTGCTTGTTATGCATTTTCTTGTTTTATTTTGTATTGTTCTGTATTTTTTGTATTTTGTAATTTTATATTGTACCCAGCCAAACATAAACAAATAAATAAATCCTTTTACCCATCTCCATATGAACCTACAAATAAACTTATATTCATAGCCCAAGAGAAGACATTACCTTCTGTGGCCCGCTCATCTTCAGATGGGAATGAAATTGCACTTTAAAAACTGTATCATTATAGTAGAATGGAATGCTAATAAGCTAGACCCGAATTCTCAACCATTTGCGGTGTCAACATTAATCACTATATAATAACAAGTGAATTTCGTTTTACAGTGTACAACAACGGTAGACCTGTAAAACTATGTGAATTCAGAAATCAAACTTGAAGTAGCAACTGTAACTACTGATTGCAATAGAGTAATAAGATCAAAGATAAAACATTTTTCTCGGACGCTGAATTCATATCAAAACGTCATTATTCGCTACGTTTTACTATTTTTGTTCTATGGGGATCAGCATCAAAACCGAAGTGGTAATTGTTCTCCATTATTTCTGGTTGAAAAAAAAAGAAAGAGTTGAAACACATTCTTAACACTGGATCCATATGAAAGGGTATGGTTGTCGCTAAGTATTTCCGTTTTGTTAATTATATGATTAGTGTTCTAATCTAATATACGTACATTTTCATCACTTCCGGTTTCAACAGATAAATATAGCCCTAAGTCAAGGCAAAACTCATTTCTGAGACCCTAAATCTGTGTCCAAAACTGCTTTCTGATATCCCTTACCGTTTTTGCTTTTAACAGTGGGTATTAGTGAATTCTAATCATTTTTCGGTTTGAGACAAAGATGAGGACAGTGATGGTATGCTATCTTGAGACGTTAAATTGATTGCTGAAATCCTTTTGTAGCTGCTTATTAAAGTTTTAGTTCTATGACGATCAACATTAAAACCTGAAACGATTCACTTGTACCACTTCCGATTTGAACTGACAGTTATAAGATTATTTGTACATATTCTTGGGACGTTGAATCGATTAAAAATTCCTTCTCGATATTTCTTACCGGTTTTGCTCTATGAAAATCAATATTAAATCCGGAAGTATTACTAAATTTAAACCACTTCTGGCTTCGGTAAAGTGTTGTAGGTGATGATGCTCTCTTGAGATGCTGTACCGATTACGAGAGACAAAGAAAACTTGTGGTTGTCAAGTATCGTTTCTGCTCTATAGGTTAGGTTAGGTCAGACTAGAGATAAATGGGCATGCACAAAAAATGTTCCCTTCGTTGCTACCTTCCGCCAGCAGCACCTTTCATCATATGACTTACCGTTACATTGAAAAGTGTAACTTTCTCCATGCTTCGTTGCAGTTACTTGCTTACTACACTTCTTGCAATTTGTTGTTAGGTTTATTAATCCATGACTTTCACACACTTTCAAAAGATTTTCCTCATTATCTTCGAATTGTTTCACAAACTGTATTACTGTTGACTCATATTCAATGCAATGTCTCAGTACAGCTGCAACCATTTTCAGAAGGAAAATTCTCGTTACTTTCCCATAATTCAACCATGCGATAAACTTGCGCCAGTACTTCTCTCCGGTTGCCAAATAGTTCCAAGTTTATGAGCGCTCATAGCCTAACAATACACACAACTTTCGCTCTCCTTGTACATTATCAAGCACACAAACGAACAAATTATCTTTTTCTTCCCGGCAAATTTTCAACATTTTGCTAGAAACGAAAGACCAACTTTGGAATTTAACTCCGAAAGTGTACATCGTCTACTCACGTAATATTTTTATACTTTAGCATACACTCACTTTAAATTTGCGAAAGAACAAGCGTATAACTGCCAAAAATCTTACCAATACTTCACTTATGGTAATAGATAACGGTTTTCTGAAATCAGTTAAGAGTCCCAAGAATATATTGTATCTTCACTCTAATTTGTCTACTCTAGAAATCTATTATTACCCACGGTTCCAATATTAATTGAAAAAATATAAGACATTTGTATATTTTAAATGTAATAAAATTCGGTTGCTACGGCAACACGAAAGTTTCTGTTTGGAGAATGGAGGGGGAGACGAAATGCGTCGTCGAACCGTTAAAATACGTACTTAATCGTCAATTTTTACATTGTATTCACTGTGACACTGACGCTCGTTATTTTATGCATGAGTCACTTTAGCTTATGACAGCTTACATTTTACATTTTGTTTTCCAGAAGGATTTGTTCAAATCGGGAAGTGACAACAGCGATACATGGTAACAGAAGCACTTTCTGTGATTGCCGACACCTGCTGCTGCAAGCGATATAAGCAGTTGTGTTAATATCCAAGGGCTACGTATATTTTCTAGATCCATTCTGAGTAATGGCAAATTGGCTTTTCGTTTTTCTTTTGTGACTAACCACAGATATTTCTAAATGCCGACAGTTGCGTTAATAACATCATTTACTAGAGTGGAGCGGTCATTTATATGAGCAAATCCTACAGAAAACTGCAGTTTTAAGTAAAAATAATTTTTTTCTTAAATTTTGTATTTTTCCCTCTATGTTTACATTGATTTTGTCATTGTTGTTGTGATAAAGTTTCATGTATAGGGCTTATTTGTGAAGAAAAGTGTTTAATTATAACCTGTGTTTGAAATAAGTGAAAAAAGAGGCAAAAATAACAACTAATTAAAAAAAAAGACATTCAAAAGAAGTTTTACCAGTGTTTAACCTAATTAATGTTATATTAGGAATGTCTATCTATGTAAAATGTATGTAAGGATACACAATTTGGTGGGCAATTCATCCTCGACCGCTTCGCCGATATTAATGTGCATGAATAAACCATTGCCTAGGGTTGCAAACATTTGAAAATGAAAGTACTGGAGACCCTCCTGGATACTCTTAAGATTATGGTATCATCGCTCGTCAAAAATGTGAACAATTTGAAAGTGGTTACTTTGCATAAAATTGAAGGATTTGGAGTTCGAATTTAATAACTTTAATTACTCTTTAAGTATTCATTGAAGTTACTTATTCCAGTTTTTGTTGAGTCAGCACGTGTAACTTTTACAGTGTACAATGTACTGTACATTAAATTTAAAACCGAGAAGCAAATATGATTATGGTATGCACAAAATATACTTGTAAAATAAGTTTACCCAGCTTTGCTGGGGCTGGTAATGTCTTATACAGTAATGCCTACATATGTTTACTGGATCTGGATGTAGGGGCCGCGGTGGCCCAGTGGTAGAGCGTTCACCTCTGGTGCTTGGGGTCTCGGGTTCGATCCCAGCCCCCGCCAAGTGAACTTTGTGGTGGACAAACACCGTGTGCGTGGGTTTTTCTCGGGGTTCTCCCGTTTCCTCCCACTTTCTTCATTCCACCATTTCATTCATTTCTCATAATCACCGTCTCCTTTAGCCTAACCGGCATAAACGTGGGACGTCAAGTTCAAAGATTTCATTTCATTTTAGGATCTGGATGCATTATTTAATTGGAAGATACAGCTAAGGATGAAGCAGTGCTAGCTGAGCTCTTCAAAAATGCACTTTGTTGACCTTTAGCAGTTTCAGTTTGATAAGTTCAACAAATTTTCCTGCCTTCAATTCTTCAGGAAATTCCGTGCACGACAGGTCGATATCAAAGCGAATTATAAGCTTTGCTTTAACCATATTCATCTACAAACGATTATTTTCCTCACTCCAAAATAATTGTGAATAGAACAGAGAATAGAAGTAGCAAGAGTAAAAAATTACCGAACATTTAACGTTCGGTTTTGAGTTCGTACCGGTCACTGGACAAGGAGGTTAAAAACCGAACTGTCCGGTAAAATACCAGACAATTGGAAATCCTACCATGGCCTCACTTGGAGTTTTCTTACATTAACCTTCCCCATTGCTAACATTTAGGTGGAAAATTTTATCAGCAATTGGTTCATTTTGTTTGTTTGATTTGAATTGCAACTAGACTTCTTTTACCATTCTAGAAACCTATTTAACCTATATTTCTTGATTTTAACGCCATTGATTATATTGTAAGTGACTGCAATTAACGATTCTCTGAAGTGGTGATCGTAAAGAAAGACAAATCGGTAATAATTACAGTGTTATCGCTACAAACCAAAAGAAGAGGCTTTGCATTATACGTCCTTAGGGTAAGTGGCAAGTTTTTACTTTCTACTGATGTGACCTTCCTCACGAGCCGACAGTTGACATCTTGATTTGTCTTACAAGCTTAGAGTGCATATTACATGTTATGATGGATGCCTTTGATTCCCGACGTTACGGACACCAAAGCTGAGATTTGGACTTGGTAGAATTTTCCCAGCAACTTTGTACACCCCAAGTATATAACGTTTTAATCACAAACAAATCTTACATTTGAAGTTAACTAGGTCAAGCAAAAAAATTCCATATATATGACGTGCAGGTATACATGTTCATACTGTAGGTCTGTGACCTTTTAATCTAACCAATATTTTTTTTAAAATTTATTCAAAGAAATCGATTAGCCCCTTTAAAAATATTTTAGCTTGAAAACCTCAAATATTTTTAAAGGTTAAAAATTAACTGACCTAAAAAAAAAGCCTCTAGCCTTAGGACATGCGTTATTTCTTTTCATGAGATATGATTAATCAGTGTTTAATTCATTGTTACCCTGAAGATGTTAACAGATTAAGTCTAATAACGAATTCTCCAGAGAAAATCACTGTAGCTCACTATTCCAAAGAACAGAATTCAGAAAATTTACTTTCGTTCAGGGGCAGTTCCAGGGGGATTGCCCCCTCCCCAAGAAGAGGAAACTTTCAAATTTTATATATAAATAAAACCCATTCCAGAGTCTGGAGCTCTCAAAAGTAGTTCTAACATAAGTAGCAGTACTACAACACACCGTCCCCCCAGAAGTCTGTCCTGGATCCGCCCCTGATTTCGTTCCAGAGTTACTGTGTGGAGTAACGGATGGACGGACGTACCACAAGGGGGGTCCTCTGAGGCCAACACCTATTGCTTTTTAGTATAACCCAAAATACCTTACCCAGACAACACGTACGTGTACGACACATGTGCACTTTAAATGCATAAGCCGTACATTTGCACATGTGCATTTGTGTGGATGATAAACACATACATAGCCCGTGCTTAAGCCGTACACGTGAATTTGCGTGGATGAAGCACACATACATAACCCGTGTATGTGCACATGTGCATTTACGTGGGTTATGCACACGTACATAACCAGTGATTAAGTCGTGCATGTGCACATGTGCATATGCATGGATAAAGTACACATTTACATAACCCGTGCCTAAGCCGTTATATACACATGTGCATTTGTGTGGATGCAGCGCACGCACGTAACCCGTGCCTAAGCCGTTATATACACATGTGCATTTGTGTGGATGCAGCGCACGTATGGAACCCGTACTTAAGCCGTTATGTGCACATGTGCATTTGCATGGATGAAGCAAACATTTATATAACCCGTGCTGTAGCCGTTATGTACACATGTGCATTTGCGTGGATGCAGCGCACGTATGGAACCCGCACTTAAGCCGTTATGTGCACATGTGCATTTGTATGGATGAAGCACATATTTATATAACCCGTGCTTAAGCCGTTATGTACGCATGTGCATTTGCATGGATACAGCGCACGTACGTAACCCGTGCTTAAGCCGTTATGTGCACATGTGCATTTGCATGGATGAAGCACACATTTATATAACCCGTGCTGTAGCCGTTATGTACACATGTGCTTTTGCGTGGATGCAGCGCATGTGCATAACCCATGCTTGAGCAGTGGATGTGCACATGTGCATTTGAGTGGATGAAGCACATTTAAATTGCCGGTGCTTAAGCCGTTGTGTGCACATGGGTATTTGCACGGCTACTGCACGTGTGTATGAGACGTCCATAATACCGTGCAAGTGTATACTTTTACTTTCATTCTTTTACTCTCATTTTCATCAACAGAAAGTAACCTCCATTTTTGGTAGGTGTCGCGTTTCCTCCAGGCGGTGTTATAGAGACTTTTCGACGAATAACAGCTGAATGATTGTAAAAACTCCATAACCTCCACTGAGCTAGGATACAATATCAACAGGTGGCAGCATTGTACTGATGTAACTACTGTCAGACAGTTCGTAGGTTTACAAAATTATTTTCGTGACCGATTACAGTAGAATATGTTGCGTTATTTGTTACTTGGCAAACATGTCAAAGATACTGCCTAAAGCGTTGCTCGTTGCAAATAATAAACTCCAAAACTAAAATTCTCACTGACAATTATTAGTTACTTGTTATACAGTTTGAAGGTGATGTCTTTGCAATTATTTGCTCTTCAAAACATACATCCGTTCGATAGGCCACATGTTCTTCAACAAATCCAATATGCTGCCCGAAATGTTTTTCATATTAACCTAAATGCTACATATTCAGGACAATCTGTCTATTTCCATGCTGCACCACTCGAAACAGCAGTCTAAGCATAACGTGATTATGGAACTTGTACTTATATTTCTAAATATCCGATCGCTACTAACGCACAAACTTTTGTTTGAGCATCTTCTTCTTGAAGAAAAAGCTAATGCATTTCAATTGAATGAAACATATCTTACATCCAAGCAAAGCTGTAAAATCCCACATTATCAACTTATACGTCACGATAACACTGTTCCAGCACAACGTGCGAATGGCGGCGTCGCTATTGGCTATCCTGTTTCTCTTGCCATCCGACAACATTTCGTTTCATTTCATCTTCCGGAATATCTTATAGCTACGACCTATTTTCGCCAACTGTATGTCACTCTTGCAACCATCTATATACGCCCAGGTCACCATATTCCCTTTACCTTCTTCCAACACATCTCCAATAGCTTTCGTAATTATATCATTATGGCAGATATTAACATTCACAGTAGAACTGCGAGAGAGAAACAACGGTTCATTAATTTCATTGAAACAAACACGACAGGCATCATACAACAACTCCGCATACACGACCCATCTCTCAAACTACCCCAGATATAGTGATTACCTCTGCCTCCCTTTATACTCGCTGTAATGTTACAGTTCTGGGGAATCTGGGAAGTGATCATTTACCAATTAAGTTAACAATCACGTGCCCGCAATCTGCTCAAATCCGATCCGATTCTACTGCTCGACGCATTTTTCGTTTCGATAAAGCGAACTGGGTCGCCTATAGAAATGACATAACTACTGCGTTGGCAGAAACTCCTAGTCCTGAAACCGAAGAGGCACTGTATGATACACTAAATGCTATCAGCACGGCAATAAAAAACGCAGGGGAGAAACACATCCCTACTACCAGGGCTAACTTTCCATGCCGTCCTCCGTTACCTCCGCAATACTTACCTCTCATACGACGTTCGAGAGATCTTTATAAAGAATATATACATACCAGAAACGAAGAAGCTCTTCGGCATCATCGGCAGATGCAACGCACAGTCTCTAATTACCTTAAAGCATATAAACTCCGAAACTGGGTAAAAGCCTGTAACTCACTTGCTGAAACAGCTCACCCTACACAATACTGGAAGCGGTTCCATCAGCTTACAGGGGAAACCACCCGTACTTCATACCCGTTGATAGATAACGACACTCCACTACAAAATGACAAGGATAAAGCCGATGCATTTGCAGCGTATCTCCAGGGAATCTTCACTCCGCTTCCTCCTGCCTTTTCTAAGCGTCATCATCCGGTTGAGAGACTTCATTTCGACACCTTCCGTCTCCAACCTGACATCCATCATACTATCTCTCACAATACTGAACTTACTAAACCAATTACCGTAACTGATATCACTCGCACTGTCCAGAACAAGAAAAATACAGCACCTGGTTTTGATGAGATTACTTATCGTCATATTAAAGAAGCGCCCTATCAATTGTTATACCTTCTAGCTATCCTTTATACGTTCATCCTTCGTACAGGCTTTATTCCTTGTGAGTGGAAGACCTCAAAAACTCTCATGTTCCTCAAACCGCACAAACCACCAAATACTGTTTCCTCTTATAGACCTATTCAGCTTACTTCCGTGTATTGCAAAATTCTTGAACGAATTATTGTCCGACGCCTCCATTCTTATCTATCAGAACGTAACATCATCCCTTTACATCAGGCTGGCTTCCGCCCCAGTTTTAGTATCAATGATCAGTTACTTCGTCTGTCTAATATTATTACCAACCAGTTTAATACACAGTTTCCATCTTGTCTAGTGCTCTTCGACCTGGAAAAGGCATTCGATAAGGTATGGCATGCAGCTCTCATATATAAACTTATCCGTCTGACACTTCCCATATCATACATCAGATTTATCTATAATTTTCTTCACAACCGTATTGCATATGTCGCTCTTAATGACACTCTCTCACACCCCATATTTATTTTCTCTGGAGTACCACAAGGGTCTGCCTTATCACCTTTGCTTTATCTTCTATATGTAGCCGATATGCCGCCGTTGCCACCTAACACACACATTTTTCAATATGCAGATGATACTGCATTTCTTACATTGGGCCGAACAATCCATCGCATCAGTACTGAAATTAATGCAGCAATTCAAAGCTTTCTCACCTGGTGTACGAAATGGCGTTTGAAACTCAACCCAGATAAAACCCAAGCTATAGTCTTTCTCCCGCCAAAACGCCGATCTCGTGTACATCGAAATCCTTCGCTACTTAACATCCAAGTACATAACACGCGGGTTCATCCAACTAAACATGTCACATATCTGGGAATTATTTTTGATCAACACCTCACTTGGCGCCCTCACCTTCAGAATGTAATACAGAAAGCATATAATAGGCTTAATCTTCTCAAACGTCTCACAGGTACTACATGGGGACTACGAGCTAATACTGTTCTTAATACCTACAAAGTATTTCTACGACCAGTCCTGACATATGGCTTCACAGCATGGATATCCGCCCTCCAACCCCATTATGAAAAACTGAAGATACTTCGCAACCATGCAAGCAGACATTCCATACAATCCACCTCGCAAGCTATTGGAAACGCCTTTATCCCTTCTGTTTGCACTTTACCGATATACACTCCCTCCTGATCATCCGGATTTGGACGCAGTTGCAGCATTTTCAACATTCATAGTTCCTCCATACATAGCACCATCATTTACTGCACAGTAAGAACCTCATGTCTTAACAGGAAATCCATTTTGTTTTCATTACGTCCAGAGTCGCCTCTGGACAGAAGATAGATCTCACTTGTCACACTAATCATTACCTATGTGTTATGTCGTTACACTGCACTTCCATTTTCATTCTTCATTCTCTTCTCTCCAGTTACAGATAAAGGATACAAATGCAACAGTAAACCAATACTATACAGCCGAAATCCCTATTAATGCAATCAAACTAGACACTTCTACTCCAGCTCTCCGAACATCCCTTAGCCCATCGAAAATATAGACCTCCAATAATACGTTTAAATCTAGTACCGCACAGAAGGCGCAACCTTCTCACGGTTGCTGATAATCGCCAGCATTGGGACAAAAAAAAATTGCAATTATAGATTGTGTTACTGTGTAAAACACCAAATATATAAACTTCTTTTTTCCGTTGCATCTCGAATTTGCTTTTACATCACCTCTGTACTACGAGGAAATCACCTGTGCACTACATGCAACTCATCTGGGTACTGTTTCAAATCACCTCTATCGTACATGTAAATCATCTGGGTACTGCGTGTAAATCACCTGTGTGTTACGTGTAAATCATCTCTGTCCTACATGTAAATAATCTGGGTACTGCGTGTAAATCACCTGTGTGCTACGTGTAAATCACCTCTGTCCTACCTGTAAATCACCTGTGTGCTACATGTAAATCATCTATGTGCTACGTGTAAATTACCGCTGTCCTACATGTAAATCACCTGTGAACTACATGTAAATCGAATACGTGCTACTTGTAAATCACCTGCGCGGTAGATGTAAATCACTTGTGCAGGACGTGTACGTTGCACATGTTCTGTGCACATGAAGATGTTGAATAGGACCTGGCATGTATATGTACATCACATGTACAGGCGTGCATTTATACAGATGATGCGCTTGTTGCATCCGTGCAATTGTACATGTACTATACGGATACTGAACGTGCATTGTGCTGTCTGGGTAGTGTTCCTTTAACATTAAAATCTGATAAGACCTACTATATTTGGTTATATGGACGTTTCAATATAATAATTTTCAACCCTATTCCGCCCTTAGTTATAGAATTTCCAGAAATCTTTCCTTAGTGGTAAGAATGGTCTGTTGTGGACCTTGAACAAAGAGTTGAGGACAAAACTTACTCAATGCTTCGTGTAGAGTGTTGTACTATATGGAGCGGAAACATGGACATTACGCGAAAGTGATTAAAAACGACTGGAAATGTTGGTGTGGAGAAGAATGGAAAAAAATTAGTTGGGTCAAGCAGAGAACGAATGAAAGGGTGTTAGAAATTGTGGGGGAGAAAAGAACACTTTTTAGATATTATTATTAAGAAGAAGAAAAACTGGTTGGGACATTGCCTAAGAAGATATTGTATCATGAGTGACGTGCTAGAAGGTATGGTTGCAGGAAAGAGAGGGAGAGGGAGAAGAAGGCTACAATTAATGGACGATATAAAAGCAGAAAGATCTTACGTGAAGACGGAGAGATTAGAGGAAGACCGTGAAGAATGGAAGCTTCTCAGGTGTGGCAATGATCGGCCAATAAGGGCAGAATATCTATGATGTTTCCTTAGTGATCACTCACGTTAGAAATCCTAGGTCCTGTCCATGATTGATTTCTCTATTTTAAGTGACTTGGCGTGGGCGTTAATCAGTCAATCAATCACTCACTCATTACTCACTGAGAATGTCTTATCTATCTATCTATATTATGTATATATATGTGTGTGGGTGGGTCTAACGGGGCTATAAGGGCTATAACGCTGTAATATGCCATTACAGTCTAATGTGATGATGTTTTTAATAGGAGGGTGCCCGAAATTTTTTGCACCGACTGTACTTGACATTTAACAAAAAATTTCTGGCTGTTCATATAATTCGTAATTTTGTTTGTTATTCTATTTCAAATTAACATGGAATGCTGTAAAATATTCATTAGGAATCATAGTTTTGGGAATCAATATCTTTATTTATATATTAAATTAGTTATAAGTCTTGTATATGGATATGTAAATGGATTATTACAATTCTTACGGTGTCAGTGCGATCTGAAAATATAGGTCCACCATTGGAAGGAACTTTTCGAATAAATAACCAATCTAAAATTCGACAGAATTTTCAGGACCACCCTTCACCTCTCTTTTAGATACCTAGGTCCTTCTGAAATCTAGTTTAATCCAGATTTTACCAAATTTTATTCGTTTCAAAGCCCCACCGCCAAAAATGCTTTGTTTTGATTGGAGGATTCACCCACGCGATCATGTTAGAGCGCGATTACTATGACTCATACCTAGATGTTTGCCGAAGACGGAGGACCCAGATTTTCCCAGTTCTGGAACGTAGAAATTAGCAGGAAAAGCTGTACTATCAAGGTAAATGTAGTTTGATAATGGGATAAAGACCATCTAGGAAGCTACAGAGCAATAACTTACTAGATTTCATAGTAAAAAACCGGACTGAAGAACTAAAATAGGAAGTGTAATTCAGTGACGTCATGTTTTGCCGATATCATTAGTGATGGACAGGTTCTACGAAGTGCATCAGTTCGTTAGTTGTTCATAAATATCCACACACAGTTTCGGAAGAGTAGTGTTTTTTTCCCTTTAAATACTTTTATCCGTAAAATTATTCCTGTAAGAGTTACGTAAGGCCTGCCCCACTGCCGTTTGTGTTCGTCTATTAAGTAAATGTGATTTCTTTTTGTACTTATCTAATAATTAACATGGCGGTATTTAATTTCTTTGTAGTTAGGATAGTGATAATAATGCACGTGTAAAGTTTCAAGAGGGCTCCTGTCTACTCCCAACTTGGGGGTACGGCTTCCAGCAGGGATGGGTTAAAGTATAGTTGTCATAAGGTTCTTTTCCCTTCAGGAACGGGGCCTATATTTTTTCCAATAAATAGTTTGGGTATTAACTAAACAGTTTAAGAATGTGATTTAGTGAATACAAGGGCCAATTGGCCCTGTTCCTCTCTTTCCCTTTCCTTTCGAGCCGATTTAAAATGGTAAAATCAGAATGTTGTTTGTGTATATTTATTAGTATAACATGTATTAATGTAGTGTGTAGTATGGATGTGGCATGTATGTGTTCGTAATGTATTATCAGTAATAGTGATTGTAGTTCAGTGATGAAAGAGTGTGTGAGATAATTAAATATGGACAGTGTATCATTCGTATTCGATCAATATTTAAACGCAACATATCGATCTATAGTAATATCAGAAAATGAGAGTGTCATAGTATCAAAATTTCCGTGTACAAGGTCACATTCAGTGGTTCAAGGGTTGATCATATCGTCGCTAGCCCTCTAGTGTCAAACGTCAGTACTAACCGTCATTCTTATGTCGATGCTCTTAGTGATTTAGTTTCCATGGAATTGACCCTTCTTTTCGAAATAAAACCTAGTAAATATAATTCCCAGCCCAAATGCATATACAGTTAGGTTAAGTGACCCAAAATTAATGTTTTCTGAAAATTACAGCATTCTACTTAGTCTAGAAATCAAAATATTTAAGTAAATAAACAATACATAATTTCTTAACAGAAGTCGGGCGATATGATGCTAGTTCTTCGCTTTGAAATTATATTAAATGTTCATTTCTTTTTTTTTTTTTTTGTGGCTGCAGAATAATTTCATTGTTGTCAGAATTTCATAAACATTAAATAATATCGTGGAGAACTCTACTTTCGGTGAACATACATATATTTTTGTTTTGACGTGAAGCTACTAAGTATAACATAGTATTGTTTGTGTGGTGAAAGAGTCTTGAGTTCGAGTGAGGTTGTCGTGCAGTGATCGGAATGGGAAATGTTTGTAGTGACTATAGATTTTAAAGTATTATGATGAAATGTGTATGTAGGCTGGGCGTAGATAGAGGAGACAGGGTGTTTGTAAAATATAGCGTCGTAGTAAATGAAAAAGATGATGATATGAATATGATATGAATATTAATATGAATATTAATATGAAGTATATGAATATTATAGTAGATGAATATAGATGATAGGACACCCATATAGATATATATATAGTAGCTCAGTGCATACTTCACCACGTGTTGATATATATTCGTATACGTATTGAGTAGATACGTGTAGCTACAAACATCTCAGGTTCTGACCCCTGCACCGGAATATGACGCGGACAGGAGGGCGATATATAGTCGGACTATGGCAATACTTTGTAGTTTAATGTGATAGTAATGATCAACTATAATATCATCTGATGGCATGGGTAGCATCGTACAATCGCTGACTAGACATATTGAATAATCAATTATGCAAAAGACAATAGTAGCTGTAGAACTTGGGGCTATAGTGAATTATATTTTCTGATCGGTTTTAAAATAGAATATCCTGCTCCGTGAGATTTTTTTTTCTTTCTTCACGTTACCTACTCGGGCTAGCTTACAATATTCATGGAGGCGACAGCTCTGACAGGGTTGCAGAATCAAAACATTTAGTTATTGAAATTTATTATACTGTACCCGGGCATCGACCCCTCCCCCCTTGAATATTTTCGTTTTCTTCTCTTAGTTTCCAAACTAGATAATGATGGAAATTAATCGATGCCTCAGAATTTAGCGCATTCTGCGAAGGGGAGCTATCGGTGAAGTTTGGCAATAGAAATCACCGATCCAAAATTCAGTTTATTTAATTTTTTTTATTTTGGCAAATCACTAATTAGGGATATCTTAGCTATTACTCTAGTTTCATTACTATTCTGGAATCTTTTAGTTTCTGAGAGGTCGGATGATTTTTTCTTTCCTTTTGAAATTCTAAATTAACGCCTTCTCTAACCTTCCGGAGGATTCCGGGATCTGCAAGGGTGTTGACCGGATACGGTGAGTGGTGGGATTTCCCTAAAGCCTTTGTCTTTCCGAAAATCCCATCGGGGACACAGACTTGTCTCATCTTCGCAGACATCTTTTTCGGCTATTTATTTGGTAAGCCGAACCCCTTTTGCCATAAAAGAGAATATTTGGTTATATTATGTTGTATACGTAAATTCGACCACTTATCTTTCGTAGTTGTAGTGTTCTGTCTCCTCTCTCTTTACCTATACTTCTTCTACTTCTTCCCTAGATTTTTTTTTAATTTTTCAACCTTCCCCCCCCCCCAGATTTTGAACTTGTCGTTTACAATTTATTTAACGTACAACTCTGAACTGAAATTACCAGCTGAGACGTTGCAAGACACAATTCATGGATAGAGTAGATAGTGATTGGGTCCTCCATCACATTTTGACCTATTGCCAAAATGAATAACGACTTTATATTTGACGACACTTCAATTACGTTTTTTCACCGTCGTCTCGCTAAGTTTTTTTTTCATCGGTCACTTTCCTTCCGTTTTGGTTTTCGTTTATCTTGTAGTTAACCTGGGCCCAGAAATTGTATTTTGGTTTATCTATTTATATCTTTAGGAATGTTCTGTGTTACGTGCCTGCCTCACAAAGTTTTTTTTTTACGATTCATGCACGAATTGACTATATGAAATTTGAAATTTATAGATGCGCGGTATCAGGTAAAAAAAAACAATTCTTTTCTTCATATGTAATGTCGGAAGTCATTTGTTTTTTCTTGTACAATGTTTGCAACCTTATTAGAAATTATAGTTGGGGTTATTACTTTAAATGTGTGCGCATTTATTAAATATAAATATATATAGAGAGAGAGATAAATGAATACGTCGAAATGTACATGTGCTTAGTATGTGAATATGATGTTAAAGTAAAGTATGATATTGAATGTATTATATAGATATATGTCAGAGCGCTCGTGTCTGTCCCCCAAACGTGTATTGGTTGCTATAGTTTACCAGTAAGTTTTCCGACGAATATAAGAATATAGATTTTTGTCAAGAATACCGCCGTGCACTCAAATAATTTTCCTTTCTTCTGAATAGATGTAAATCATAACCCATGTAATTATTTAATGGCATGTATTAAGAAGTAACGGCAGGTCTAAATGTAACCCACGTCATAATGAATATTATTCCTGAGCTACCAACCTAAAACCATTGTGGAAAGTGTACCTTTAATCCCTCTCACCTGCATATGTATCCTATGACTTGACCAGTGTTTTTCCTTAATTTAAATCATTATACTCCTTACACCTGTGGAAGATCATCTCAAATCCGAACTATATATATGTATACACAAAAGTGATCCTGGACAAATGAAAGGTCTCATGACGTGTCCCAGTGAAGAACAAGTAACTTAAAATTACCTGATTAATAAATTGTGAATGGACTGACTAAGAGGAGAAGCATCCTCTGGCGGAAAGTGATTTTTCAAAATCCCTAGATGGGTATAAACGTTGTAGTACGCGAGTGCAGCTATAAACTGCTAATAGTCATAAACTAAATATAGTTGATGAATGGTTTTATAAACCAATAGTTATATATATATATATATATATATAGATATATAAACACAAACTAAGTTAAATGGAGCGAAATGTTTTGGACGCTACGAGTAGTGCGCGATTTGTGATTTGAACGCTTGGAATTATTAATATTTCATTGTTCAATGTGAAGTAGAGACTCATAAGTGCTATTACAGCCAAAAGCTTTATTTCTTTTCTTTTCTTTGTCTATTTTTTTTTTTGTAAAACAAGTGTCTTCTTTGCGTATGTCGCAAATCATAATTTTGCTTTAGCATGCCTAAGATATAATATATGTAATTATTTTTTTTCTTTTTCCATTTGTCAATATGATCAAATATATAAAAATTTACTAAAATATAACTCTATGTATTCTATTAATATATAACCAAGAACTTGTGCTTTGAAGATTTTCTTTGTAATTATTTTTCCCTTTCACTATGAATGTAATAAACTATTTGTACCCTTGTAGCTAGTTGGTTTCCTTTAAACATACATACACTGTCCTGAGTGAGTGAGCGAGTGAATGCATAATAGGTTTAATTTAAGTAATTTTAGTAATATCATTTGTCATATTAACATCTATAATATATGTGTCATATTTTAATATATGTGTTAAGGTAAATAACCTAGGTCATGAAAGACCGCTTCTAACAAATTTAAAGTCGGCTCTAGGAGTGAGACGAAAATAAGAGGAATGAGCCGGAAAACGACATTTTTTCCTTTCAGAGAAATTGAAACTCCTGTTGATGCAATATATACATATATTGAGTTTATAAGTTTATTTTTTTTTTCTTAGCTAATTCATATGTGTGGTCGATCCTAAAGAACAGAGTTCAGATGCTGGATGGTTATCAATCACCGGTTGGAATAACATTACAGAGAATGATTTCGATTTTCTCATTTCCTGGTCTAGGTCTGGGCAACCCCACGAACGTGGTGCCTGGAGCTAGGTCTGGGTGGTATGAGGGAACATGTGTCTATTCCGAAGCATTCCAAAATTGATTAGTCGTTAATAACGCTAAAAATGATTCATCTTTCAACGACCTTCCAACTTCTTACTATATTTCCGGAATTATCCAGTAATCTTTTTCTTATTAAAATACCCTATTTGTTTGTTTTCTTCTTTTTCTTCCTTTTTCTACCTCCTTCTTTTACCCTTCTACTTTCTTCTCTTTCTTTTCTATTTCTAAATGAAAGAAAACGTAATAATGACTAAGAGTAGTCGCTATTGGCACGGTCAATAAGTTGTTTCGATGAGTTTTCTTCGGGAGTCCGATATGGGATAATTAACCATGAGATGAGTATGCATGAATGGACGAATAATAACAAGAAAGTTTATTGAATTTTACTTTATTGGAAAATAATAATGATTTCAATTAGTAGGTGATGTTTCGTAATCGCCCTCGTTACAAGTTAATTTTAGCAACTTCTCTACTCTACATGCAGTTCCACTTCTTCTTCGTTTACTACTTTTTTTTACGTTTTCTTTCAACGCCCCTTGACGTTCAGGTATACACTAGATAAAATGGGCTTCAATCCTGTTTTACAGTGGATAAAGCGACAAACTATGGTTTAGTCCATCCCTTGATCATATCTTGGATTCGCCACTGTCACTATGTTTGTGTCTCTATACCTCTTAAACCACACAACCGATCTCCATCAAATTTTCCGTGTAGATGAGGTTCGGACTTGGGACGTTTTTTAATATTTCAATTTGACGCTACAACGTAAGGTGGGGAAAGGGGAAATATTTAAAATGATCGAACATGGCTGATATTAGTGTCGAATATGTCAAATCCATAGTTTTCAGTGGTCGCTTAGATGAACAGTAACACTTTCAATGTCGTTTAAATCCAAATTCAGCCCAGCAACTTGGGGGAGGGAAAGGGGGTGTAGTGATCCATCATGACCGACACTACAACTAAAATTTTCTAAAATATAATTTATCTTATTAAAATGTTAAATCTTCATGTTTATTCAATTTATTCAATGTTTATATGTTATTGCTTCAATATTTTTTCATTATTTATCAAGATTTCATGAACTGAAAAGCGAATTGCGCTATGGAAATAAATCGCGACACAAGAAGAAGAAGAAAAAAAATAATGTAGCGTCGAAAATATAAATCAGCTAGATATTGAATTTAAAATTTTAAAACGAAAACGTAAAAAGTAACAGTAAGAATTTAACCAAAATTCTGAGGAATTTAGATGTAGTTTGCAATCAAGACGTTCTTATCTACATTGTTTGAAATGATATACCCTGTATGTACAGTATGTTCAGAGGGCCAATCATTAGACAGCAGTAGAAAGTAAAACAGATTTTAAGGTATAGTCATTGTTACTTTTACAAAAAAAATGTTATTATAAAATAATAAAAATGTAAAATAAAAGATGATGATACTGATACTGATGATGTGTTTCTGTATGATGTTCACTTTCCTTAAGACTATGGCTGCGTAAATGTGTCACTGATTGATGACCGCGAACCCCCCGGGCCCAGACGGGTAAGCTGTCAACATTCACTGACCCATCCACTACACCAATCATCTTCGGAAAATAGAACTCAAATCGACCCAAAATATGAAGATTTCTAAGCCTCCTTCGTTCTCACTCGCAGTCCAGTATCCCGATCCGCAGTTCATGGCCTGCATCACATCACGAGATAGGTTACAAACCACAATCCGACAGAACAAGACACTGACCCAAGAGTGAAACTGACGGTGAGTGCTTCGAAAATCTAAATGTTCGTATTTACTAATCCAGAAAAAAATCTCAAATCGAATCTAAAACGCGCAACGGGACGGAATTTCGAGAAGAAAACTGAATGCCAAAAATGAATTTGGTTGATCTTATTAACGAAGTGAAATTTCCTGGCAGGTCTGTGATTCCAACCCCGGTCGCACTAAGTGAAATCGATTCTGTACATTTTCAAGATGCTATAATTTACTTCCGTTACACTATTCACGTACTGCTTTTGAAACTCTACATTCTAAGTACTAACAATACTACTGAAATTAATTTACTACGTAATTTTTAGTAATTAGCTCTGCACTGGATAATAAAAAAAAATTTGTTTCGACTCGCATACTTTATTTACACTAACTTCCTGTAAGATATGAAAACAAGCCAAACGAATCAGAAAACAAAAGTCGCAATAGTTATTCAATGCGAATTGAAACTTTACATAGCTGAATGGATAAGTCTATCATCGAATTACATATTCTCTTCACATCTCATGAACAATTCCTACATGCGTTTAGTTTAGTCGCTTAAAAAAACAATTTAAGTATAAGGATATTTACTACAATAATCACTTAAGCCTTGTACTACACATATATGCTACTTATTAGGGCTGTGTGCTATATACTTTATTTTCTTTCCTTCGTATTTTCTCTCTTTAGTTACCGTTGTGCAAGTGGGGTCAGCGCGGAGGATTTACACCAATAGGGTGACCTCCCTTGTATGAGCTCAGACCTATCCACTTTTATTTTCACAACAAAACATTTCTATTGAGACAATACGTACATTTAATAAATTCACATGGAAAGGAAAATATACTTAACCTAAGTCCCTAATCTAACTATCTAAACTAGCTTAACCTAAGACATATAAAAATCACTTTTATCCAACAGATTCGTAATATATAGCACACACACTGCCTATTACCGAGGACGTATTGGACGCTTACCATTCAGCTTTAATTTTCTACAATGTTAAAAAAATCCTAAATATGTTCTTAAAATGTTTAGCTTTTGTTTTCTGGTGAAAGGAATTCAAAATACAGAGCGAACGTGTCACAGCTGATGAGCATCTCCCATTATCAATAGTTGTACTAGCACCCTTGTTATTAATGTGAGCCGAAACTTTGTAAACATTCGTCTCATCGTATTCAACCTAAAGTGAAGGTGAGCACGAAACCAGAGAATGGATTTAATTCTGTGATATAGCAGTACGGAAAAATAATAAATAAAAAAAGAATATACGAGATTACATATTCAAAATATAATTTTGGGGTGAAATGTATGTACACGAAAGTACACACATTTCATGGACTGTTTGTAACAATCGCCCACACTGAAACTCCAAAAGAACAATTCCCCCCGTTGAACGAGTGATTTATGTCACATCTCAAAGTTTATATATTGTATAACTTAGGGGAAACTATGCAGCGTTTAGCACATATTAGGCATCACAACACCAAAAGAATAAGCCATAACGAAATCCGACGATATAAGAATTTAGCAGGTTAGTTCGGCCGAAAACAACAACTTGGATTTTACTTCTTACACACTTATTTGTCAATATCCTCCATGAAAAATAGAATAATGTTTACTCTCCTACCTTGTCAGTCCTGGTTGGGTTTTCTCAAAGAAATATCTTGCACCACTACTCTGGCTGAGTAGTTTCGCGGTGCGTTCTAAAAATTGGAGTTCTGCTTCAAATCCAGACAGCTAAGCTTCACCAACACAATGGCTTACGTCAGCCACTCACGCCCTGGCGTATGAATTTGCTCTCACAATCGTATAACTTATCGTCCTTTGAGCACAGCAAACACACCCTGCATACATAGACTGTCCAAAGACATGAAAGGTATCAATTATTTCGTGTTGTTACTTTTAAATACTTCTATTTTTCCACGTTTTTATCAACGAAGATAATTGTACGTCCATCACTTAACAACGCTTCTGGTAAAAGACAAAGACAATGGGAAGACGATCCCTAATTGGAGGTTCATTGTGACGTAACTATACGATGATAGGTGTATATCTCAAGATCAAAGAAGCCGAAAAATCTCAACCATACCTGTGATTGCGGAAGATCCAATCACAGATAATTTAGATTAAACAAAGAGATGCTTCACGAAGCTACTATGGCTGACTTTACAAATGTGAAATTTTAAAGAAGATTTTTTGAGATAAAAATTTTGAATTCTTTTGAAGATCCCCTAAGCCAAAAATATGAATGAAAATTGACTGGAAAGGATTAAAACGACCAGATATAACCTTATTTCCTAAAATAATATTATATTTTAGCTAAATATACGAATATTGTTCAATGTAAATATATTACCATATATTTCCCTCTAAATATACTAAAATCATTAGTTCCAGGAACTTAACGCAAATTTTGCGATCTACTTAAAATCGTGTCATCGATTAATTATATATTTAAAAAAATAATAAATATTTAATTCATATATATACTGGTTGCCCAAAACTTCCGGGCCATGTTACATTATACTATGTATAAGGTAACATCCTCCGGGAGCTTCGGGGAAAAAATCTAACTTAGAAGTTCCAAGTTAAGCTCCTTTTTTTCTCTCTCTCTCTCTCTAACCTAACATTTTAGTCAGAAAATACTCTAATGCAATGCAATCAATATAAGAAATGTTTTAGAAAATTTTGCAGAGACCTTAATCCTAACAAAGAATTTATAACTACTCTATATGAAAGAAATAAAAAATGGACACAAAAATTGACACAAAACAAACAAAAATTACCTTAATCTAAAATTAACCTACGATTCTCTTTCTCCTTTTTCCTTTTTTTTACTATGTTTTGTTTCCGTTCAACCACCCAACAGCTCTCTCCTCTTTTCTTCAGAGCATCGAAATAAATTTAGGTTGTCGAAACTCTGAGCACCAATATTTTCTCCTTTTAAACTTTGTAATCTAGCTGAATTTCTAGTTATAGCGGAACAATGTATGGTTCCAGATAGGTATCCATAAACTTTGCAAATACTTTCTTTGGTATGGATGACACGTGATGTGTTTTAACCATTACCAATGAGCCTTCAGTAATGGTGTCCTGATGTTTCTGCTGTTTTCGTTCTTTCTTGGGCACAGTTGCTGGACTAGATATGACAAGCTTCTTGTCTTCACTGACGGGGAGTGATTCTTTTGGCCAGATAAAATTCTCTTTGAAGCTCTTGGACGCAGAGTATTATAGGAAACGCTCTGCCCGTGTGCATCCAAGTGCATCACACCAAGAATGGTTACACAAATCTTGGGCGGCTTTTAGAAAGGTACTCCATTTGGATTGATTCTCGCTACAATAGAGGCGGAGAATGCGGTGGACGTCACGATGTCCGCGTTCGATAATGCCATGGGAGGAAGGATGGTATGGCGTGGTAATTATGTTTGATTCGATGTTTTTGACAAAATTCTCGCCAGACGCGCGACAAGAATTGCGGACCTTGGTCACTCACCAAACACTTAGGATAAGATAGCTGATAGTAATATCTTTTCTCAAGGACAGCCACAATCTCCCTCGTGTGAGCCGTCCTGAGGGGAAAGAAACACACGAAGCGACTGTAGACGTCCAAGATAGACAAGATATACTTGTAACCCTGACTCCTAGGAAGGGGCCCGACCAGGTCGAGGCATTGCTCTTGTCAAAAAATTTATAAAATGATCCTCTTCTGCCTCAGGAATTTCTGGAGGATAACGGCTCAATAGGTCAGCGATTTCATTATCAGAGCCCTTGATGTGAACAAATTGCAGATCGAAACGTTGCAGTTTGAGCAGAAGACGAGTAGTTCGAGCATCGAGATTTCTCAAACTGAAAGCATATGTGACTGCAGCATTGTCACAGTGGACCGTAGTCCGTCGACCCAAAATGAAGTAGGAGAACTTCTCGCAGAGGAAAAGAACAGCTGCCAACTCTAACTGAAAGACTGATAAGGAGGCCTCATGCGGCTTTATTCGCCGACTCGCGTACGCCACAACCTCCGGCTCATCCTGTCCCGGGGAAAATTGAGCCACGTAGCCAGCAAATGACTCCGCCGAGGCATCACTGAACAGATGAAAATTCAAATTGAAATCAGGTTGAGCAAGAGCAGGAGGACTACTTAGAAGTTCTTTTAGATGATCGAACTTTCCTAATAACTCCGAAGAGTATTCTACCTTCCGGTCCTTCCTGGGAAGATCGTAAAACGGAGCAGTTAAACCTGCGAAGTTTTGAAAATGTCGCTTTCGCCATCCCACGAGACCAAGAAATCTCCGTAGAGCCTTCTTAGTTCGTGGAAGGGGAAAGTGACGGATGGCCTCATTACTTTTAGGATGTATTTTCACAGAAGATCCTGAAACAAGATGACCGAGAAAAGGAATTTCGAATTTGAAGAAGTTGCATTTCCGAAAATTGAGAGAAAGATTAGCCGAACGAAGAGTGTTGAAGACCTTTTCTAAATGCTGGAAATGTTCGTCTATGGAAGATGAAAAACGAAGAACGTCGTCAAGGTAGACTATAAGAAAATTTTTGAAGGTATCTAATCCAAAGAAGGTGTGCATGACAGACCGAAAAACCGCTGGTGATGATTTCAAACCCATTGTTAAACGAGTCATTTGATACTGGCGTCCTTTGTAAACAAAACTAATATATTTGTAAGAGTCTGGATGGATCGGGACACTATATGATTGCGTACAGTCCAACGAGGTGAAAATGGTTGCACCACTGACTCGCGCGATTAGATCGGAGATCGGCTCGACCTGAATCTTTGGTGCCATCACAGACTCGTTGATACCACGCAAATCAATCACGGGCCTTAGCTCTCCAGACGCCTTGCACACAATATGTACAGGCAATCTGTAAGGTGAAGGACCTTTAACAATAATTCCAAGTTTTACCCACTTATCTAAGACTTCCTCGAACTCTTTCTGAAGATGAATAGGTACAGGATACAACCTTCCTACCACCGGGACGTCGTCGGAAAGCTGTATTCTATACGGCTCGACCTTTATGATACGGGGATTCTCTGTGAAGAGACACCTGAAACGAACTAATAAAGAAAATAACATCTCCTGAGTATCCGAATCGAGATCGGTTCTCTGAGAAACAAAGTCCCGAAGTTCCTTCTTCGTAACCGATGGCCGAAATAAAGAGTCGATCTCTTTATCTGAAGTTAGTTCTGCGACAGTAACCTGGCAACAATGCTGCTGTTCCATGTCAATAGAAATGATCTGTCCCGAGTCTGATTCAAGCGAAATTTCTTTAGATTTACAATTTAGAGAAAGGTTATATCGAACGAAAAATGGAAATCCTAAAATACAGTGTGCTTTTAATTTTTGAACAACATAGACTGGGACTTCAAAAACACAATCTCGGATAGTGAAGTTTAAAATCTGAAAACCTTTAACTTGGAATGATTCGTCTCCTGCAAAACCTTTTAAAGAGATATTAGTTTTCGGTCGAGGTTTGGCAGAAGGATAGATCTCTTTTATTCGTCTCCAAACATCTCCTGAGAGCAAATTCGTATCCGCTCCAGAATCTAGGATACAAACCAAAGATAACTCTCCTACCGAACAAGTTAGAGTGGGTGAGGGATAGGACAAAAGAAGACCCTTTTCCGCACTGGAGTCACACTCCCTCTTGTCTATCACGAAACGAACCGAGAACAGAGGCGTGCCCGATTTGTTTCCCCGAATTCCGGACGTTACCAAAACATCTAATTTCGAATTTTGAGGTTCGAGATTAACTTCTGGACAGGTTGACGCCAAACAAAAAATTTTGATGTTCCGTTATCGAACTTTCTTCCTTTTGGGGAGTCGAGGAATTCATATCGCAGTCCACAGTCTCCCCTAATGAGGGCTGCGACATGCATTTCCCGAACTATTCCCATTCGCTTCAGATGACTGCGCCATCGGCGGCATGAACGTCGTATACGGTGAAGGCGAACCAGTGGACATAGCCATGTTCACCGCTGTGGAAGGTGTGGATGTGGGAGTTGCCACTCCTCCTCCAGGAGGCAAATTCGGCATGTATCCCGGATAGGCTTGCGCTCCCGGTATGTGGTTCGAACTCGGCGCGCACTGTTGGGATGCACCTCGATGACATCCAAAGTTCATCGCTCCCGATCGGTAGTGAGGGTTGGAAACATATGGAGCATTCTGGTTTCCGTTCCCCCAGTTTTGTCTTCGGTTGTTGTACCAGGGTCTTCTGGCCGGAAAATTTCTTCTCCGACCTCGGTTTCCCAAGAATCGATTGCCATTTCCATTTCCCTTGGAATCACCACTCTTCTTTCCTTCATCCTCCTCCGTCTGCGACGAAGTGTCTTTAGTCTGTTGAGACTTCCCGTTCTTTTCGGTCTTTTTCCCCATCTTGACCTGCCGAATATTTAGACGCTTGAATTTCTTATCCGTCACTGGTTCCGGATGACCTTCTATTTCGGCTATCTTGACAATGAGATGCTGGATATTCTTGGGCTCCACGGCTCGCAACAACTTAGCATCTCCAGCTGGCAGACAATCTAGGACAATATCAATGAGTTCTGTCTCGTCTGGATGTTGTGCCACAGCATAATATTCGGCTATGACCTTCCAGGCAAAGTCAGTTAGCCGGTTATACTTGGACCGGTCAAACTTCATCCTTTGGATGAATTTTTTTGTAGGCGTTCCATCCTGGCCGAGAAATAGTGCTCCTTAAATAGACGCACAAAGTCAGCATAACTATTGATGTCTTTGCAGACCGTTTGGTACCAAGTCTTGGCCCCAGCCGACAAACAACACGGTACCAAAACCATGCGTTCGTATTCCGACGCGGAGATTATCTTAAGTGCCTGTTCTAAGTTTTCTAGAAAAGACCTGGCCAAACCATATTTTCCAGCGAAGTTCGGTAAGTGATTTATTTCCGACAGCCTTAGATTTAACGCTCTATTTCCAGAACATCCCTCATATCTGCTGAGATTCAGGGGAGAGTTCCAGCCAATCACAGGGCTCTTTGCATTAGAATAATTTTGACCAAAATTCGTATAAGAGGTATAATTTGGTCCAAAAGGTAAGTTGCCTGGCATTGATACCACTGTGACTTCATACTCCCTCCGGAATTCCAACAAACGAAGGAGTCCTATCTGCAACAGTACTGGACACTACATTACTTAATCTACATATATTGGAAGTCGAGACCGAAGCCTGAGACCACGTCAATAATGGATTTAAAACCCTAGAGGCAACCTGACCACTCATGATATCCCCACAAGTGGGACTGGAATTGTTCGTGACCAAAGAATGTGAATTTAAGTCAAACGGCCAGACATTCTTAGTGTGAAAGTCGGTCGGCTGACAGACAGAGACTGTCCCCGTTGGGACAGTACGAGTCTCCCCAACCGAAGAGACTGGTACATCCACTCGGGTGTCAGAGTCTGTTCCGTCAGAGTCATCCCCCTCACAACCAACAAAGTCACGTGACCGCTTGCGACCAACACGACCTGGTTTTCTTTGCTCCTGATCCTTCACCAAAGTTTGGATCTTAGCCTCGAGTACGTCATAGGATTTCTGGGTGCTCGACTCGAGATGCGATAGCTCTTTGGCGATCTGATCACATCTGCGATTTTGTTTTTCCACTGACAACCGGCGATTCTCCTCGACGGTGTCTACCCGCGTTGTTATCGTATCTTGAAATTCCCCCACCGAAGTGTACAAATCGCGAACTTCGTTCCGGAGGTCCGATACGTCCTTGTTTACATTATCGACTTTTTCGTTTACAATCTGCATAATTTCCGACTTTAACATATCAAATTTTTGATTCATCGTGAACAAGTTATTGTCTACTCTTTCAAATCTCTGGTTCATAACACTGTCAACCTTTTCAAATTTCTGATAAAAGTTAGAGTCAAAGTCCGACTGAAACGCTCTAGCATTTCCGCGAGGTCTACTACGGGTGCAGTTGGACCTGCAGTTCCCGTAATATCTCCACCATCATGCAAAAGTTTCTCTCCCGAGTCGTGTGTCGTGGTGTTCCGTTCACTTCCACTTTCCTGTGACTTTAAAAACGAGCGCACAGTCAGCTGTTTGGCCACACACGTTTTACAAAACCATGGCTCACTACACTTATTTAATTCTTCTACCTGCTCATCGGTTATATCATAGCACTGTGCATGCACCCATCCAGAGCAACCGTCACAATACACACTGAAGCCCTGTATTTCCTCACTACAACACACGTATTCATCCCGGCTACGGGATTCAGTACTTGACCTGCTACCAGCAGACATCTCCATTTCATAAAATTGTTTTCCCCAAGTTACACATATACAAACTCAAGAGAGACTACACATCGTTCAAGGAGTCGATTATCACAACAGTCCCCATTACATTACACTACTCTTTCAATGTGATTCACTTAGCACTCGCGAAAGATTGAAATAACAGATCCTGGCTGGATCGCCAATTTTACAAAAAAAAGTTATTATAAAATAAAAAATGTAAAATAAAAGATGATGATACTGATACTGATGATGTGTTTCTGTATGATGTTCACTTTCCTTAAGACTATGGCTGCGTAAATGTGTCACTGATTGATGACCGCGAACCCCCCGGGCCCAGACGGGTAAGCTGTCAACATTCACTGACCCATCCACTGCACCAATCATCTCCGGAAAATAGAACTCAAATCGACCCAAAATATGAAGATTTCTAAGCCTCCTTCGTTCTCACTCGCAGTCCAGTATCCCGATCCGCAGTTCATAGCCTGCATCCCATCACCAGATAGGTTACAAACCACAATCCGACAGAACAAGACACTGACCCAAGAGTGAAACTGACGGTGAGTGCTTCGAAAATCTAAATGTTCGTATTTACTAACCCAGAAAAAAATCTCAAATCGAATCTAAAACGCGCAACGGGACGGAATTTCGAGAAGAAAACTGAATGCCAAAAATGAATTTGGTTGATCTTATTAACGAAGTGAAATTTCCTGGCAGGTCTGTGATTCCAACCCCGGTCGCACTAAGTGAAATCGATTCTGTACATTTTCAAGATGCTATAATTTACTTCCGTTACACTATTCACGTACTGCTTTTCAAAACTCTACATTCTAAGTACTAACAATACTACTGAAGTTAATTTACTACATAATTTTTAGTAATTAGCTCTGCACTGGATAATAAAAAAAAAGATTTTGTTTCGACTCGCATACTTTATTTACACTAACTTCCTGTAAGATATGAAAACAAGCCAAACGAATCAGAAAACAAAAGTCGCAATAGTTATTTAATGCGAATTGAAACTTTACATAGCTGAATGGGTAAGTCTATCATCGAATTACATATTCTCTTCACATCACATGACCAATTTCTACATGCGTTTAGTTTAGTCACTTAAAAAAAACAATTTAAGTATAAGGATATTTACTACAATAATCACATAAGCCTTGTACAACGGTATGTTGTACTATTATTTACCTGTACCGGTCTTAGAAAGATGATCAGAGGTGCGACAACGGAGCATATTTTGTAAAGAAGAAGAAAAATTGTATTGTAAAGATTATTAGTGCTCCTTAGTTACCAAAAAGTTGTAATATAAATGAGAGAGGTTGTTGGGTAAAAAGATTACGAAGTTCTCCGAAGGATTGATATCCAAGAAATTAATGGTTTGTAATAGGAATATTAAACGAAGGTATAAATAAATAATATTTACGTTTCAATGTTCTGTTATAGTTATTGTGGCTCAAGAAATACTTATTAAGAACCAGTTACATAATTAAATGGTGCCTTCATACCGGGAGTTAGTGTATCATTCTGAAGTACAGTAACAACGGACACAATTGAGCCCAATATTTATGTTACTATATTAAGAAGCGGAAAACGAATAAACCGAGGTATGTCGGAAACTGAAGGTATACAAGACCGACCTATGCAAAGTGGTAGTCATGCTCCTGATACCGTGACAGACCTTTTAAAGCAGATATCCTGTCAAATGAACCAACTTCAAAAGAATCAACAGGAGTTCCAACAAAAAATGGTTACTCAACAACAATTTGAGGAGTTCCAGCAAAATATGGTGACTCAGCAGCAGTTTGAGAAGCAATTTGAGGAGTTCCAGCAAAAAATGGTTACTCAACAACAATTTGAGGAGTTCCAGCAAAATATGGTGACTCAGCAGCAGTTTGAGAAGCAATTTGAGGAGTTCCAGCAAAAAATGGTTACTCAACAACAATTTGAGGAGTTCCAGCAAAATATGGTGACTCAGCAGCAGTTTGAGAAGCAATTTGAGGAGTTCCAACAAAAAATGGTTACTCAACAACAATTTGAGGAATTCCAGAATGTAACCCATCAACAATTGGAGGACTCCCTAAAGCAATTACAACTTAAAATTGAGGAACGACTGGAAGATAAAATGGATCAATTACAATGTAAAATAGAAGGTCAATTGGAGGAACAGATTTCCACGAGATGTAAGCAGTATGACCAAAAGATGGAACGAATATCCCAAAATTACACTGAGATGCAGGATGTGGTCAAAGCCATGGAATCGGTAATTAACGAACACACTTTTCACATCCGAGAACTCCGGGAGGATATGAATTGTTGCCAAGAGTGGTACCATACTACTAAGGAAGAGCACGACGGTGGACATAGACATCAGTCTCACAGTGGACATAGAAATCAGGTCATGTATAATGGATTAGAACCAGTAATCTCTCATGATGGTGGTTATAGAAATTAGTCTCCTTTTAAGGAACCAGAACCAGTAACACCTCATCGAGTTTTGGAGGATAGTGAGTCTTCGGGATACAGTGAAGGAAGTACCGAAGTTGGAAGAAGAAAGAAATATTCACCCCGTAGGAATTCAAAATGTTACGGTAAATATTCAAAATCACATAATAATGACAAACCTTTGCGATTTAGCGAGGTAAAATCATTGACTAAATTTAGCGGTGGACCTGATGATATTCCTGCACGAGTATTTATTGAAAAGTTTGAGGATGAGTGCGACTTAATAGGCATCAAAGAGTCGAAATTCTTGAAGATACTTCCACACGTCCTACAACCCCCATGCTTAACGTGGTTCAAAGCCATTCGAGAAAACCTACATGCTTATTCAGATTTTAAAGCTGCCCTTCTGTCTAATTATGAAAACGACTTTATGCTTGCTAATAGGGATGCTTTATTACGTACCAAAGTTTTGGATCCACGAAGCCACAAGAATGTTACGGAATTCGTAGTATCAACATAAAACGAATTAAAAGCTTTAAATCCTAATCATCCCGAATCGCGCATAATTGCTTCGATTCGCATCCTATTGCCGTTCAGATTGCAACAAATGTTAATGTCTGCACAATGTGTCAATTTCAGTCATATGGTCATGTTAGTGCAGAACTTCGAGAGTCAATATTTGATGCAGAAAAACAATAAAAATCCCAACAGAGGTCAGGGTAATGTTAGCCGCAATCCTATTAATTATACTCATATTCGCAATATAAGTGTACAGAATGGAAATGGCTCCAACACACAAGGAAATGGCAATCGTCGTTTTAATGAACGAGCGTGTAATCTAAATAGTACCGGTAATTCAACTCAACCTAATGGAAGATATAATAATAGGAATTTTAGAAATAATCACCGGAATTATAATCGAAGTAACAACAATTACCATAATTTTGCACAAAATCGTTTTGCAAATGACAGGAATTTCGTAAATAGGAATCAAAATATGGTAACATCCTGTGAAAGACAAAGAAGTACTATAGATTGTGCTATCCAATGCTGCTTAAATGCGCCCATTGAACGAATAACTTGAACCATTAATAAGGCGTCCGACAGATGTGTATTAGATCGACTTTGCTTATGTCTATGGTTAATGTGTTCTTTATTCAGTTTATTATTTTGGCAGCCTACCGAAAACACTAAAAAGAAATGGATGGACTTAGTCAAAAATGTAGTCCCTCCTGAGATCATAAGTAAAATTAATATAAATAATGTATAATAGAGAGAACTCAATCTCAAAACGAGATAAACATCGTATTTCATAATTATATAACTTATTTATTGTATTTTTCTTCATGTTATTTTATCTTCAACTATTTTTCTAGTGTAACAATTATTTTCTTCAATGTTAAAGTATGCTATATTGTTTTATTGTGTTCACAACACTATAATTACTCATTAAGCCCTTTATGCGTTCTATATGTATATTCACGTAGAATGTTTATTCCCTGTTTACATTTGGATCAATTCTATTAGAGAACAAATTTATATTTAATTCAGTGCAATTATATTTAACTTCATGAATTAAACTATACACATTATAGTAAAAATATCCTAGTGAATCTAAAAATAATTGTGGACCGTATTATTATAGTTATTTTCTGTTGATGCACCTTGTTATTTATATTATAATGTAAGGCCAAAGAATATGCTTAATTATGTGATTAGTTTATGATACTGATGTAAAATGTAATTCTATGTATATACAAGGGCTGATCAAAATGTGTATTCTTATACGGTCCAGGATTCTTTTCATTTATTGTTAATAAATAAATGAAATCCATGTTCGTGGCGCCAGATAAAACGGTATGTTGTACTATTATTTACCTGTACCGGTCTTAGAAAGATGATCAGAGGTGCGACAACGGAGCATATTTTGTAAAGAAGAAGAAAAATTGTATTGTAAAGATTATTAGTGCTCCTTAGTTACCAAAAAATTGTAATATAAATGAGAGAGGTTGTTGGGTAAAAAGATTACGAAGTTCTCTGAAGGATTGATATCCAAGAAATTAATGGTTTGTAATAGGAATATTAAACGAAGGTATAAATAAATAATATTTACGTTTCAATGTTCTGTTATAGTTATTGTGGATCAAGAAATACTTATTAAGAACCCGTTACACTTGTACTACACATATATACTACTTATTAGGGCTGTGTGCTATATACTTTATTTTCTTTCCTTCGTATTTTCTCTCTTGCAAGTGGGGTCAGCGCGGAGGATTTACACCAATAGGGTGACCTCCCTTGTATGAGCTCAGACCTATCCACTTTTATTTTCACAACAAAACATTTCTATTGAGACAATACGTACATTTAATAAATTCACATGGAAAGGAAAATATACTTAACCTAAGTCCCTAATCTAACTATCTAAACTAGCTTAACCTAAGACATATAAAAATCACTTTTATCCAACAGATTCGTAATATATAGCACACACACTGCCTATTACCGAGGACGTATTGGACGCTTACCATTCAGCTTTAATTTTCTACAATGTTAAAAAAATCCTAAATATGTTCTTATAATGTTTAGCTTCTGTTTTCTGGTGAAAGGAATTCAAAATACAGAGCGAACGTGTCACAGCTGATGAGCATCTCCCATTATCAATAGTTGTACTAGCACCCTTGTTATTAATGTGAGCCGAAACTTTGTAAACATTCGTCTCATCGTATTCAACCTAAAGTGAAGGTGAGCACGAAACCAGAGAATGGATTTAATTCTGTGATATAGCAGTACGGAAAAATAATAAATAAAAAAAAGAATATACGAGATTACATATTCAAAATATAATTTTGGGGTGAAATGTATGTACTCGAAAGTACACACATTTCATGGACTGTTTGTAACAATCGCCCACACTGAAACTCCAAAAGAACAATTCCCCCCGTTGAACGAGTGATTTATGTCACATCTCAAAGTTTATATATTGTATAACTTAGGGGAAACTATGCAGCGTTTAGCACATATTAGGCATCACAACACCAAAAGAATAAGCCATAACGAAATCCGATGATATAAGAATTTAGCAGGTTAGTTCGGCCGAAAACAACAACTTGGATTTTACTTCTTACACACTTATTTGTCAATATCCTCCATGAAAAATAGAATAATGTTTACTCTCCTACCTTGTCAGTCCTGGTTGGGTTTTCTCAAAGAAATATCTTGCACCACTACTCTGGCTGAGTAGTTTCGCGGTGCGTTCTAAAAATTGGAGTTCTGCTTCAAATCCAGACAGCTAAGCTTCACCAACACAATGGCTTACGTCAGCCACTCACGCCCTGACGTATGAATTTGCTCTCACAATCGTATAACTTATCGTCCTTTGAGCACAGCAAACACACCCTGCATACATAGACTGTCCAAAGACATGAAAGGTATCAATTATTTCGTGTTGTTACTTTTAAATACTTCTATTTTTCCACGTTTTTATCAACGAAGATAATTGTACGTCCATCACTTAACAACGCTTCTGGTAAAAGACAAAGACAATGGGAAGACGATCCCTAATTGGAGGTTCATTGTGACGTAACTATACGATGATAGGTGTATATCTCAAGATCAAAGAAGCCGAAAAATCTCAACCATACCTGTGATTGCGGAAGATCCAATCACAGATAATTTAGATTAAACAAAGAGATGCTTCACGAAGCTACTATGGCTGACTTTACAAATGTGAAATTTTAAAGAAGATTTTTTGAGATAAAAATTTTGAATTCTTTTGAAGATCCCCTAAGCCAAAAATATGAATGAAAATTGACTGGAAAGGATTAAAACGACCAGATATAACCTTATTTCCTAAAATAATATTATATTTTAGCTAAATATACGAATATTGTTCAATGTAAATATATTACCATATATTTCCCTCTAAATATACTAAAATCATTAGTTCCAGGAACTTAACGCAAATTTTGCGATCTACTTAAAATCGAGTCATCGATTAATTATATATTTAAAAACATAATAAATATTTAATTCATATATATACTGGTTGCCCAAAACTTCCGGGCCATGTTACATTATACTATGTATAAGGTAACATCCTCCGGGAGCTTCGGGGAAAAAATCTAACTTAGAAGTTCCAAGTTAAGCTCCTTTTTTTTCTCTCTCTCTCTCTAACCTAACATTTTAGTCAGAAAATACTCTAATGCAATGCAATCAATATAAGAAATGTTTTAGAAAATTTTGCAGAGACCTTAATCCTAACAAAGAATTTATAACTACTCTATATGAAAGAAATAAAAAATGGACAAAAAAATTGACACAAAACAAACAAAAATTACCTTAATCTAAATTTAACCTACGATTCTCTTTCTCCTTTTTCCTTTTTTTTTACTATGTTTTGTTTCCGTTCAACCACCCAACAGCTCTCTCCTCTTTTCTTCAGAGCATCGAAATAAATTTAGGTTGTCGAAACTCTGAGCACCAATATTTTCTCCTTTTAAACTTTGTAATCTAGCTGAATTTCTAGTTATAGCGGAAACAATGTATGGTCCCACATAGATATCCATAAACTTTGCAAATACTTTCTTTGGTATGGATGACACGTGATGTGTTTTAACCATTACCAATGAGCCTTCAGTAATGGTGTCCTGATGTTTCTGCTGTTTTCGTTCTTTCTTGGGCACAGTTGCTGGACTAGATATGACAAGCTTCTTGTCTTCACTGACGGGGAGTGATTCTTTTGGCCAGATAAAATTCTCTTTGAAGCTCTTGGACGCAGAGTAGCATAGGAAACGCTCTGCCCGTGTGCATCCAAGTGCATCACACCAAGAATGGTTACACAAATCTTGGGCGGCTTTTAGAAAGGTACTCCATTTGGATTGATTCTCGCTACAATAGAGGCGGAGAATGCGGTGGACGTCACGATGTCCGCGTTCGATAATGCCATGGGAGGAAGGATGGTATGGCGTGGTAATTATATGTTTGATTCGATGTTTTTGACAAAATTCTCGCCAGACGCGCGACAAGAATTGCGGACCTTGGTCACTCACCAAACACTTAGGATAAGATAGCTGATAGTAATATCTTTTCTCAAGGACAGCCACAATCTCCCTCGTGTGAGCCGTCCTGAGGGGAAAGAAACACACGAAGCGACTGTAGACGTCCAAGATAGACAAGATATACTTGTAACCCTGACTCCTAGGAAGGGGCCCGACCAGGTCGAGGCATTGCTCTTGTCAAAAAATTTATAAAATGATCCTCTTCTGCCTCAGGAATTTCTGGAGGATAACGGCTCAATAGGTCAGCGATTTCATTATCAGAGCCCTTGATGTGAACAAATTGCAGATCGAAACGTTGCAGTTTGAGCAGAAGACGAGTAGTTCGAGCATCGAGATTTCTCAAACTGAAAGCATATGTGACTGCAGCATTGTCACAGTGGACCGTAGTCCGTCGACCCAAAATGAAGTAGGAGAACTTCTCGCAGAGGAAAAGAACAGCTGCCAACTCTAACTGAAAGACTGATAAGGAGGCCTCATGCGGCTTTATTCGCCGACTCGCGTATGCCACAACCTCCGGCTCATCCTGTCCCGGGGGAAATTGAGCCACGTAGCCAGCAAATGACTCCGCCGAGGCATCACTGAACAGATGAAAATTCAAATTGAAATCAGGTTGAGCAAGAGCAGGAGGACTACTTAGAAGTTCTTTTAGATGATCGAACTTTCCTAATAACTCCGAAGAGTATTCTACCTTCCGGTCCTTCCTGGGAAGATCGTAAAACGGAGCAGTTAAACCTGCGAAGTTTTGAAAATGTCGCTTTCGCCATCCCACGAGACCAAGAAATCTCCGTAGAGCCTTCTTAGTTCGTGGAAGGGGAAAGTGACGGATGGCCTCATTACTTTTAGGATGTATTTTCACAGAAGATCCTGAAACAAGATGACCGAGAAAAGGAATTTCGAATTTGAAGAAGTTGCATTTCCGAAAATTGAGAGAAAGATTAGCCGAACGAAGAGTGTTGAAGACCTTTTCTAAATGCTGGAAATGTTCGTCTATGGAAGATGAAAAACGAAGAACGTCGTCAAGGTAGACTATAAGAAAATTTTTGAAGGTATCTAATCCAAAGAAGGTGTGCATGACAGACCGAAAAACCGCTGGTGATGATTTCAAACCCATTGTTAAACGAGTCATTTGATACTGACGTCCTTTGTAAACAAAACTAATATATTTGTAAGAGTCTGGATGGATCGGGACACTATATGATTGCGTACAGTCCAACGAGGTGAAAATGGTTGCACCACTGACTCGCGCGATTAGATCGGAGATCGGCTCGACCTGAATCTTTGGTGCCATCACAGACTCGTTGATACCACGCAAATCAATCACGGGCCTTAGCTCTCCAGACGCCTTGCACACAATATGTACAGGCAATCTGTAAGGTGAAGGACCTTTAACAATAATTCCAAGTTTTACCCACTTATCTAAGACTTCCTCGAACTCTTTCTGAAGATGAATAGGTACAGGATACAACCTTCCTACCACCGGGACGTCGTCGGAAAGCTGTATTCTATACGGCTCGACCTTTATGATACGGGGATTCTCTGTGAAGAGACACCTGAAACGAACTAATAAAGAAAATAACATCTCCTGAGTATCCGAATCGAGATCGGTTCTCTGAGAAACAAAGTCCCGAAGTTCCTTCTTCGTAACCGATGGCCGAAATAAAGAGTCGATCTCTTTATCTGAAGTTAGTTCTGCGACAGTAACCTGGCAACAATGCTGCTGTTCCATGTCAATAGAAATGATCTGTCCCGAGTCTGATTCAAGCGAAATTTCTTTAGATTTACAATTTAGAGAAAGGTTATATCGAACGAAAAATGGAAATCCTAAAATACAGTGTGCTTTTAATTTTTGAACAACATAGACTGGGACTTCAAAAACACAATCTCGGATAGTGAAGTTTAAAATCTGAAAACCTTTAACTTGGAATGATTCGTCTCCTGCAAAACCTTTTAAAGAGATATTAGTTTTCGGTCGAGGTTTGGCAGAAGGATAGATCTCTTTTATTCGTCTCCAAACATCTCCTGAGAGCAAATTCGTATCCGCTCCAGAATCTAGGATACAAACCAAAGATAACTCTCCTACCGAACAAGTTAGAGTGGGTGAGGGATAGGACAAAAGAAGACCCTTTTCCGCACTGGAGTCACACTCCCTCTTGTCTATCACGAAACGAACCGAGAACAGAGGCGTGCCCGATTTGTTTCCCCGAATTCCGGACGTTACCAAAACATCTAATTTCGAATTTTGAGGTTCGAGATTAACTTCTGGACAGGTTGACGCCAAACAAAAAATTTTGATGTTCCGTTATCGAACTTTCTTCCTTTTGGGGAGTCGAGGAATTCATATCGCAGTCCACAGTCTCCCCTAATGAGGGCTGCGACATGCATTTCCCGAACTATTCCCATTCGCTTCAGATGACTGCGCCATCGGCGGCATGAACGTCGTATACGGTGAAGGCGAACCAGTGGACATAGCCATGTTCACCGCTGTGGAAGGTGTGGATGTGGGAGTTGCCACTCCTCCTCCAGGAGGCAAATTCGGCATGTATCCCGGATAGGCTTGCGCTCCCGGTATGTGGTTCGAACTCGGCGCGCACTGTTGGGATGCACCTCGATGACATCCAAAGTTCATCGCTCCCGATCGGTAGTGAGGGTTGGAAACATATGGAGCATTCTGGTTTCCGTTCCCCCAGTTTTGTCTTCGGTTGTTGTACCAGGGTCTTCTGGCCGGAAAATTTCTTCTCCGACCTCGGTTTCCCAAGAATCGATTGCCATTTCCATTTCCCTTGGAATCATCACTCTTCTTTCCTTCATCCTCCTCCGTCTGCGACGAAGTGTCTTTAGTCTGTTGAGACTTCCCGTTCTTTTCGGTCTTTTTCCCCATCTTGACCTGCCGAATATTTAGACGCTTGAATTTCTTATCCGTCACTGGTTCCATAGGTTCCGGATGACCTTCTATTTCGGCTATCTTGACAATGAGATGCTGGATATTCTTGGGCTCCACGGCTCGCAACAACTTAGCATCTCCAGCTGGCAGACAATCTAGGACAATATCAATGAGTTCTGTCTCGTCTGGATGTTGTGCCACAGCATAATATTCGGCTATGACCTTCCAGGCAAAGTCAGTTAGCCGGTTATACTTGGACCGGTCAAACTTCATCCTTTGGATGAATTTTTTTGTAGGCGTTCCATCCTGGCCGAGAAATAGTGCTCCTTAAATAGACGCACAAAGTCAGCATAACTATTGATGTCTTTGCAGACCGTTTGGTACCAAGTCTTGGCCCCAGCCGACAAACAACACGGTACCAAAACCATGCGTTCGTATTCCGACGCGGAGATTATCTTAAGTGCCTGTTCTAAGTTTTCTAGAAAAGACCTGGCCAAACCATATTTTCCAGCGAAGTTCGGTAAGTGATTTATTTCCGACAGCCTTAGATTTAACGCTCTATTTCCAGAACATCCCTCATATCTGCTGAGATTCAGGGGAGAGTTCCAGCCAATCACAGGGCTCTTTGCATTAGAATAATTTTGACCAAAATTCGTATAAGAGGTATAATTTGGTCCAAAAGGTAAGTTGCCTGGCATTGATACCACTGTGACTTCATACTCCCTCCGGAATTCCAACAAACGAAGGAGTCCTATCTGCAACAGTACTGGACACTACATTACTTAATCTGGGGATTTAAAACCCTAGAGGCAACCTGACCACTCATGATATCCCCACAAGTGGGACTGGAATTGTTCGTGACCAAAGAATGTGAATTTAAGTCAAACGGCCAGACATTCTTAGTGTGAAAGTCGGTCGGCTGACAGACAGAGACTGTCCCCGTTGGGACAGTACGAGTCTCCCCAACCGAAGAGACTGGTACATCCACTCGGGTGTCAGAGTCTGTTCCGTCAGAGTCATCCCCCTCACAACCAACAAAGTCACGTGACCGCTTGCGACCAACACGACCTGGTTTTCTTTGCTCCTGATCCTTCACCAAAGTTTGGATCTTAGCCTCGAGTACGTCATAGGATTTCTGGGTGCTCGACTCGAGATGCGATAGCTCTTTGGCGATCTGATCACATCTGCGATTTTGTTTTTCCACTGACAACCGGCGATTCTCCTCGACGGTGTCTACCCGCGTTGTTATCGTATCTTGAAATTCCCCCACCGAAGTGTACAAATCGCGAACTTCGTTCCGGAGGTCCGATACGTCCTTGTTTACATTATCGACTTTTTCGTTTACAATCTGCATAATTTCCGACTTTAACATATCAAATTTTTGATTCATCGTGAACAAGTTATTATCTACTCTTTCAAATCTCTGGTTCATAACACTGTCAACCTTTTCAAATTTCTGATAAAAGTTAGAGTCAAAGTCCGACTGAAACGCTCTAGCATTTCCGCGAGGTCTACTACGGGTGCAGTTGGACCTGCAGTTCCCGTAATATCTCCACCATCATGCAAAAGTTTCTCTCCCGAGTCGTGTGTCGTGGTGTTCCGTTCACTTCCACTTTCCTGTGACTTTAAAAACGAGCGCACAGTCAGCTGTTTGGCCACACACGTTTTACAAAACCATGGCTCACTACACTTATTTAATTCTTCTACCTGCTCATCGGTTATATCATAGCACTGTGCATGCACCCATCCAGAGCAACCGTCACAATACACACTGAAGCCCTGTATTTCCTCACTACAACACACGTATTCATCCCGGCTACGGGATTCAGTACTTGACCTGCTACCAGCAGACATCTCCATTTCATAAAATTGTTTTCCCCAAGTTACACATATACAAACTCAAGAGAGACTACACATCGTTCAAGGAGTCGATTATCACAACAGTCCCCATTACATTACACTACTCTTTCAATGTGATTCACTTAGCACTCGCGAAAGATTGAAATAACAGATCCTGGCTGGATCGCCAATTTTACAAAAAAAAGTTATTATAAAATAAAAAATGTAAAATAAAAGATGATGATACTGATACTGATGATGTGTTTCTGTATGATGTTCACTTTCCTTAAGACTATGGCTGCGTAAATGTGTCACTGATTGATGACCGCGAACCCCCCGGGCCCAGACGGGTAAGCTGTCAACATTCACTGACCCATCCACTGCACCAATCATCTCCGGAAAATAGAACTCAAATCGACCCAAAATATGAAGATTTCTAAGCCTCCTTCGTTCTCACTCGCAGTCCAGTATCCCGATCCGCAGTTCATAGCCTGCATCCCATCACCAGATAGGTTACAAACCACAATCCGACAGAACAAGACACTGACCCAAGAGTGAAACTGACGGTGAGTGCTTCGAAAATCTAAATGTTCGTATTTACTAACCCAGAAAAAAATCTCAAATCGAATCTAAAACGCGCAACGGGACGGAATTTCGAGAAGAAAACTGAATGCCAAAAATGAATTTGGTTGATCTTATTAACGAAGTGAAATTTCCTGGCAGGTCTGTGATTCCAACCCCGGTCGCACTAAGTGAAATCGATTCTGTACATTTTCAAGATGCTATAATTTACTTCCGTTACACTATTCACGTACTGCTTTTCAAAACTCTACATTCTAAGTACTAACAATACTACTGAAGTTAATTTACTACATAATTTTTAGTAATTAGCTCTGCACTGGATAATAAAAAAAAAGATTTTGTTTCGACTCGCATACTTTATTTACACTAACTTCCTGTAAGATATGAAAACAAGCCAAACGAATCAGAAAACAAAAGTCGCAATAGTTATTTAATGCGAATTGAAACTTTACATAGCTGAATGGGTAAGTCTATCATCGAATTACATATTCTCTTCACATCACATGACCAATTTCTACATGCGTTTAGTTTAGTCACTTAAAAAAAACAATTTAAGTATAAGGATATTTACTACAATAATCACATAAGCCTTGTACAACGGTATGTTGTACTATTATTTACCTGTACCGGTCTTAGAAAGATGATCAGAGGTGCGACAACGGAGCATATTTTGTAAAGAAGAAGAAAAATTGTATTGTAAAGATTATTAGTGCTCCTTAGTTACCAAAAAGTTGTAATATAAATGAGAGAGGTTGTTGGGTAAAAAGATTACGAAGTTCTCCGAAGGATTGATATCCAAGAAATTAATGGTTTGTAATAGGAATATTAAACGAAGGTATAAATAAATAATATTTACGTTTCAATGTTCTGTTATAGTTATTGTGGCTCAAGAAATACTTATTAAGAACCAGTTACATAATTAAATGGTGCCTTCATACCGGGAGTTAGTGTATCATTCTGAAGTACAGTAACAACGGACACAATTGAGCCCAATATTTATGTTACTATATTAAGAAGCGGAAAACGAATAAACCGAGGTATGTCGGAAACTGAAGGTATACAAGACCGACCTATGCAAAGTGGTAGTCATGCTCCTGATACCGTGACAGACCTTTTAAAGCAGATATCCTGTCAAATGAACCAACTTCAAAAGAATCAACAGGAGTTCCAACAAAAAATGGTTACTCAACAACAATTTGAGGAGTTCCAGCAAAATATGGTGACTCAGCAGCAGTTTGAGAAGCAATTTGAGGAGTTCCAGCAAAAAATGGTTACTCAACAACAATTTGAGGAGTTCCAGCAAAATATGGTGACTCAGCAGCAGTTTGAGAAGCAATTTGAGGAGTTCCAGCAAAAAATGGTTACTCAACAACAATTTGAGGAGTTCCAGCAAAATATGGTGACTCAGCAGCAGTTTGAGAAGCAATTTGAGGAGTTCCAACAAAAAATGGTTACTCAACAACAATTTGAGGAATTCCAGAATGTAACCCATCAACAATTGGAGGACTCCCTAAAGCAATTACAACTTAAAATTGAGGAACGACTGGAAGATAAAATGGATCAATTACAATGTAAAATAGAAGGTCAATTGGAGGAACAGATTTCCACGAGATGTAAGCAGTATGACCAAAAGATGGAACGAATATCCCAAAATTACACTGAGATGCAGGATGTGGTCAAAGCCATGGAATCGGTAATTAACGAACACACTTTTCACATCCGAGAACTCCGGGAGGATATGAATTGTTGCCAAGAGTGGTACCATACTACTAAGGAAGAGCACGACGGTGGACATAGACATCAGTCTCACAGTGGACATAGAAATCAGGTCATGTATAATGGATTAGAACCAGTAATCTCTCATGATGGTGGTTATAGAAATTAGTCTCCTTTTAAGGAACCAGAACCAGTAACACCTCATCGAGTTTTGGAGGATAGTGAGTCTTCGGGATACAGTGAAGGAAGTACCGAAGTTGGAAGAAGAAAGAAATATTCACCCCGTAGGAATTCAAAATGTTACGGTAAATATTCAAAATCACATAATAATGACAAACCTTTGCGATTTAGCGAGGTAAAATCATTGACTAAATTTAGCGGTGGACCTGATGATATTCCTGCACGAGTATTTATTGAAAAGTTTGAGGATGAGTGCGACTTAATAGGCATCAAAGAGTCGAAATTCTTGAAGATACTTCCACACGTCCTACAACCCCCATGCTTAACGTGGTTCAAAGCCATTCGAGAAAACCTACATGCTTATTCAGATTTTAAAGCTGCCCTTCTGTCTAATTATGAAAACGACTTTATGCTTGCTAATAGGGATGCTTTATTACGTACCAAAGTTTTGGATCCACGAAGCCACAAGAATGTTACGGAATTCGTAGTATCAACATAAAACGAATTAAAAGCTTTAAATCCTAATCATCCCGAATCGCGCATAATTGCTTCGATTCGCATCCTATTGCCGTTCAGATTGCAACAAATGTTAATGTCTGCACAATGTGTCAATTTCAGTCATATGGTCATGTTAGTGCAGAACTTCGAGAGTCAATATTTGATGCAGAAAAACAATAAAAATCCCAACAGAGGTCAGGGTAATGTTAGCCGCAATCCTATTAATTATACTCATATTCGCAATATAAGTGTACAGAATGGAAATGGCTCCAACACACAAGGAAATGGCAATCGTCGTTTTAATGAACGAGCGTGTAATCTAAATAGTACCGGTAATTCAACTCAACCTAATGGAAGATATAATAATAGGAATTTTAGAAATAATCACCGGAATTATAATCGAAGTAACAACAATTACCATAATTTTGCACAAAATCGTTTTGCAAATGACAGGAATTTCGTAAATAGGAATCAAAATATGGTAACATCCTGTGAAAGACAAAGAAGTACTATAGATTGTGCTATCCAATGCTGCTTAAATGCGCCCATTGAACGAATAACTTGAACCATTAATAAGGCGTCCGACAGATGTGTATTAGATCGACTTTGCTTATGTCTATGGTTAATGTGTTCTTTATTCAGTTTATTATTTTGGCAGCCTACCGAAAACACTAAAAAGAAATGGATGGACTTAGTCAAAAATGTAGTCCCTCCTGAGATCATAAGTAAAATTAATATAAATAATGTATAATAGAGAGAACTCAATCTCAAAACGAGATAAACATCGTATTTCATAATTATATAACTTATTTATTGTATTTTTCTTCATGTTATTTTATCTTCAACTATTTTTCTAGTGTAACAATTATTTTCTTCAATGTTAAAGTATGCTATATTGTTTTATTGTGTTCACAACACTATAATTACTCATTAAGCCCTTTATGCGTTCTATATGTATATTCACGTAGAATGTTTATTCCCTGTTTACATTTGGATCAATTCTATTAGAGAACAAATTTATATTTAATTCAGTGCAATTATATTTAACTTCATGAATTAAACTATACACATTATAGTAAAAATATCCTAGTGAATCTAAAAATAATTGTGGACCGTATTATTATAGTTATTTTCTGTTGATGCACCTTGTTATTTATATTATAATGTAAGGCCAAAGAATATGCTTAATTATGTGATTAGTTTATGATACTGATGTAAAATGTAATTCTATGTATATACAAGGGCTGATCAAAATGTGTATTCTTATACGGTCCAGGATTCTTTTCATTTATTGTTAATAAATAAATGAAATCCATGTTCGTGGCGCCAGATAAAACGGTATGTTGTACTATTATTTACCTGTACCGGTCTTAGAAAGATGATCAGAGGTGCGACAACGGAGCATATTTTGTAAAGAAGAAGAAAAATTGTATTGTAAAGATTATTAGTGCTCCTTAGTTACCAAAAAATTGTAATATAAATGAGAGAGGTTGTTGGGTAAAAAGATTACGAAGTTCTCTGAAGGATTGATATCCAAGAAATTAATGGTTTGTAATAGGAATATTAAACGAAGGTATAAATAAATAATATTTACGTTTCAATGTTCTGTTATAGTTATTGTGGATCAAGAAATACTTATTAAGAACCCGTTACACTTGTACTACACATATATACTACTTATTAGGGCTGTGTGCTATATACTTTATTTTCTTTCCTTCGTATTTTCTCTCTTGCAAGTGGGGTCAGCGCGGAGGATTTACACCAATAGGGTGACCTCCCTTGTATGAGCTCAGACCTATCCACTTTTATTTTCACAACAAAACATTTCTATTGAGACAATACGTACATTTAATAAATTCACATGGAAAGGAAAATATACTTAACCTAAGTCCCTAATCTAACTATCTAAACTAGCTTAACCTAAGACATATAAAAATCACTTTTATCCAACAGATTCGTAATATATAGCACACACACTGCCTATTACCGAGGACGTATTGGACGCTTACCATTCAGCTTTAATTTTCTACAATGTTAAAAAAATCCTAAATATGTTCTTATAATGTTTAGCTTCTGTTTTCTGGTGAAAGGAATTCAAAATACAGAGCGAACGTGTCACAGCTGATGAGCATCTCCCATTATCAATAGTTGTACTAGCACCCTTGTTATTAATGTGAGCCGAAACTTTGTAAACATTCGTCTCATCGTATTCAACCTAAAGTGAAGGTGAGCACGAAACCAGAGAATGGATTTAATTCTGTGATAGAGCAGTAAGGAAAAATAATAAATAAAAAAAAGAATATACGAGATTACATATTCAAAATATAATTTTGGGGTGAAATGTATGTACTCGAAAGTACACACATTTCATGGACTGTTTGTAACAATCGCCCACACTGAAACTCCAAAAGAACAATTCCCCCCGTTGAACGAGTGATTTATGTCACATCTCAAAGTTTATATATTGTATAACTTAGGGGAAACTATGCAGCGTTTAGCACATATTAGGCATCACAACACCAAAAGAATAAGCCATAACGAAATCCGATGATATAAGAATTTAGCAGGTTAGTTCGGCCGAAAACAACAACTTGGATTTTACTTCTTACACACTTATTTGTCAATATCCTCCATGAAAAATAGAATAATGTTTACTCTCCTACCTTGTCAGTCCTGGTTGGGTTTTCTCAAAGAAATATCTTGCACCACTACTCTGGCTGAGTAGTTTCGCGGTGCGTTCTAAAAATTGGAGTTCTGCTTCAAATCCAGACAGCTAAGCTTCACCAACACAATGGCTTACGTCAGCCACTCACGCCCTGACGTATGAATTTGCTCTCACAATCGTATAACTTATCGTCCTTTGAGCACAGCAAACACACCCTGCATACATAGACTGTCCAAAGACATGAAAGGTATCAATTATTTCGTGTTGTTACTTTTAAATACTTCTATTTTTCCACGTTTTTATCAACGAAGATAATTGTACGTCCATCACTTAACAACGCTTCTGGTAAAAGACAAAGACAATGGGAAGACGATCCCTAATTGGAGGTTCATTGTGACGTAACTATACGATGATAGGTGTATATCTCAAGATCAAAGAAGCCGAAAAATCTCAACCACACCTGTGATTGCGGAAGATCCAATCACAGATAATTTAGATTAAACAAAGAGATGCTTCACGAAGCTACTATGGCTGACTTTACAAATGTGAAATTTTAAAGAAGATTTTTTGAGATAAAAATTTTGAATTCTTTTGAAGATCCCCTAAGCCAAAAATATGAATGAAAATTGACTGGAAAGGATTAAAACGACCAGATATAACCTTATTTCCTAAAATAATATTATATTTTAGCTAAATATACGAATATTGTTCAATGTAAATATATTACCATATATTTCCCTCTAAATATACTAAAATCATTAGTTCCAGGAACTTAACGCAAATTTTGCGATCTACTTAAAATCGAGTCATCGATTAATTATATATTTAAAAAAATTTTAATAAATATTTAATTCATATATATACTGGTTGCCCAAAACTTCCGGGCCATGTTACATTATACTATGTATAAGGTAACATTACTGATTCTTATTTATATGTCTAGGGAGAAGATGAAAATAAAAATGTATCATTGAAGGAATTACCGGTTCAGGAAGTGGAATCTTTATTCCCTCCTCTTATCTGCTATCCACTCGTAAAATGAGGTAAATTATACATACTCATCTCGATCAACAGATCAACTAAATTTGCTGCGACTGAATACCTCGTTCAATTCTGTTACTTATTTACATTTGATTCTTACTGTTTAGCAGTTAAAAATGATGGCACTGACAAAGATTGTGGCATACAAATTTAGCTAATTCCACTTGTTTGGTTACTATAATATGCACGTAGCAATTCAAATCTAAATACGCATAGTAATAATCAATATAAATGCTTCTTATGTATATTTCTGTCCACTTCTGACTTCTGTAGTTTCATTCTTACTTCAGCGTATCATCTGAGTTAGCTGCGTTAACCTGTAACACGACATTGAGAAATTCAATTAATAAAAGGATACGGCGAGATATAAATAAATAAATAAATAAATAAAGGAATAGATACATATATGTAAATAAGTACGGCAAAGCTATGTAAAATAAAATTTATAATAAATTAGTTGATAAAAGTAAAATAATAGAATATAAATAAAAGAAAGGATATAAATGGTAAATAAATAAAAGAATACTTACAAGTCGTGGTTAAACAGCATAGTATGTTGAGTATGGGATACCTGAAACGAAGATGAGATTTATAACAAATATGGTTACAAATATATAATATTCGACAAAAGATACTATATTTACTACTAATTGTACATAAACTACGTGAAACATCTAGTATTACTATATACTTAATATCCTACACTACTGTGCAAATATGCGTTAACATACTATAGCTAAATCTAAGCACATTAAATAAAGAAAGGTACTACCGTATGCCAAAGCTCACAATCTATTCTACTTAATTACAATTAAAGAAGATACAATATTAATCTTGTGTGTTTTATGTTTTATTATGTTTATGGATAATCGAAGGCAATATAAAATTACATAAAATTCACAGTCATATATTATTTTAATGGTAATTGTATGTTTACTGTTTTACTTTTGAATTAATTAGCTAATAAATAACATATGATAAGTTTATCTGTATGAAGTAATCCAAATATGTTCACTGTCGGCATTTATCTTCGCGACTACGTTCTTGGACAACATACTTTTAATTTTCCGTGGCGATCGCTGCGGTGGCGACTAAGAACACTGGGCCAAATTAGATTAGTTTCACGCTATGGACAGGTAAACTGAAAGAAAATAAAAGGTCAACGTTGCGCGGGAATATGAAGTTTTAGTACAGGGAAGATATATAAATATGATCGAAAATAGTGTTGAATTCAGGCATGTCCAAAGGGGGCTAAGCCCCTCTAGAATACATATGCGCCCATCCTAGAATATCTGTACACATGCATTGAAACATTTGCTTTTTTCTGATTTTTTTGGGAAAGAAAAGCAAAGATTTTTTAAAACAAAATTAGTTTTTTTCTTTTGCGCAACCTAATTGTTCTAATTAACAAACCGCGTTCTCGTATAAAGCCGAAGTTAAATAAAAACTTGGGTACTAAATACAGACACATACAAACGCTTTACAACGTTACTTAGGGAAAAATTGCAATATGTTGCTAATTGCCACCAACTACACAATAACAAGTTGCGAGTTTTGTTGCGACAGATTTCTGTTGCTCTATTGCAATCTAGAACGGAGCCTTCCCTTAAATTTTTATTGTCCTCCCTTGTGCAAAGTCTGAATTCAACACCGATCGAAAATGACCAACATGAATGTCGAATCCATAGTTTTCGAGATCGCTGAGACGAACAGTGACACTTCCGATGTCGTTTAAATCCAAATTCACCCGATAAGCTATAAATGAAACATATTCTCCCGTGCGAAGAACGGGTATTCTGCTAGCTTTATATATAGAGAGATTGTGGTAGTGTTACCAATCAAATTCATATCATGTGATAAGTTGGTCAACTTAGATAGATAAATACTTAACAATAATAAGACTGCTTCTATTTTGGAAAAGAAATTTTTTTTTAAATATTGGGAGCGCGGTGGCTCAGTGGTACAGCGTTCACCTCCGGTGCTTGAGGTCCCTGGTTCGATCCCAGCTCGCGCCGTGTGGACCTTGTGGTGGACAAACACCGTGCTCGCGGGTTTTCTCGGAGTTCTCCCGTTTCCTCCCACTTTCTTCATTTCACAAACCTCTCATTATCACTGTCTCCTTTAGTCTAACCGGCATAATCGTGGGACGTTAAACTCAGATTTCATTTCATTTTTTTTAAATATTAGATATATTTATTGTCTACCTAGGTATATACATGGGTCAAATGTGGCATTTCGTTGGAGGGAAAAGGGGGAAGAAGACGAAAGGTGTTCAAATATTCCAAGGGTTATAGCACACAAAGAAGCCCGTTCTGGCCAATACATTTTGTAAATGTACTCTTATTGGCTTAGACGAAACAGGATTTCTTACTAGATCGTACTCATGCGTCTCCATCGATTTACGTATTGAGAACATTTATAGTACATATTCGGTGAATATTTGTCCATTACTTAATGCATTTTAGAAAAAAATTGAACTTTCAACATGTTTATGGTGTAATTTTGGTTTACACAAGGAAAAGTGATATCTTTTTTATTTGCCTATTACATAGAGGAATAGTTCTCTTTCATTTTGTAATATGAAACAGTTTATAACACACTATCGAAACGTTTACTGACATTCTATGTTGAAAAGTTTATTTCTGCGTGCGGTAATCCATTTCAATTTTAAATCTAAAAGTTTGGAAAATGGTTTATTGTCATAGTGTGGCCTTTAAGTGAAAATATCTCAACCTCATTTCTCTATTCTAAATGGTGTGTAAAAGTAGCGTGATTGAATTTTCTATACTAATAGTACCCGAAGTGATGCAAATTAAACTGAATAATTTCTCGGATAAATTCTTTTCATATTTACACAAAAATAGATGTTCACACTTCTTACCTAATATTGTATACTAAATATTGAACAAGTGTTATTTTTCATATTAAATTCTCAAATTGATCGCTGTTGTATTACTGTTGAGTGAAATTGGAAGTTAACGATGGATACAATTTGCTTCTTATTGCAAATATTTTACTGCAACGCTACCATATGTTACTGTTTATGGAGAAGTCTATTATCAGCTTCATGCAACATAAAAGTGGAAACTAAAAGTGCAATTTACTGCTTTAGAAGCCATATTTGGACGCAGGGTCAAAATTAAGGAAGTCCTAAAGAGTCACGTCTCTTTCAAGAAATAACTTCCTTCATAGGCGCCATTTTTCGTTTATAAGCAAGTTAAAATGTCAGATTAACTTGTTACAGTGTGGAATGATTCATACCAATGTTTACAAACTTTTTACCTTGATGCAATAGTTGCTCAAATGTACTAAAAACATGTAGTAACATTGTTCTCGCTGTTTTACGTTACTATCACTAATTATACGTATTTAAATTTTAAAATAAAAGATTGCAATAAAATGTTGATCATGAAAATATGGTGTCAGTATTATTACTGTTATTTTATGAGAAACGTGTTATTGTTGTAGCATATATGTGTCCTTCGACGCATGTAGATGTTATTAGGTACCCATAATTCCACTGACATTCAACAACAACAAGTTACTGTACTGGATTTTTAAAGCTATGCCAAACTTTTAGGTTATTTTATGGGCTCAACTCTGTCGCAAAACACATCCAACATTTACTTTCATGATCTTAGTCAAGATTTTGGGCCTGCACAGCGCAATCACCGCCCACCGTTTCTATGAAGTGGGAAAGATAAGAAGATTGGACAAGTCCATGGTAATACATGGAATAACATCTGGGAAACATATACAGCATAGTATGGTCAAATGTAGAAATCTTAAAAAAAATAATTGTACATAAGTGTATGTTGGTCTATTTTTTTAATAGAAATGAAATTTGCACTATAATTATGGTTAACTTTGGTTAATAATCACTTAGATCGTCACAATACTTCATAGATCGTCACAAATACAGGTAAGTAATAACTTCCATAATATGTTTAGCTTTCGTTATGTTTTCATTGAAATCTTAGATGTATGATTCCATTACCATAATACATTTACTATTCCTAAGATTTCTAAAATACATATTTCTAGTTCTAAGCATTGCATTAGTTCTAGATTGGTTTTTATTAAATAACATATATATTTTATATTTTAATAATCCTTTCACCTTCCAGCTGCATTAAGATTCTGCACATCGCATCCTTCCAAAAATATTATTAATGAGGTAAGTATCGTAAATATTCAACATTCCCTGCAGAACAATTAATTAACGTATTATTTATTCATCTTATACCGTATATATATATATATATATATATATATATATATATATATATATATATATATATATATATATATATATATAATATATGTGTGTGTGTGTGTGTGTGTAATTTCTTTCTTCTGTATTCTCTTTTATTATTATATTATTAAAATTCTTTTTCTTTAATAGCAGGTTTGTTGACTGCAAAAGACAATATTACTAAATATATTTTAAGAAGTAACTTATGAAGAAACGCGAGGCTTCATGTGTCATATTCAAGAAGATCACACAAAATGTATGTGTTTGGAACCATTAAAATAAATTTGTTCCAGAAAATGATATCCTAGTAATGTTACATCACTATTGTATCATAGAAACCCAACTTTAGAACTCTTTGCTAATCACAATATATATATATATATATATATATATATATATATATATATATATATATATATATATATATTTATTAGCCCTTAAGAGATCCGGGGTTTTTGGGCTATTTTTTAGACTTTCAGACAAGCAGCTACTGCATCGTCACTATTTATCCTAGAATGATGGTTCATACCTCATTCTCTTCAGAATAGAGCTGACTTTCAAATGATACCACTTGCATGCTCATACCATATACCAGGAGCGGGAAAAATGATGTCAAAGGGAAAATTTAGGAGGAAATTTTTTTCTCGCACTTTGCGCCCTCCTGGAGCGACCCTGTGTGAACGTAGCCATCTAAAAATATCTGATAAATAGTACTTGGTATACTGAATGTGTGTGTGCCAAATTTCAAGTTTCTATCTTGAAACCAAGGGCGGGAGAAATTTTATTAGGAATTTCCACCATTCCCCAAATTACCGTAAAACACCATGATCTCAGGTAAAACATTTCCTGAGACATCCCTAATTACCCTGTCATGTTTCGCCCATCATTCTCTTCAGAATAGAACTGCCTTTCAGGCGGTATGACTCACGTGTCTCCATCATGTATCTAAGGCGGAAAAATGAGGAAAAACGGGATTTTTGGGGTATAAATATCCTTTTTTCAACTTTTATCCCCCCTGCGTTCAACTTAAACGCAGAGATCTGAAAAAAATCTGGTAAATACTACTCGGTGGGCTGAATGTTTATGCACAATTCCAATTTTCCAGGCGCAAAAGTAAGCCCGCCAAAAAAAAAAAAAATACCGTCCATGTCCCATATTCCGTATACAGAGGGAAATTTTTAAACATTCCCTGAGACATAATTACCCTAGGGTCATGTTTCGCCCATCATTCTCTTCAGAATAGAACGGTCTTTCAGGCGGTATCTTTCACTTGTCCCTATTATGTATCTAAGGCGGGAAAATCTCGTGAAAGGGGTTTTATGGTAAACATTTCTCTTTTTCAACGTTTAGCCCCTCTGTACCCCCCTGTTTTAACGCAGAAATCTGAAAAAATCTGGTAAATACTACTCGGTGGACTGCATGTTTGTGCAATATTTCAATCTTCTACGTGCAAAAATAAGCCCGCCAAAAATACTTTACATAAACCCCCACAAAATGTATTACACGAAAATATAAATTTTAGACTTATGACGTCATCACCTCCCATGTCTCGACACAGGAAGGTGTGAAACCATCCGTAATGTCCTCTGCAATACCTCTGGACTTGAAAAACAAAAAAAGCCGGATGAAAAAGCTCAAATAGAAGAGTTATAACGCAATGTACCATGAAACACCCCATATGGTACAAATTGTACCATGGGATCCCCAAGAGAGTTAGCGCATAGAATCAAATTCATTTTACTTTGCTAGTAAGTGTATATGGATGAAGTACTAAATTTTAGAGGTATTGTTCGAAACATAAAAATTTTGAAGAATAAGCTCGGTTTTATGTTCTAAAATTTACATAATCATTTTATCGATAGTCGGTAGCAGAACGGTTCATGGGGAGAGAGAAGTCTCCCCGATCTGATATTTTAAAAAAAAAAAAAAAATGCAACTTTATTTATTTCTTATTTTCTGCGCAAAACAAATAATTTAATACTATACATATTTTTACCTTCAACAGGTACATTTATCTCTGGACAGCTATTCTTGAAGGAGATATTTTAATTAATCTTCTTAAATTCATCAACTATTTTATCTATATTTATCGATTAGAACATTTTTTCCAGGTAATTTTTGATTCTTCCAAAATTAATACTTGTTTACCTATTTTCTTTGTGAAGGCCTTGTTTGTATATTGGTACACTTCTGTTGTAGTGTAGTATGTATTTGTTGTTAATGTTCCAAAGGCAGTGTATTCGAGTGTGGTAAATAGCTCTTGCAAAGGAATGGATGTGAAGAACATGTAAATTTTGCTTTATGGTGATAAATGTTCATCATATACAGTTACTGTATATCAGTTATATTATTTTATATTAATTTAAATTAACAATAAGATTCAAAAAATATTAATTTATGTAATTTTAATTTTAGTATCTGGTGGTACAGACCACAATCCAAATTGCCCCTTGTCCAAATATTAAGTAATGCGCTGAGGTGTTGGTATAGATTAGCAGCGCATTACAAACATTTTCTAAAAACGTATACTATCATGAAAGCAATATCGAATCAGATAAACATTTTGCCATCCATCCTGATCTTGTATTAAAACAAGGTCAGACAATTTAATTTGATAGGTTTACCACGCAAAACTCAGTCATCTATAAACTGGCGCAAATCCCGGGAGATGAAGGGGACATGTCCCCATCAATCTTGGAACTGAGGAACTGTTCCCCCTCAATAATCTGATTTGAAATGTGTTTTGGGGGGAAAATGTGATGATTTGTGTCCGACTGCTAGAAAGGAATATGAGATAAAATTGATGTCCACTGGCTTGTTTCATTTTTTTTAAAAAAGAATCGTATTCTTTAACTCTTCCTCCAGAATAAGCCTGAAATCTGCCCGCCTCCAAATGTTGAAGACAACTCTGCTCTCTGCTCCCGTAATCCTCAATAGCATTGATTTTCAACTTTAGAAATATTTTGAATATCGCTTTAAAAATTACAGGAAAGGTCTTACCCGTTCCCCTCCCCGCAGTGTTAAAGAAAAATTTGCGCCGCTGATCTTGAGGTTACGAGGATCCTATTTACAAAGATATTTGAGCAAGCAAGTCATTAACAAGTGGTTGTATACTTTTGACGACGGAGACATAGGTTCTCTACTTCTAGATACCCTAGATACTCTACTTCTTGAACAGTGTAACATCGACTGGATCGTAATCTGAAAATACTTATTCAACAGAGAGAGAGTGGTTGTTTCGTACTTGAAAAGACCGTAGACAAAGAAACATTTATTGGAAAAAACTGAAAATACAAAAAAAAAATAAAAATAAAAATAAAAATAAAAATAAATAATAATAATAATATGAACAAAATATCGATTATTGTTACATAAATTTGGTTTTAATTCGTCAATCGATCAAAGCTATCACTACCTTTTGAGCATAGAACTGATCCGGTATAATGTTGCAAAACAAGTCAACTGCTATAAGTCCGTCGTAAGTTAGAAAGCAGTAAAATTGCGAAAAAGTATAACTCTCAAAAATTACTTAAGTTTTAATCGAAAACACTGAAGTGACTTCTTAAGTGAAGGAGGAGGATAGGAAGCTAGATCGATTCGACTCTCTCTCTCTCTCTCTCTCTCTCTCTCTCTCTCTCTCTCTCTCTCTCTGAGCGGTATGCTTGACGCTTCATTCGGGGAAGAAGTTCACTGAAGTAAAAATAGACACTGTAACGACCTGATTTCGTTATAGTTTCTTTTCGTTTATTTTATTTTATTTTGCTTGATTATTTCCTGATCAGTCAAATGGTGTTATAATTTTCCAACGTTAAATAATTAATTTTCATTATATTTCTAGTGTGTTGCTATTTTCTCTATCTGCACCACATAATAAGAATTGGACTCTATAGACTATGAATTTAATGCCAATTTTGTTCTTCTTTTTAACTATGATTTGTATAATAAGTGTACTCAATTATCATCAAATAATAAGATTTCCTAAAATATTTTGTTTCGGTATAATTATCGTTATCTATTTAGATTATTTAGACCACATAACATTGGAAGATAATAATTAATTGTGCTTAGATCATTATTTCTTTAAAATATGGATATAGTATACGTAAGACCGTCTGAGTTCCAGAAGAAGCTGGACGCTCATACTTTTAGGGATTATTCATTGAGTATCTACGAACTTAGAAAGGGGGTAACAAACCCACTTTCATTTACTTATCCAATGATACGAAAATAAAAAAGAACGTACCTATTTGCCCTTGTACTTTATATGCTATAGCGCATTACATTATATGCAACAAGGATTTTGGTCTGCATCATGATATAAATTTAAAAATATTTAACATTTTTCGAATCGAAATCAACAAAATTTATTCTAGAAAGTAAAAATAGAATGTTAAGCACATATAATGAAGACAACGCAGTGATTTAATTTGGTAACGTATAAATATATAATATGAAGTATCCTCGCGCACGACAGGGTGTTCTCATGTATACTATTACCTAAAATATCTTGAAACTAAAGTTATTTTGTATTATTAGTTGACATATCTAGTGAAATGATCAACTTCAGCTAAGTTTCTTGGGCTCATTCTCTTTGATGAGCTAGAAATTGTAAATTCCTTTAACGAGTCATGTTCAACTGACCGTTCGAATACTACATTAAAGTTATAGATATTCAAACTGATAAATTTTGTGCAACAGTAAGCGGAAAAGTTTATATAATGGGCATGAATAGCATAATAAATGAATTAAAGATCTTGAAATCTGGGATTCAAATGCAAAAGAATGACATCGATTACGGTCAGTTGTTTCAACATCTCTCTTCTTGTACATAAAGTCTATCACTTCTGTAACATCTCCTTATCTGTGTCTTCGATCCGATGCTTTCCCCTACTGCAACGTAGCTGCAGATGCGTAGCAATGTGACAGGACCTCGAGGAACGAATAGTGACAACGTACCCGTTTAATGATAGATTGGTACACAACAAGACAGTCTTACTCATACACAGTTAACTGCATCTCTTTATAATGCAGAAATGGAACTTTTCATTGATAAGGCATTTTCATGAGCACTGCCCAAATTAACACTTTTCTACGGGACACTTGGGCGCAAAAACATGTACAAAAATAATATTTCTTTTTTTTCTTTTCTTACATAGCCGAGCTGAGAGATGTTTTCCTGTTTGGAGAATAAAACTCAGTTTCCCAGATCAATAGTAATCACAAGAAGCGGATTACTGATCTGTTACGAATGAGCGAGGGAAAGCTTCAAGTAATTTCCTGCACGCACGACAGATGTGGCAAGAACTTTTGCCTTTATAATATTCATATGACCAGTGACCTGTCTTGGTGCCAGATTCACACAAAGTCTTCTCTTTTGGTCAATCTGCTAAGGCAAGCCTCAACTTGTATACCCCTGTTGTTAGTATTTCATTCTGTTATTGATATATCATCCTACTAGATTTCCGAGTTAACAAAAATAAAGCAATTCCAGGTATGCGTATAGTGTAGGAATATCACGCTTACATCTTACGAACCTTTTAGACATAGCTCAAAGAAATACAGAGATATAGCTCCAATCTCGCAGTTATCCACGTTAGTGTCCTGTCAGAGAATAGGGTTGGATCTTTGTCTATAACAGTACCACAGCTAACTCTGTAAACTCCACCTGCCGTCATTAACTTTACAAGTCCTTTATCATCATTCAGATGTTATTTCTCGTCACGCGTTATCACAGGCTGTATCTTTGCCTAAAGTCCATTTCATGGGGTACTGACATGAGTACTGTTATGAGGAAACTTGACGAAAGATGAAAACACGACTATAATTTTTCCTTTTTGTGGTTTTCGAAAGGTTTTAGCTTGGTTATGGAGGATTCCTGTTTGAAGAAAAAATACTCATGATCTTACTAAATTCATCGTGTGAAACAGGAACCAAAATTGAGTGATCTGCGTGGCATTCGGCTGCGATGATACTTAAGCTATTCATATCATTTATTAGGACGACTTCAATGCGATGTTCAGTTGGTATTATAGGCAAAGCCACCTGTAACCACATTGTTTCAGACATAACTTAAAATTTCCTAACTTTTTGGTGTATAATTTTAACAGGTCAGTTTTCTTTATCTATTTTAACATTAGGTTTAGATGCCACCTGCAACGTCACAGTTTCTTGATCGTATTCCCAGTAAACTAGACAGAGAGAGCAAGGGGAATGCAGCATACCCTGCGCTCATAGAAACCAGTGGTGTTAGGCGAATAGTGTAGTCGGTCGTATTGCTGATACAACACTCTTGAATTTCTCTTGTATTGCTGATACAACACTCTTGAATTCACACTGCCAACTTGTTTCAGTCCCTCCCCAACCAATAAGTTGTGGTGGACAACATCCTGTCTGTGGGTTTCCTCGGGGTACTCCTGTTTACTCCAACATTCTCAATCCACTAATTCTTCCATTATCATTCACTTCCCTTAATCATCCGTCTTCCTTAGCCTAACGGGCACAAATGTAGGATGTTATACTCAGAAGAAGATTTTGCTTCAACCTATTCAACCTACTCGTTTCCTCCCGTTGTTGATCAACCTGTCTTCTTGTTCCTTCAGTCTAATCATAAAAACCCACATTTAGTCCTATAAAGGAAACCAAGTAGTATGTGTTCCATTGGCCCTCACACAGTCAGTTGAATGCGAATGGAAATAAGGCGAAGGTCAGTTGTTGGTGTGGGTATATCCAACGTACTACTTGGTTGTGGCAGTTCACTTACACCGTGAACTTGCATAAAGACAGAATGAATATGGGACCTCCACAGAGCGTCATAAGGGCGTGTAAGCTCTACGAGTTCAAACTGGGGTCAAATGATGCTGCAGAGGGGCGGAAGATATGCCAGGCCTTTGGTGAAGGTGTCGTGACTACCCGGACAGCACAGCGGTGATTTGACAAGTTTAAGGACGGTGGCGAAATACTCGAAGACGCACCAATTGCCTTTAGCAATTGAGGCGAACAGTGGCAGACATGCAAGGAACTGGAACTACAATTTCATGTAAGTGAAGAAACCATTCGGCAGCACCTCCATCAACTTCGGAAGCACTACAAGTTGGGTTGATTGGTAACACATGATTTGACTCCATGCCAGAAGGCGATGCGAGCAGACACCTGTATTTCTTTGCTGTCTCGTCTGAGGAAGGAGCCATTTCTTGACAGAGTGTTGACATGTGATGAGAAGTAGGTCTTGTACGAAGCTCCACGGGGACGTCATCATTGATTAACATTCCATGAACCGTTTCCAAAACAGCCGAAACCAGCACTACACCAGAAGAAGGTCCTCCTGTATGTTTGGTGAACTGATCGCGGCATTGTGCATCGGAAACTGCTACCAGATGGTCAGAGTATCAATGCAACTGTGTAGTGTCAGCAGTTGATCCGTGTTCAAGAAAAACTCAAAACTCTCAAGTCAGAACGTTTGAATTGCAAAGGGTTCCCCTGTTACAGGACAGCGTGGCTAGGATGATCCGGGACACCATTCTGCGCCTTAGATTGGAAATACTATTGCATCCGCCATATTCCCCGGACATTGCACCGTCCGAATATCACCTATTCTATTCCTTGGACATCCACATTAGTAGAGGTGATTCAAATTCTTAGTAGAGGTGCAAAATGTACCTTATACCTTCTTTACTTCACGGCCCACTAAGTTTTACAGCGTTGAAATCCATGGCTTTCCAGAACGTTGGCAGGTCATCTATACCGATGGTTACTATTTATGATCTACCAGGTACCCTTAGGTGACATATCGATGTTCGAAGGTTATGGGTGAAAAAGCGACACAACTTTCTTGATTACCTTTATACATCGGCGATTTAGATATGACTAAATTGATATGTCATTTGGCCCCCTCGAATCTCAAAAATTTAAGTTGAGTTTAAGATGGAGACCAGTGATTATATTCTTTTTCTACGTATGGCCCTTGGGACTTTTTCTGTTTCCCAAAGTTTCGATGTAATCTAACCAGTAATCCAAAACGATAGAATGTTTGCAATGCCCCATTCTGTATATCACAGACGACAGATTTCACATTTTAAAGAACTAAACACAGAACTAACGAAGTAAAGATAAATAACTCAATGTCTGATTATTATTTTCTTAACAGAGTACAAAAGTGATTTTTATTAGTACTGGAAAATTTAGGAATATAAAAAATTGAAATTTTCTTCGCAATATATTCTACATTGCTGGTCTTTGTTTAGTTTTGCTACTAATTTCTTTTATAGTGGCGAGTACCTATATACCACTATAGTTACCTTACAGATCACTTACATTAACTAAATTAGTTTTAAAAAAGTGGTTATCTTAGTATTGCTCTGCACTTATTGCAAAAAGTTATACTGACGATCTGTTACATCGCTATGCAAATGACGAAATATGCAGTAGTCGCAATCATCACCATAAATAATCAATCAGTTATCTCGTGTGCGTGCATTTCCTCGGGGTTCTCCCGTTTCCTCCCACTTTCTTCATTCCACCATTTCATTAATTTCTCATAATCACCGTCTCCTTTAGCCTAACCGCCATAATCGTGGGACGTAAAACTCAAAAATTTCATTTCATTTCATTTCAGTCAGATATCAATAACTCATTATCTGCAAATTAAGTAGTTCGTACCTAGGTACACTTGTGTCCAAAATTGTTGTCGCATGTCTTTAGAAATTACATAAATAGAAATAACTCTCTTTCTTGTGATAGAAAATGTCACATTTCTTCTTCGAAATAAGCAGAAAAACAAAACACATATTTCCAAAAAATATTTCAATAAAAAATTAAGAAATAAGCAAGTTATAATTAAAAAAAGAAATCTCCGAAACTTTCATCGAAAAATTCTAAGTTCCATTTTCGTAAACGTGGCAAACGCGCAGCGAAATTTACAAAGAGGGAGGGAATTTTATGCTTTGTTAGAAATACAACGTAAATCTGTCATAAGGTTAGTTATTATACATGTGGCACAGATCTAACAATCATTGCTATTAAGCATTTTACATTTAAACAAACGACTAAATAGAAATAAGCTACAAAATGTGCGAAGCGATCAGGCATTTTGTGTTAGTGGTTTCGTCACATAGTCTGCCAAGCTATAGTCTTTACCATGCCGTTGTAGAGTAGTCGGTTAAAGCATCTTCTTTATATACTTTATTTTTCCACGATCATCACTTCGAATCCCATACCCTATAGTAACTTTTTTTTTTTTTTTTTTTTTTTTTTTTAGAAAAGCTTGATTCTGTGAATTCCTTAAGGAACAATGTTTTGTTCTAATAATGCTCCTTAGTATTATTCTCTTCATTCTAGTTTATTTGAATATTTCCAAATAATTTAGAATTATGTCTTTAAAAACATTAAAACTGTCAAGAATTTTATAAAAAGTGGAAGCTTCATTTATAATCATTTTCATAACCGAAATGAGAAACTTACAAATAGTGGAATTTTAATTAACGTATGACTAAACTTTCATAAAACAGTAATTAAATAAAACATAGTTTCTGCAAGTAATATGCAGGTAATAGGCAGAAAAATGAACGTAAAATATTAGATGTTGATAAAAAATTAGTAGGGATAGTTCTAAAGCCAAGTAGAAAATTATCTCTGCTTCATGAAAATAATAAACATTTTATAAAAATAATGGTATTTTTGCTATATCGAAAATGTGTTTAGTAAATTAATAAATAAAATACAATTATATAATTCAATCACTCTTACTCGATAGCTTGAAGAGAAACTGTCGGCCACGACCCTTCGGTTTTCTTCATAGCACACGAAGGGACACGAAGTTGATCCGAACCAAGGGAAAAGGTGTAGAAAAAAGTAATGGCACTCAGGGCGGGATAGGTATTGCCTGTCACATAAGAAAATGCATGTTCGCAGGATAGCATCTGTTGCTTCTTGATGCGATGGAAAATACGGGAAAATCGGTTCAGTTAATGTAATTGACCATTAAAACTTTTAAAAGCTGTGGATGCTGGTAAATTAACAAAATATATTACGTTTGCAGATGCAATTTACACAACAAATAACACGAATAGTGTGAGAAGCAGGGAAACCAGAGAAACTGTTATATGGTAAGACAACAGAAACAAAAATCACATACTGGATATTTAAAGTATATAGAAAAAAAAAGCACCTGAGTATGTGGCGTAGTAGATAACGTTCTAATCTACCAATCAGTTGATCCATGTTCGAGTCTTCGTCAAGTGCATGGGCGTCTTTGGCGGGGGGTTGAAGGGGACGCGTCCACCTCAATATTTTGAAGTACAAAATATTCAATATTTTATTCTAATTTATTTACTAACGACAGAATAACATATAAATAATAATTACACTATTTGGAATATAATATTTTGGCTATGAAAGAATTATAACAGACTTGATATACCTCAGGGGTCCGTGAAGGTAATCAGAAAGCTAACAAATGGAATCGAAGATAATAAACAGGTTGGGCTTGGTAGTACCATTTAAATCACTTTTCTTGATATGCCAGAGACGCCAGTGGTCAAGTGTGTTTTGTTTTTTCTCGCCGAAGAAACAGCCATTACTTGTAATATTTACATTTTTTCTTTTCGTCAAAGGAACAGCCATTACTTGTAGTACTAGAGTTTTATACAGGGTGTTAATGAACTATACCGACAAACTCTAAGAGGTGATTCCTTACATCAAAATAAGAGGAAAAGTTCATATGGACCTGTGGGGAAAAGTGCATAGTTTCAGAGCTAGGGCTGTCCAAAATCGCGAAAAAGCAAAACTTCAATATGTCCTCTTTCGAATTCCAGAAATTGTAGATGGTGGTCCTTATCAGGTAAAAGAAGTCACACATACGCAATCCAGAAATGCATATTTCATTAATTTTCAGTGGGTGTACAAAGTATTCCATACAGGGCAAAATACATTCAATCAACCGAATTTGGGATTTGACTGACTTTATGATTGGTCCAACGTAGGCAAAGATAAGCCCTGATAGCAGTGAACACAGAAACCTTTAGCGCGATGTCGAAAGTGTTAAGGATCGTCAGCAACACGGTTTTTCGTATTGGGAAAACGCATGTTGTAATGTTTTCTTTCACACTTATAAGTGAAGAGAACGTGAAATATACAGTGAGGAAATCCATCGAATCACACATTAAACACAAAAAACATGGAGCTGCCGGTTCTTAACACTTCCGACTTCCCTCCGAAGCAGTGGATGTCCATTATTGTTAAGGCTTATATTCTGCCTACTTTGGACCCTCCTTGACATCAGCGTATATCTGAAAACTCTATTGAGAGCATATCTGAGAATTGCACCCTGTAGTTTTTTTTTTTATCATTTTGCTTTGACGGCAGATTTTAGGGAAGGGGGAGAGCAGGAGGGGAAATATATGGAAATGAAAAAAACTTAGTAACTCTTGAACTACTCGAGAGATCTCGATCAAACTTTCAACATAGATTAGGTTCGGGCCTGGGATGTTATTGCCATTTCACGTTTACGATGCAACGTAAGGGATGGGCAGGGGTAGATATATGTTAAAAAATGAAAATAAAAGTTGTGTCTTTGTGACTTCATCACGCTTAAACACCCTACCGATTTTAATCAAATTTTCAACATAGACGAGGTTCAGACCTGGGGTAGTTTTATCATATCAATTTGACGGTAGAACAAAGAGTTAGGGGGAGGGGAGGGGAGAGATGTATGAAAATGAATAAAACAACTCTTGAACCACCCAACTGATCTCTATCAAATTTTTAAGATAGATGACGTTCGGTCCTTCGATAATTTTTATAATCTAATTTTGACGGTGCAAGGTGGGGAGGGGGAGATATGTAAAAAAATAAAAATAAAACTGGCTGTCTTTGTGACTTTATTACTCTTGAACCACCCAACCAATATCGATCAAATTTTCAACATAGATGCGATTTGCGCCGGTATTTACTGGTATCTATTTACTTTGACGATAAAAAATAGGGGAGGGGAAGGAAGGAGTTAAAAAGTAAGTGAAACTTAACTCTTGAACCAAACGATCAATCTCGGTCGAATTTTTAAACATAGATGAAGTTAGGGTCAGAGATTTTTTTATCATTTCATTTTGACAGTAGAACTTAAGGGAGGGGAGGGGATACCTAAAGTAAATAGAACTTAATAACACTTGAACCACCGGACCGATCTCGATGAAGTTTCCAACCTAAATGAAGTTCTAACCTAAGATGGTTTTCGTCATATCATTTTGACGGTGTAACTTTAGGGAGGAGGAGGGGAGACATTTAAAATGATCGAAAATGACCGATATTAGTCATCTATAGCTTTTGAGCTAGCTGAGATTAACAGTGACACTACCGATGCTGTTTAAATCCAAATTCAGCCCCACAGTTTGAGAGAGGGAGGAGGGGGAGATATATAAATACGATATAAAATGACCGATATTAGTGGCGAATCTATAGATTTCCAGGTTGGTGAGACGAACAGTGTTACTTCCGATCCCGTGCCCCGCAACATGGGGAGAGAAGGGGGATATATAAAAACCATCGAAAATGACCAATATAAAAGAGCGCTTTAGTAATAGTAAAAAGTGACTGACTAGCGGAACTATGTTTTCTTAATTTACCCCAGCGAAGCAAATAATTGATGCTAGTGTATTCTAAAACTCAAAAATAGAATTTACAATTCGTTTAAAAATATAGGCTGGAGCAGTCTTTAAAGGTTAGGTACCAACTAGTGAAATAGCCATTTATCGAACGAAAAGAATATGTTTATGGAAATATTATTTGCGAAATATTCAAACCTGTTCCCCAATAGAATAACATATCAAGCGAAGTGAAATGAAAAAGATCCAAGTGCATCCAACTGCTATCTTCTAGATTTAATTTAAACAGCTAAAATGCTTACTCACTTTGGCCAGTTTATGAACACAAAATGGGAAATTAAAATATTGTAGTAGTTGCCTTACTTTCTTTCCTAGAGTTGGAATTTCCAAAAAACGATGGATCACGTGGTCACAGATTTGTAAGGAGGAGTTTAAATGTTGAGTTTCATCTCCTTATGATGAGACATTCATCAGAGTCTTTTTTGGAGTATATTTTTAATATTTCCTTTCCTCGCTTAGAACATGTATTGTATGAAAGTAACATGAGAAAAGCCCGGCCAGAGTTAACTAACATGGGAAAACCAGAGTTTGGTAAATGAACTTCGTAGCCATCCTTCGCGAGGCAGTAGTGCACATTTAAAATGTTAATATAACAAACTGGAGGAGCGCAATAGTCAGAAATAGTGGAGGAAAGGCGTCCTAAAGATTCTAACTCAGCGCATGTATGACACGACGTATAAAGTTCTCAAGTGACGGCGTGGCAGAGTTAGGATGATCCATGGCTCCCGTGCAAAGAGTCCTGGGTTCGATTCCTGCTCGAGTGAATTTTATTTGTTTTTTGCTTTAACCAATAAAGTAACCATTTTAAACTACAAGTAAAGATATTAATTCATCATATGTTTATAATACATAAAACAATAGAATTGTTCAAATCAGTTGTAAAATCTTTGAATATTCTATGTTAACTAGCAATAGAATATAACCTATTCCGCGTAGTATATTGATGCCACGGGTTGTATTATAAAAAAAACATGACATTTTTGAGTTTTACGTCCCACGTTTATGCCGGCTAGGCTAAAGGAGACGGTGAAGATGAGAAATTAATGAAATGGTGGAATGAAGAAAGTGGTAGGAAACGGGAGAACTCCGACGAAACCCACGCACATGGTGTTTGTCCAGCGCAAAGTTCACTTGGCGGGAGCAGGGTTTGAACCCGAAACCCCATGCACCAGAGGTGAACGCTCAACCATTGAGTCACCGCGGCCCGGAGTTATATTATGGTTAGCAGAGTCGTTGTGTAAAAAAATGTTCTTGACGCTTCGTGTCGTATCTGTAAACAGTGTGCGAATTGACCGGACATTTGCAAGGGAGGATGGATTGTACTTCAGACGACAATAGCATGACAAAGTATGACAGTTGTAGCCAGGGGCGTCATTTAGGGAGAGCAGGAGGGGCAATTACCCCTCAAGAGTTTGAGGAATAAATATCCTTTAATCGATTGTCTACTAATACACTAGAACTAAACGTAAAAACCTTATGTCGGTGGTGCTCTTGCCCCCTCAATTGAAGTCTGAAATGACGCCGCTGATTACAGCATATATCCAGTATTACCAAAGGGAATTTCTCCCTCATTACCCTTGTAATTCGCACAATGTTCACAAATATATACACGAAGCGACAAGAACATTGTTTGCACAACGACTGTGCTAACCATAATATAATGCGTGATATCAATATACAACGCGGAATAGGGTACAATTAATTGCTAGTTAACACAGAACATTGAAAGATTTTATAACTGATTTGAATATTTCTATTGTTTTATGCATTATAAGCATATGGTAATTAATATTTTATGGCTACTTTATTGGTTAAAGCAAAAAACAAAAAAGTTGAATCGAGCGAGGATGCAACCCGGAACCATTTGCACGGGGTCATAGATGCTCCTAACTCTGCCACGTCGTCACTTGATAACTTTACGCGTGGTATCATATGCGAGAGTCGGAATCTTTAAGACGCGTTTTCTCCACTATTTCTGGCTATTGTGCTCTCCCAGTTTGTAATATATACACTTAAATATGCACTCCTACCTCGCGAAGGATGAACCTGAAATTCATTTACCAAAGTCTGCTTTCCCCTTATTAGTCTTGTGAGATACAGTTTTTTAAGCATAAATTTTTCCACTCTCTTTCTCTATGGACTTTAGACGAAAGTAACATAATAAAGCCTTCGTTCGAAAAGGTTGATAATTATGTTTAAAAACTAATTTGAAACGGTTGTAATGCTTTTTGTGATGATGCAATAGATAACAAAATAATATGAATAAAACAATTGAAGAAATCCCCTCTACTACTTCTTAAAGTTGGAATTTTTGAAAATGTTAGGATATATGTCTATTTATTTATAATAAGACATTTGTATCGAGTTTCACGGCCGTAACTTGAGAAGCTCTGAGATATTTTATTATTGGCATAATTTTTTAATCCTTTATCACCTTTAATATACGCGCGTTAATTAAAGTAAAAAAATACAGAACATTGTTAAAAATTACCTATCTTAACATTTTTGTTTTATTGGATCAAAAGATTCAATATATTTTAGGCAAAATTTTTTTGTACGCCTTATACCTGGAGAACTACATATAGTGTAGCCAAACTCATACTATCATCCAACTCAGTATCATTTGCCTATTTCGCAAAAAAAAAAAAAAAAAAAAAAAAAAAACGAAAACTCGATTTAGGGGCCGCTCATAAATGTTGTGACCCCTGAAAAAAAAATCTAATATATTTCATTCAATCAAAATTTTTCTTCTACACCTTTATCTGGAGTTCTACATATAGTGTAGCCAAACCCAAACTATCACATAACTCAGTGTAATGTGCTTATTCTGTCGAAAATACGAACACTTGATTTAGAGACCATTCAAAAAATTTGTGCCCTTGATTAAGAAACTAATTATTGGCCAAGATCGCAATCTTTTGATTCATTTTTTGGATCATTCCTAAAATTCTTCTTTTATTTTTTTCGTTTCGATTTCGATAGTCAAGGTTGATTTCATTTACGCAATATACTAGTTGAAATGCCGGTTCTTGTCACGGGAAGATGACATGTATGGAACATATTTGAAAGGTGTATTTGGGGACTCTTCCCCCTTTAGGACGCCCCTATGAATTAAAGTGAGATGATAAAAACTCAGGTAGACGCAAGTCACAAATTCATTTTAAACGATGTAACCTTTTTAAAATTTGGTTATTTTATGAACAGACTATGGGAAACTAGAATAATATGGAAATTGATATCCTCATACTTATAAATCGAAATGTTCAAAAGCGCTGGGACTCATACCAACTTAGATTTAATAAGGAACTTATATACTGAGTTTCATCTGTTAAACTTGAGTGATTTCCAAGATATATTTTGGGCATACATTTTGAATATCTCTAATCTTTTAGCAAACATATTTTAATGAAGGTAACATGATAATAGCTAGACATAGTTAGCACTGTCTTCCACTGCAATGTTTTATTCATTTATTTATTTATTTTACTTTAATAAGGACGAACACATATAATAAGGAGGGAAACATGATCCAAAGTATACATAAAAATAGAGTATCTTACGAGATCTTTAAGTTAAGAATATGAAAGTCACCGTATATATTCCTAATTTAAAATATATAGGCACTCGTTCTAGTACAATTCCGTTTTCACGTAGGGAAGGAGCAATTTCTACCATGACTTTTTTCGCATTCGAATACAAAACAGTCTCATCATGATAGGAAAATTTCTTAAGTGTTTAAATTGAAGTTATAAACAGTTAACTCGACATTGCTTTTGTCATGTCCATTTCATTAAAATGCTCTGGGGGGATAGTCGGTTTAAAAATTATGCAATATATATATAGACAGTGGCGGATCCAGGATATGATCAAGGGAGGGGCTAAACCATAATTTGCCGTTTTATCCAGTGTAAAGCTGAATTGAAGCCCATTTTATCCAGTGTAAACCTGAGCGTCAAGGGGGGGGGACTACAGCCCCGTAGCCCCCCCTTAGATCCGCCCTTATATATATATATATATATATATATATATATATATATATATATATATATATATATATATATATATATATATATATATATATATATATATAGTATATCACGAATATGGACTGATTTGGAATATGGAATCTGGTAAATAAACTCCTTATTAAAACTCGATGGACACAAGATCCAAAGTTTCCGAAAATTTCGCTTTTAGGATGAAGCGCAACTATTCTTCTATGTTTTCTCAATAAACAGTATAAAATTGTAAAATTGCATCGATATTTTCTGTTTCACCACGAAAAACGACTCAACCATTTGAAATGAATTTGTGCATATAGCAAGCACTTGAGTCGAGCTTAGTTTTCATCAGTTCACTTCAATTCAAATACGCATTCTGAGAGGAGAAAGAAGGTCCAAACAACCTTCAAAATATTTTTCAAATAAAACTACTCTTCCCGTACAATGAACGGACATCTTTGCTATTAAAGAAATAAATGTAGAAATTTTACGTTTTTCTCTGAAGCAATCAGATGCAGGTTAAAACACAAGCACGAAATGCACCCTTGATATATAGATTACAGCCTACTATTTCCTAGCGATGGCCAAAATTTTTCGCGATCCGGAATCCAGAAAATTTATTTTCCGGAATCGGTAAGTTTACTTTCCGGATTTCGGAAAAATTTCGATGTCGGAACAATTCCGGAATCTGGAAATATTCCGGACTTCGGAAAAAATACGAAATTTTTCTGACATCGGAATTTTACTGAAATCCGGATTTTTCCGAATTCCGAATTTTTTCCAAAATCGGAATTTTCCGAAATCTAGAATGTTTCCGATTTTACTTTTCGGATTCCGGGAAGTAAAAGTTCTGGAATTGGCCATCGCTATTTCCTATTTCAGTTGTACTTATTTTACCGGTAAATTGTAGACATACATTAAATAGGATTTATTGTTACGAAGAAAATTAAAAATGAATGAAATCGGGTCTATATGTGATTTAAAGTGGTTCAGGTATATATACTTTAAAGGAATGTTGCGTTCACTTGCGGCTAAGGGGTATCCTTGTGAAAGGAATGGGGGCACTTTGGATTCGATTCAGTCCGGTAGCCAGCCCAAAAATGTAAAGGGGGTCCGGCTGAAGTTAGGGGAGGCCCGATCCAACCATATTATAGTTCATCACCATAGTTCATTTGCAAACCTACCGTGAAACTTTTAGGGGGCTGCTAAAATTTAGGGGTGCCGACCCCCCTAGACCCCCTGGATACGGGCCTGATTCGATTATCGGTGAATGTGCATTTGTTCAAATTAAACGCTAGTCTGTAAGTCTACGTCTTATATAACCTCGGTGCTGGAAGAAGTATTCTAGATGTCATTGAATGAAACTGAGGTGTATATATATATATACTGTTACTAGTTCTGAAGCTAAGTGTGTTGGGTTATCGAAACGCCTGGAGAATACAAGTTACATTATGCACATTCAAAGGTAAAGCTGAAAGAAAACGCCTCTGGCTGTGTTTCGTGTGATACTGTAGGGCTATTAAGTAAGGACTCAATTCACACTACCAAATATCTGATATGACAACCAATCAAAATTCGATAAAAGGGAGTTCGTCTCTAGTAAATGCCACGTAATACATGGGATTTCTTTTAGATAGACATTCCCTTACATTTGAGTGGTAGACGTCATGGAGGAAGCAAGAATTCATTTCATAACGCTTCTTGACGAAGGTTACAGCGCTAAGCAAGCCGCGGAGCATGTAGGCATTCACCCTAGAACTGGTCAGCGGTGGGCACATAGATATCGTGTTACCGGGGAAACAATTCGTCGTCGTGGTAATGGGAGACGCCGAGTTACCACAAATGAGCAAGACCGTCGTCTGGTTGAACAAGCCAAGGAAACTCCCCATTCAAATTCGCGTCAACTGCGACAAGCCGCTGACTTTCCTGGATGACGTCAAACAGCTATTAGGCGACTCAGGGAGGCTAATCTATTCGCTCGGCGTGCAGCCATTAAGGAATTTCTTTCTGCGGAACACATCAGACGACGACGTCAATTTGCAGAGGAAAATATGCATCGGAACTGGACAAATGTCATTTTCAGCGATGAATGTATATTTTCTTCTGTAAATGATGGACCAGTCTGTGTCTTTCGTGAGAGAGGTTCCAGGTTCGATCCTCGATACATATGACACAAGCGTTCCAGCGGACGCATATCAGTGGCTGTCTGGGGCTGGATGGGTATCTTCACAGGATTGATGGGCGTCTTACAGGTGCGCAGTATAAGTTCATCTTGGAGAATATTATGCTGCCATCTGTTCGCGAACGTTATCCTGAGGGAGCAATCCACTTTCAACACGACCGGGTCACCTGTCCATATGTCACGAGTTGTCCAAGAGTGGCTGGCAGAGCAAAATGATGTAGAGGTAATCAATTGGCCTCCACGCGGAGCACATCTTAACCCAATAGAAAATGTCTGGGCAGAGGTAAAGAGATGTTTGAGGGAGAAATGGGCTAATGAAGTTCCTAGAACTTCCAATGAGCTCTGGGATTCGGTCGTTAATGCTTGGGAAGATCTTGCTACGAATGGCACGGACTATGTCCGTCGAATGATAGAACGAATGCCTCGTCGAATGTTAGCGGTTGTTGAAGCAGGTGGTCACTGGACATCATATTAAGAACGTGTTTAGTTTCAAACAGCCCTTTTAAGGGCTACATTTCATCCATAAAATGTTATGTGAATATGTGATTAAGCATGCAGAAAAAATTGTGATGCAATCATCGAAATATATTTTTAAAAAATAAAATGTGCTTTGAGTGGGATTCGATCTCGCAACCCTCACTACCTAAAACCGAAACGCTACCTCTACTCTAGCCTCTCACTAGCTGTTACGCTTACCAATTCCTTGCACAATTGCTGCCAAGCCGCCAAAATTTCATACATAACATTCCTTCGTAATTAAAAATCATATATAAGAGAGATACCTAATTACTACCATTGTTTGGCATTATTAAGAAGACGTCTCTTGCATTGAAAACGTAGGGCTTCATTATTGACTGATGAAAAGGAAAATGCAATAGTCGAAAATCGTATTTTCTTTGCAAGTAATTTAAACAAATTCCTATTCATAACCAAACTTGAAATGAAGTTGGGTTGAGTTGACTTTAAGTTTAACGTCCCGTTCAGCAGCGAGGCTATATTAGACGTGGACCTACTAACTCACGTGGAATCCGAACCACATGAGCTCCCACCGGGAATCGAATCCGAGTCTCTACGCCATTAAAATAAAGTGGATTCATATCTCTAAATTAGGATAAATTTCTTAAAGTACTTTTGAAATTCTTAACTAGATTTTTGCGTGTTTCCAAAGCAAATTTGATAAACCTTACTGAATTTTGATTATTATCTTTTTTATACTTCTGAACCATACCTATTATTTGGTATCAAATATACAGAATGTTTCAAAACAACACCGATAACGTTTGGGAGGTGATTCCTGAACCAAAACAAGACAAAAAATATGGACCAACCTGGATTTACAAATGTTTCCTTTCGGAGTTATAGGCTGCCTTAAACATGAAAAAACAAAAATGAATTTTAAAGGTCCATAGGTCCAAAACTATGGGACCTACCGTAGTCGGGTCAAGACTTCACTTAGAAACTAGTACGTGAGTTATCCAAAAATGCATGTTTCAGAATCTTAAGGTACTCACGCAACAATTTCTATAGAGGGAGTTTGGCTAAAGGCATATGATTTGAAGTACTCACCAACTACCTCTCTAAAAATTGTTGCGGAAGTACCGCAGGATTGTGAAAGTTGGATATTTGGAGAGAGCACATATAGTTCCTAAGTGAAGCCTTGACCCGACCACGGTGAGCGCCATAGGTTTGGACGTATGGACCTTTGAAGTTCATTTTTCATATTTTTGGCATACGATAACTCCGAAAGGAAGCATTTGTGCACCCAGACTGGTCTATACTTTTTGTCCTATCTTGGTGTCATTAATCACATCCCAAATATTTTGTCGGTGTTGCTTTGAAACACCCTGTATAAAACCACTTACTAGAAGGATTGCACATGCTAATATTCAATCTTACCTGAATAACTGAATCTCTGAAATTAGGGAAATTATTTGATTATCAGTATACATACAATATGGTATTCACATTTATTTTAAACGTTCATTTAGAATAAATAATTTATATTTACTGTCTTCTTTGAGCTGTATAATGTTTTGTAAGAGTATGTTTTGACTTCACTCTTGTATTCAATGTGGGATCAAATTATGGTGATTGCGTTATGTGTTTTATTTATTTAAAAGATTTTAGATAAAGTTCATAACCCAAAAGATCCAGGTGCACTGAAACATTAACAAAAAATGAACAGAATATTTATCAATTCAGCCATGACTATATATTAAAAATATGTATCCCTGCCTCCGCGTAATGGGATGGAGAATCTCTAGCCAAGAAGGCATATATGTAATTGAAACACAGAGACTCCTGATTTTGAAGCGCCAGTGCTAACTGCACACCTACATTCATTAGTTACCATTCATGTGATAAAAGTTTTTGAAACAATTGTTTTTATAAAATATTTATTATTTTCTGCGAGAGTTAATTTAATTATGTTCCCTCTTCAAAATAGTGTTAAATAATAAATAATAATTTAACAATAGAACAATGCTTAATCCCACACCCCTTAGCAGTTAATACACTCTAGAGCAGCCTAATCATTAGATAGCTAAGGACTCTCTTCCTACAACTTTTACAGTATAAACTCTCAAGCTGATATAACATCTATAACAAGAGTTATACATCATATTAAATTAGAAATGAGTGTGATTATAATAATTGCTTGTTACGTTAGAAAAAAGTTTCTTTGATTAATATCATGGGAATTTTCGTGTACAGAAAAGAAATAAAGAATTACGCTAGGAAGCCAATTAACTCGTTAGACAAGAAACTTTGGTATTTTCGTCACTTAGAATATAGACGTCCTCAGATTTCTGAATTAAGAATTGCAATTAGGACTCCATCAAAGTATTTTGAATTTGTTTAAAATTGTCTCAATGCTCAACGAATTATATTTCAATGGAAAGTTTTGAATAAAAGTCTAAAGATGACACTGCTTTTTTTACTTTCTTGTGCACTCCCCTTACGAACAATTTGTTCGGCATACCTTACATAGTACGGCAAAGTACTAGGTATCCCCTGTAATCCATAATGTGTAGGAAGTATAGATTTGAAGTCATTCTTTGTCTGAACGAAATTTTATTCAGAAATATTTCGCTAAAACGTAAATTATGACTACCACCTCAGCAGATATGTCTACAATATTAGAAACAAAAATCAGTAATCGGTGAAAGCACTGTTTCTTTCAGAATTAATGTTCCGGGGGGGGGGGGGGGGCACACTCACAAGGAGAAGGCAGACTTTGGTAAGTAAACCTTGGGCTACTTTTTGCGAGTTGTTAGTGCACATTTAAAGAATTAATATTGCAAACTGGAGAGCGCATTGGCCAAAAATAACGGAGAAAAACCGTCTTCAAGTTTTTTACTCGCTGCATGAATTGTACGACACACACATTTACCAAGTGTCGGCGTGGCAAAGTGAAAAAAAAATCTTTGACTCATGCGTAAAGGGTTCCGGATTCAATTCCTGTTCGAGTCATACACTTTTTTTTTTGCTTCAACCAATAAAGTAGCCATTTTTAACTATAAGTAAAATATTAATTCATTATATGTTTATAATGAATAAAACAATAGAAATTTTCAAATCACTTGTAAAATCTTTCAATGTTCCATTTTAACTACGGTAGAATCAAAATTGAATCTATTCCGTAAATATTATTGTTACCGCAGTCGTTGTGTAAAAAATGTTCTTGACGCTTCATGTTTACATCTGTAGACAGTGTGCAAATTACAAGGGAAATGAGGAGGAAATTTCCTTTGGTTATAGCAACATCCAGTATTAGCAAAGGGGATTTCCCTCTCAACTCCTTTGTAATTCGTACATTGTCAACAGATGTAGACACGAAGCGTCAACAACATTTAATACACAATGACTGTCGTAAGCAGTGGCATATTTATTGGGGGCGCTTCCGGGCTTAAGCCCCCCCCCCCGAAATATTATTTACTATATTAAAGTAAATGAAATATCTTCGAGAATTTTCACATTTCCAGGACCAAAGTTGGCAAAGTCCCCCCCCCCCCCGAAATAAAATCACAAATACACCACTGGTCGTAACCATAATATAACTCATGATATCAGCATGTTTACGGAATAGATTAAATTTTGTTTGCCAGTTAACATGGAACATTGAAAGATTTTACAAGTGATTTGAAAATTTCTATTGTTTTATTCATTATAAACATACGATGAATTAATATTTTACTTATAGTTACAAATGCCTACTTTATTGGTTGAAAAAAAAAAGAGATGTGGGACTCGAACCCGGAACACTTTACACATGAGTTACAGATCTTACTCACTCTGCCACACCGTCACTTCGCGAGTAGAAAACTTTAAGACGGTTTTTTTTTTTTTTTGTTATTTCTGGCCATGGCGCTCTTCAGTTTGTAATATTAACTCTTTAAATGTGCACTACAACCTCCCCCCCCCAAAAATGGCTCCGAAGTTCACTTACCAAACTCTGCCTTCTCCTTGTCAGTATTACGGGGGGCACTGTCAGAGCTTGTCCGGAAGAAGCACTGGGTGAAAGATAACGTGTTAAGTATGAAGCGTTTAAGATCAATCCTTCAAGCACTACTGAAGGGGGATTTCTAACTTAATTTCATACATATACCTTAAAATAAAAGATTTCGACTAAAATTGCCACTTTAAAAACTTCATTTCAGAGAATGACTATGAGAAACAATAAGGTCACTGTAAAATACATTATAAAACACACACACTCAAGACTCTATCTACCTTCAAAATGACATTTCCAAAAGTTCAGACGCAACTAAATAGTTTTTTTAGACCTGAAAAAGTTAACCATTCTGAAGTTCATGCAAATATTTAATCTTTCTTCCGAAATAAACTCTTTCAAGTCACCTCCGACTGGGATTTCTCCTTGAAGTGAAAACTGTTCCTTCGTGATTATAAGGTTCACGTACGCCTTTTCGACGCAAACGATCCAGTTCGGATTCCCGGTGAGAGCGCATGTGTATCGGAACCCACATTAAGCTGTAGATCTACGTCTCATATAGTCTCAGTGATCAAAGAGACGACAAACTCAAGATCAGCCATCAAACCGAAAACTTATTTACGTCGCCTTTTCATCCTCATCAAGGAGTATTAAGCGCTTTTTTATTAAAAAAAAATATTACATTTACAATCAAACAAATTAACTTGGTGTGCTGTCTTTAAAAAAATATTTAATTTTAATTTCACATATATATTAGACAACTTCGCATAAAATCATACTTGTAGATCTTCATATTGACCAACACTTTTTTAAATCGCCAATTGATATATATTTTTTGTATTATATTAATTATTTCAACTACATTTACGTATAACTTGCAGTTCATATGTAGAGTAAACAAAAAAGCAATCCTATTATGGTCATTTTTATGCAACAAAACATTGAATGATGATTTTAAAATATTCTGCATTCAATTAGAAGAAATTTTCGATAGAATAATTTTGATACTTTCATACTTGTTTATGTAGTAATGTAACGATTTATCACAGCATTGTGTACAAAAGGAATTAACAAATGTAGTTACTTTTCCTAGAATATTTAAATTAATTTGTTTTGCAAAATTATACAACAAATATAGTTAGCACAAAATGATGCATAATAAATAGGAAAGTAATGTTTTATTAAAGTTGCGGGCATGTTGACTAAACTTTTATTAAATTTTCATTTTCAGGTTGTGACAATTAAGTTCCTTCTTTTTATTGAAATCTTGCTAATTGTAATATTTGATAAATATAAAAGTTTGAATTATACTTTATGCACACATTCAAATTGAATAGCATTAAATTAGTAATATTGAGAAATATTTTTTAGATTAAAAGAGATTGTTGAGTTGAGTTTAACGTCCTGTTCAGCAGCGAGACTATATAAGACGTGGACCTACTGATAACCGTGAAATCCGAACCACATGAGCTCCCAAAGGGAATCGAACCCGGGCCTCCTACGCTGGATTAAAAGAGAGTTGTTTAAAAAATATCACTAACAAAATGTGAACATAATAATAAATAAAAAAAAACTAGTATGCAGGATTTGAACTGCTGATCATCACCAAACGTGAATATTTAGTGAGTGCACACTAATTGATTGCTCCACGATTGCTAGTTTATTAAATACATCTCGATAACACATATAAACAAATTATACGAAAAGGGGTGGTTGCTTCATTTTTTAGTTTATTTAAATGGTTTTCTGAACATAATTAGCACTGTCGTCTTGTCAATGTTTTGTTAAAATTTGCATCCTAAGGGGGAAATGGAATTTTAAAATTTAACCTATAAATAAAGGATCTCGAAAGTCCCTCATGTTATATAGATGAAGTTTTATATATAAACTCCTCACTAAAATAAATGGTTCGGTGTAATCGAGTTTTCGAATATTCAGCATCTACAGGAAAAGGTATAAAGGTAATTTATATAATACTTTCTCAACATATGAATCGAAGTTTTCTGTCTCCTCATCACAGGTAAACACTGAACTATGTAAAACGAATTTTTGAAAATCAGAATCACTTGGCTAGAGTTGAGTTGATTTTGAGTTTAAAGTCCCTTTCAACAGCGAGGCTACATGAGACGCGACCTACTGATTAATGTGAAATCCGAACCACATGAGCTCCCTCCGGGAATCGAACCCAAATCATTTGGCTAGAGTCGTGATTTCACCACCTCACTGTCGCCAAAATATATATCCTAAAGCAGAAGGAGATTCAAAATACATGATAAAATAGTGTATCCTGCAAGTCCGTCATTAGGGACTTGAATCTACTTATATAAATTCGTCAATGAAGTAAGTGAAGACTTATTCCAGCGTTTAGGATAGCTTGGCTTCTAAAAAGAGAAAGGGCAATTTGTAAAAATTAAGTTGATGTTGATTACCTCATCACCACGTACTGATGATTTCAGGGGGTAGCAGAGGGGCACATTTTCTCCTGGGACCAATGAAATTCTTACTACTCCCGTCCAAACTTCCGAAGAAACCAGTACTTTTGCAATGCTACTTTAACCGTGTATATTGAAATTCTCTCCCGGGAGAAATAGTTTGTACTCATCACTTTCATCACGGATAATGACTGAATCGTTTGGAATTAAACTTCGAAGATAGTCGAATCAGTTTTCTTTTTTATCATATTGCTTTCATTAGAATCGGTATCCTAAGGAAGAAATCGGCTTCAAATTTGTGATAAAAATATAGTATCTTCCGAAACTCTTAAAATAGGCAGATTAAATTTTGTTTATTAACTCCTTTTGAAAAGTAAGATGACACTTGTCCCAATAAAGGGTATGACTCACATGCGAAATTCTTGGCGATCCTTTGTATAGCCATGGTTTAGCCCCTTCTTGATAAAAACGGAAGTATTGTTTTATTAAAATTAATGATATGTTGATTAAGTTTTATTAAAGTTTCATTTTCGCAAAGAAACTTTATGACAATGAAGCTGCTACTTTTGATAAAACTCTTGATAATTTTAACACGTCTAAAGGCAAAAATTTGAATTGTTTGCCCATATTTAAATTACTAACATAAAAAGAATAATATCAAATACCTTTTATTAATAGAAGAGAGGTGTATAACAAAATCTCGCGAACAAACTTTTAAAAATACTGTAGGCACGAAGCTGGAACTAATGATCGAAAAAAAAAAAAAGAGGGCACTAAATCATGCTTTAACAAATCACCCTACTACTTGTTGAAAAACACTACAACGAATAGAGAAAACAAGCGTTTCTTTAAAAAAAAAAACTATCGGGTATGTGATTTGTACTGATGGTTATGGAAAAAATAAAGAATAAAGAGCAAGTGCTAAGTAACTACTCTACAAAGGTAAGTTAAGAGCGAACTACTTGCAGACGCATATAAGGAAACCACTAACACAAAATGCATGATCGTTTAACATATTTTCTAGCTTATTTCTATTTATTTCTTTGTTTACTTGTAAAATGCTTAATATCATTATTAGAGTTATTCCATATGTATAGTAACTAACATTATGACAGATATACTTTGCATTTTTAACAATTTCTGAACATGAATCTTTGAACCTTATGCGCTCTGAAAGGAGATTCAAGTAGAGATCTTAAAGATAAAACATGTCTAAAATTTCAAAAGTGAACTTGACTCCCTCGTGTACTGAATATGCCAGTTTTCAGTTAAATATCAATTCACACATAGTGTATCATGCCCATGTCATTCCCCTGCCATGATCCGTCCGTGTCACTGCTGTGGCCATTGTCACATATCATGCCGTTCTGTGGCGTGCCACTATTTCTTTCTACACCCTTTCCCTTGGTTCGGATCAACTTCGTGTCCCTTCTTGTGCTACGAAGAAAACCGAAGGATCCCAGCCGAACAGTTTCTCTTCAAGCTATCGAGTAAGAGTGATTGAATTATGTAATTGTATTTTATTTATTTATTTACTAAGCAAATTTCCGATATAGCAAAAATACCATTATTTTTGTAAAATGTTCATTATTTTCATGAAGCAGAGATAATTTTCTACTTGGCTTTAGAACTATCCCTACTAATTTTTAATCGACATCTAATAGTTTACGTTCATTTTTCTGCCTATTACCTGCATATTACTTGCAGAAACTATGCGGAGTAAATGTTTTTTTTTTATTAGTTACTGTTTTATGAAAGCTTAGCCATATGTTAATTAAAATTCCACTATTTGTAAGTTTCTCATTTCGGTTATGAAAATGATTATAAATGAAGCTTCCGCTTTTTATAAAATTCTTGAGTTTTAATGTTTTTAAAGACATAATTCTAAATTATTTGGAAATATTCAAATAAACTAGAATGAAGAGGATAATACTAAGGAGCATTATTAGAACAAAACATTGTTCCTTAAGGAATTCACAGAATCAAGCTTTTCTTAAAAAAAAAAAAAAAGTTACTATAGGGTAGGGGATTCGAAGTGATGATCGTGGAAAAATAAAGTATGTAAAGAAGAAGCTTTAACCGACTACTCTACAAAGGCACGGTACGGATGGCACCTTGGTAGACGTATGTAGCGAAACCACTAATACAAAATGCCTGATCGCTTCGCACATTTTGTAGCTTATTTCTATTTAGTCGTTTGTTTAAATGTAAAATGCTTAATAGCAATGATTGTTAGATCTGTGCCACATGTATAGTAACTAACCTTATGACAGATTTACGTTGTATTTCTAACAAAGCATAAAATTCCCTCCCTCTTTGTAAATTTCGCTGCGCGTTTGCCACGTTTACGAAAATGGAACTTAGAATTTTTCGATGAAAGTTTCGGAGATTTCTTTTTTTAATTATAACTTGCTTATTTCTTAATTTTTTATTGAAATATTTTTTTGGAAATATGTGTTTTGTTTTTCTGCTTATTTCAAAGAAGAAATGTGACATTTTCTATCACAAGAAAGAGAGTTATTTCTATTTATGTAATTTCTAAAGACATGCGACAACAATTTTGGACACAAGTGTACATACTGCGATCTTGAAATAACTACTTTTTCTTAACACAGTAATGGAAAAAGATATTTTCGTCCATGAATTGTACTCGTTGTAATGGAGGTTAGGGTCTCCTTTTAGAACCACGCCTATATAAAACGTGAACCTACACGTTAAGGTGTAATTCGAACCACAATAATGGGTTCAAACTTCAAGGCTCTCGTACCAGGAATTGAATCCGGGACCCCGTGAACCAAAGGAACGTTTACTAGCCATTAGACCAGAGCTAATTCTCCCTGAATTCTATCATTTTCTTCCATCAATTGTAGCAGTAGTAGATATTGGATGAAAGTGAAAACTTCGGAAAAAGTGAGACACGAACAAACTCTCACAGCCTGGTAACGAATTAGGGAACCCTAGCTTCAAAGATAAGCATTGCACCACACAGCTGCCATATCCCCTTACATCGCTTGTCCACTTTGAGAACGAAAGATGCTATACACTCTTAGTAAAGAATGAAGCTTTCTTTGTGGAGTTATAACAGTGTTGAACGGCTCACATTGATATTATATGCAGCACTTCAAATGAAATGAAATGAAATTTCTAGTCTAATATCTGATGATTATGCTTCGAGCATAAGGGAGACAGTGATGATGATAGTGAACGAAATAGTGGAATGAATAAAGTGGTAGGAAACGAGGGAACCCCGAGAAAATTCATGCACACGGTGTTGGTCCACCCCAAGCTCACTTGGCACCGTCTGAGATCGAATCAGGAACCCTCACAACAAATGTAAGTTCTCTACCACTGAGCCACCCCAGTCCCGTAAATCCTCAATAGAAAACTGTATTTTCTGTAATTTCGCTCGTTGAGTTAGAGGTTGAATTATGGTTTAGCGTACCTCTCAGGCCCGAAGCTATGTGAGCTTAATGAAGGATCCGAATCACATATGCTTCCGCCCGAATCGAACTTAGTTTTTCCAGGTCGAAGACGCATATACTAACTATAGAGCCACGAGCGGGTTCTGCACGGCCGGATTCAGGATTCTCTGAGAAGGGGTGCACCAATCACTACCAGTACATTTGAATTAAATTTGAGTTTTTAAAATATTCTTAGGCGTCTGTGATGTGAATGAGGAATTACTTTGGAAATGCTAAGTGTCTGCTCTCGATGAATTCTTTTCCTTGAACCTTCAGAAAATTGGCTCAAACTATTGACTTTGCAAAACTCACTTCTAACTTCTCACTTTAGGTAGTGTATATTCACAACGAAGGAGGGGGGGTTGCAACTGCACCTTTACACACCCCCTAAATCCGGCTCTGGGGTTCTGTATTTTAGGATTAGGATTAGGATTTAGATTTCTGGACTTTCAGCATGTAAGGCCATTTAGCCCGTCACGTTTGAGGGATGACGTCCCTGGACAAGTACACTATCCGGGGTAAAGGAAGAAAGGAAGCGGCCTGGGACCTATAAGTTAGGTACCACACCGGCATTTGCCTGGTGTGAATGTGGAAAGCCCAGAAAAACCTCATTCATGGTAGCTGGCCTGAAAACGCGTTTTACACTTTTTCGACCGAGTGCCCCCACCGGAAATCGAACCGTAGCTCGTGCATTAAACAATTCTATGTTTCTTTATTTCCCTTACACTTGTTTCTGCGCTACGTTCCAAGTGAATGTAAGTCTTTATTACTGTTGGGACCGCGGTGGGTCAGTGGTAGAGCGTTCACCTCTGCTGCGTGGGGCCCCTGGTTCGACCCCACTCCGTGCCAAGTGAACTTTGTGGTGAACAAACACCGTGTGTGAGTGTGTGTTTTTTCTCGTGGTTCTCCCGTTTTCTCCCGCTTTATTCATTCTACCATTCTCATTTTTCATCATCACCGTCTCCTTTAGCCTCACCGGAATAAACGTGGAACGTAAAAGTGAAAGATTTTATTTCATTTCAATTTATAACTGTCATTACTTTATGCAGATCTTGAATACTTATTAATTATACGAAATAAGGATTATGCATTTCATATTCTTTCTCTCAAAGAGGTTCGAGTAGAGATGTCCGAGTAGAGACATAAGTAACTTCACATTCGACAGTGATTACAAGGGATGATCTTCTATGAGCGTAGAGCTGTTTTTCTATGTTTTTGAGCAAAGACTTAGAAGAATAAGGGAAAAGGAAAGAAAAGAAAAAGAAAAAAAGAAAACATGAAGTTATCTACTTTTTGAAGAGCTTAGTATTCACTGAGGTCAGATGAAAGTATATAATTACAAATATGTACTCAAGAATTATACCATTGTTTCTTTCCTTAAAATGAATCTTAAGCCTCGACTTTCTGTTCATTAGTTTCAAGATTTAGCAGCTTTCTCGTAGACACATAGCTGAGAAACTCTTAAGCATGCATCCCAACAAACACGGTCAACAAGTTACACATACATCCACAGAAAAAGAGATAGTGCCACATTCGTATACGAGTAGTTCCATCAACAAAGGATCACTGTCTATTTCTATCCGCCATGATGAAACGATTTGCCTGTGTTCATAGCTATGATTTCTGCTACCTTATGTGTAACTCCTCTTCTTGTTTCGTTCGTCTTCCTAGGGGGAATTCAAATTTCAACAAATTACATATACCAAACAACATACATATATACACCAAGTATTGCATATTCAATGGTGTTCTTTCTAATTAGAGAGGTCTTTTGACGTGTAATATTATTCTTGAATGTGCTAAGTCCCAGAGGCTTGTTTATAGGAAAATATTCATCTATTCATCCGGCTGGCGTTGGTTTGTGAATAACAAGAGACTCGTGTGGGATGGTATGTGAGGGAGTTTAATGCATTGCACCAGGAAATGATTACTACCTTAGACGGAAGTAAGCCTGTATTATAATTAGCTGTTGGAAGGTTTCCTTTTTCTTGACCAAACCACATCTTATTACACTTTTGAGCTGAGCTGATTTTTGAGTTTAACGTCCCTTTCAGCAGCGAGGCTATATGAGACGGGACCTACTGCTTTACGTAAAATCCGAACCACCATAGATTTATTATGTTCCTCACGACGAGAAATTTGAGATTCAGGTACTGCATCGTCTCTGGAAAGTAGAGTACACTTTTAAAGAATCCTAATGCAAGCTAGGACCGAAGGAAGTTTGTAGACCATTCCTTCGACAACGTACAGGTTTTGTCCATAAAGTAATGAGACTGGGTCTGATAAAAAAGAATGTATTGATCCCATCGGTACATATTGTTAAAATTCTTCAAAATAGTTTCCTTGGATGTAGATACATAGCTCCCAAAGCGATTCCCACGCTGCGAAGGCTCTCTGGATATCAGCTGCTGTAACCTCTTTCAGAGACTCTGTGTCAGCCCTTGGATAGCGGGAACTCGTCGAAACGGTGACCTTTCAAGCTTCTCTTGAGCTTTGAGAACATAAAAAAGTCTGGTGAGTTCACATTGGAACTATGCAGGCAAGGTTGCAATCCAATCCGGGCCAGGTAGGCGATTACAACGAAGGCGATGTGGGCTGGTGCGTTGTCATAGTAGAGCTTCCACCGAGAGGAAATCTCCTTTTGTTTACGTTTGTCGGCTCTGTGCAGGCGCGCAAGGACTTGTTTGTAGATAAGGGTGTTAATGGTTCGTCCCGGAGTAACAACAACTCAAAAACAGCTTTGTGTCACGTGTAATCTTCACTGCGTCAGAGCTCGAACTCGACACCCCCGATGCGTTTTTTAGCTTTGACTCCCCACCACGAATCTCTCCCCCGAGGAGCGCGCTGCTAGCGACTGAAGTGCTGCGTGGTGGCCACTCTCATTACTTTACTGACAAACTCTGGGTGGGGTTATTAAGCAAGTTAGACTGGGACAGGGTATCCGGTGGTTTCCCCTTATAGTTCCAGAAGGGATTAGGCACACTGGTACTTAAGAGCTAGCTTATAGGAACTGGTTGAGGATTAATATTCGGAGTACCCGTATGCAAGAAATGTGTAACTATGGATTCATTAAGCAGGTAGTTGTTTTTACGAGTCAATTAATATTCTTGCGATAGAGCTATGACTTCCTATAGTGTTAAGGAGTTCCCCTGTCATGCTCCGTCCGTGTCAGGTCCACTACTATACATACATACTAAACCATACCGTGCCGTACCGCTGCTGCTTTCTACACCATTTCCCAAGATGGATTGCAAAGAGAAAAACTTCGTGTCGCTTCGTGTGCTCGGAAGAAAGCCGGTGACGAGCTACGACCGGGCTGGTTTCTCTTCAAGTTGGCCTGTCGGGACACGACATGGGAAAGGCAAACTATGAGTGAATTAACCTTGAAAGATTTTTTAGAGTACGCAAAACCAGTTAGTAAAGTCATCCGACAATAAGAAAGAAATCAACACAAACATGACATAAAAAGCAAATCTTTATACGCGGATAGTCACTAAGTGAAATTTATTATCCCACTTTACCCTATTTCAAATACGACTCAGAGCTTCAGCCAGTTTCTATCAAATGGCATGTAGGAATAAAGGTGATTGTGTTGGTTACATCAGCTGCTATATGCCTGACAAAGTCATGAAAGTGTGTAGCCCTACCTTCATTCCGTCTATGGACTACATTGGCTGCTCCGACTAGCGGCATTGTCAGGTTAGTAACACTGGACACCTTACCAACTACGCAACGCACCACGACTCTGTACGTACAGCAGTATATAAAACGAAGTTACATTTAACTCCTATCCGTACACATACAAACACAAATGAACTTACCTTTCATGTCAAACAGAAATGGAAAATATAATGTATATACTGATACTCCTTCAAAGTTATGCTAGCAATCCAATCCCAAAAGGGATGTAAACAGAGAGGGCTTCTAAAACAGTTTTTTTAAGTATAAGAAACTGTTTACTTTCCTTCTTAGGGTAGTTTTTTTTTTATCTTTCTACCCTCTCTATCAAAGAGTACCACCATGCCTTCTGCTCCAACTCAATCAATATCTCATAGAAATAGAAGGGGATTGGGTTCCTTTGGCGATTAACAAGCCGAAACTAAGGGTGTTGAGTTATGTTTCCCTCTCTCTCTCTCTCTCTCTCTCTCTCTTACACGGTCGATACGGATTGTGGACACAAGTAAAGGAGCCTTATGTTAGTACGGAAAGTGTACCCAGTGTGCTTTGCAAACTATCATATTTCATAGCTTGCTACAATCCTTAATGGGGGGACGGGCTATTATATGGACTTCGTTGCCCTTATATTAGGACACGTATTAGATTTCAGCTAGAGAATGTAGAAGACGAGGAACTGCGCTGGTACTTGCGGCAACTAAAACTGAACGTTAGAATAAAGGCTTTTTTTTTATCAATCTTTCCAATTATTTTTAACTTTTATATACTTGTATAATTGCCAAACATTATAGTCGATTTTATACGTTCTGGGAGCATGGTAGCTCATTGGTAGAGCGCTTATCTTTGGTGCGTGGGGTCTTTGGTTCGATCCCCGACCAAGTAAGAGTAGGATGGACAACATAATGTCGAGTACTTCCGTTTCCTCCTACATGCTTATCCCACCAAATCTTCTATCATCATTTGCTTGCGTTAATCATCATCTTCCTTAGCTTAAAGGGCCTAATTGTGTGACATTAAACTGACAGATCTCACTTTCATTTTATACGTGCTAGTGGCGGCTTTTGAGGGAAGTCACATTAGTAAAAAAAAAATCTTTGCTACAAGCTAGGAGAAAAGAGTTTACTTAACATACTACTTTTTCTGTATAGTTTTCTGAAGTTGTACGAGGATAAATCAAAAACTATCCGCAATGGAGCTATAACTTTTCTTACATTGTTGATACAGACCTATGCCGTCGTTTATTTTATTGTTATGCTGTTGTGGTCATGCTATTAAAATTTGATTCTAATTCCCTCCATTTGTCTTCCTTTTGTTGCAGATAGGTCACATGGCCGCTGCATGAGAAGTTTGCACCAAAGAGGAGCAACGAGCAGTGAACGCGACATGGTTCTGTTAGACAGACGAATGACTGACTATTGACGAAGTAACACAACGTATGGAAGTTAGTCATGATTCTGCGTACGAAATCATCCACAAGAGAGTTGGGTTTCATAAAGTCACTCGTCCGGCTCCTTCCTCCTTCAAAATATTTTTGAATTTTTAGATCCATTCGTACACAATCCCTTGATGATGCAAGACACTGTTCGCGTATTGTGCCGAAAGTCGTTGATAAATTGAGGCCCCTGATACATACCTTCCGACCACAAAAACCAGGTCACTGTTCATTGTTCGTTTTTGGTGCAAACTTCCAATTTAGCAGCCATGATCTATCTGCAACAAAGGGAAGATAAATGGACGAATTAGGATCAAACTTTCATAGCATGACCACAACAGCATAACAATAAAATATACGAGGGCAGAGGTCATATCAACAATGTAAGAAAAGTTAAAGGTACATTGTGGGTAATTTCTTATCCTCATTACATATGAAGCATTCTTCTTTTAGCTTAAAAATATAACGTTTTTATTATTATTATTAGGGTCTATTATTATTATTATTATTATTATTATTATTATTATTATTATTATTATTACTACTACTACTACTACTACTGATGTGGCTCTCCCCAAGACGAGACAGTTATAGGCCTATGTATTGGAAAGTGTCAATTACACGCTTCGCTGGATTAAAATCAGAAAAATTAGGATATATTTTCCATTAGTCAGTCAGTTCTTAGTATTACTGAAGCGTTCTCAAATCGACAGGAACAAAAGAAAATATAATGAAAAATCTTAAAGTAATAAGTAATGTACATAAATAAATATTACGTATTATTATTGTGGGTTGATTTTGGATTTAGACGCATCGAATTCAACACTAATATCGGTCATTTTCGATCATTTATATATATATATATATATATATATATATATATATATATATATATATATATAGGCTGATAGGTAACTTCACCGAAAAACTTTGGGAGGCGATTCCTTATACGAAATGAAAGAAAAAAAGACCTAATAAACATGGGTCGAAAAACGTTCCCTTTCAGAGTTATGGTCCATTGAAAATTCGAAAAATAACTTTTCAAAACTTCCTAACTTAGAAACTACAGGAGCTATTCCAAGCGGTTTAAGGAATTATACAGGAACTAGTGTGTGTTCTATCTAAATAGCCATGTTTTACCATCCTCCGTTATCGGTAAAAGGAACTGTAAAAGGACAGTTAAAATATAGGGATACTCCTTTAAGTACTAGTGGTGCGTTCGTTTCGCCGGTACCGGTGAATTCTGAAAAATGGATATTTAGATAGAGCATATACCCAATTTGTGTGTAATTCCTTAAACCGCTTGCGATAGGCCCTATAGTTTCTAAGTCAGAGCGTTTTGAAATAAATTTAATCGAGATCGGTCGCGTGGTCCAAGAGTTGCTTCTAGTGTGTAAGAAGGTGTCACAAATAGCAAAAAGAAAGATTTTTCATCAACAAAATATTTATATTTATCTATAAATAAGTTGAAAACTAACATAGATATGGAAAAAAAGCCTAGATTAAAAATAGAAATCTAACCCAAAAGCTTTCAAACAGTGTCAAAGTCATTGTTCCACAATTCTTAAAACTAGAGGAAGATATTCTGTTTCGTTTCATTTAAAAAAAAATGAAATGAAATCTTTCAGTTTTACATCCCACGGTTATGCCGGTTATGCTAAATTAGACGGTGATTATGAGAAATGAATGAAATGGTGGAATGAAGAAAGTGGGAGGAAACTGGAGAACCCCGAGAAAACCCACGAACACGGTGTTTGTCCACCACAAAGTCCACACGGCGCGAGCTGGGATCGAACCAGTGGTTTCATTTAAAATGTACTGGCTCCTGCCCTGATAGGGTTTCACAAATCGACAATGAGTCAAGTTTCAAATGTAATCTACAAGTCTGCTTGTATTTCTATACCCACCAAGGAACTGAAACAATACATGTGAATGGTTCAGGGGAAGAACTTAGGTAACCATCATTTTACAAATTTTACAAGAGAACCAAAACAAAATTGCTGCTTACCATATTGTTCCTCTGTGAGCATAATTTTTCTATTAAATATACTAGCTTTCCAGTTATTATGCTATTCAGTTTAACATTTCGTCATAATTAGGTTCCAATTCTACCAACATATATCATAGTAATCTGTAGTAGTAGATGTTTAAGTTGTACGTCCTACGGTTATGCCTCCTAGACTAAAGGAGACTGTGATGATGAGAAATGAATGAAAGGGTGGAATGAAGAAAGTGTGAGAACTCCGAGGAAACTCACGCACACGGTGTTTGTCCGCCACAAAGCTCACTTGGCGCGAGCTGGAATCGAACCAAGGAACCCATGCACCAGAAGTGAACATTTAATCACTGAGCCCCTGCTATCCCCGCATAAATTAGAGTTTAAACTCATTAGTAATTGACAAAAATAAAGGGGAAAATGGAAATTTGTAGGGGACGAATTATGTAAAATTATAAACTTGTTAATACAATTGTAAATAATACACCCTAATCATTGGATGACTGGTAGGGTAATGGAACTCGTAGTGCAGCCACCTCCTCGTGGTGAGTAGCGTCCCTATCTTACTTGTTTTAAGTAAATAGAAGAATCATGTTAAACTCTCAAATTTTGCTACATTCGCAAATTTTTGACAGCGACGCGTGACCAGAAGATATCATATAAATATAGTTTATTTATTTTAACGTTGTTTTTACATACTTGAAGAAACTATTAGGCCATATAGGGTGCTCGTCCTATATTCTTTAGTCGTTTTAAAAAATGTTGAAAATTTGTTGTTTTTACCGGGTCTTTCAAATTTCAAAGGCGATGCGGGACCGGAAGATATGTTAATAAAAAAAAAAATCTTTTTGGGTTATTTCTTGTCTATATCAATTTCAACTTTTGCGCACTATAGCGTTCCGGAAATAGAAAAATAATTTTTTCGAACCACCTATTGTGTGGAGTTTTCAACATATTTATTGTGAAGATCTCACTATATCCATCTATTTCTATAATAGTAGAATCCATTTCCTCTATATAGTGCGTACAGTAACTTCCCTAAAAGCAAATGGATTAAAACCAAATTTGATAAGTGCATTAATCTTACAAATATCAAATCCGATCCGTCATACTGTTTCAAATTGGAGACTGTTTAAGACTTAAAATTCATAACTCCCTTAATTTTGGGTCATATGATTAAAAAATAAAGTGATTTCTAATTTTGGTTAAAACACAGTTGTTAAAAAGAATTATTGAGTATTTTAAACAACTTGATAATGTGCATCACGAAGGTTGAACCGGACATTGCCGCACTAGTGAAATCACACCATGCTCAGGTATCTCATTAGCTTTCAATTTTAATTACATTTCAATATGAATCTTTTGTTGCGTTTGTATTTTTCTGGAATTTCAATATGCAGTTCTCATTAGTTTAATATCGTACCTTTTTCATTTAAATTGACTTTTAAACAACTCTGCACCTGTTGAAAATGTTTAGTAGATCTATTTTTTATTGTTCTTAACAGTGTATACAAAATTTAAACCAGTTCAGAATGCTCCATGAGCATTGCCAGAACGGACTTAGAAAGAATGGAGAGATGCAATGGGAAGGATAACTGTCATTGTTCCTAGATGTAAAAGTAAATCTTTTTATCCGCACCTTCTTTCCTTTCTCGCAAAAATGAGCAAAATTCAATCTCTCTATTACTTACAGTTCTCGAAATATGGTTGCTTAAATACCTAGAAATTTGAACTTTTTTTTTTTTTTTTTTTTTGCCAATATCTGGGGGACAGTGGCCACCGCTTACTATTTAATACCAAAATATTTACCATCCTCTTATGTATTGATTAACATAAGTATAATCTCTCTACAACTTATGGTTCCCGAGCTATGGCTCGTTAACTATCTAGAAATTTGCCATTTTTGGCCAATATCAAGGTGACAGTAAGTCATAGAGAGATAATATTGGTGTTAATGAATACCTAAAAGGACGGTAAAAATTTTAGTACCGATAGTATTTGGTGGCCACTGGCCAAGTGATCATTAGCCAAACCAGTGGTCAGTTGAACAGTGACCACCGGTTATTATTTGGTACCAAAATTTTTTCCATCCTCTTAGGTATTGATCAACATCTATAATATCATCTCTCTTACAACTTACGGTTCCCGAGCTATGACTCGTTAAACATCTAGAAATTGGCCATTTTGGGCCAATTTCACGGGAATGGTAAGTCATAGAGAGATGATATTGGTGTTAATCAATACCTAAGAGAACGGTAAACATTTTGGTACCAATATTAATTGGTGGTCATTGGTTTGAGATATCGAAGCGCTGTAAACGACAAAATAATTTACACATTCATTACAAACCATACAAGTAACTAGATGTGATACTTATCTAGGCATTTTCGACACAAGGCCTTTCAAAAAAGTTAAAATTTTCAAGCCCTTGTAACTTCGTTCTTATTCATTCGAAACAAGTCATACCATGACCATGATATCCAACGCTAAGGTACAGGGTGCGGCACGTAAAACCGACCCGTCGTAATATTCTGGTATATTGTGTTTTTGGCAACACTTAAATAATCTACCTTCCTACCAAGAGATGGCGTGTCGAGATCGGGTCGACTTACGTGACCTGCAGCAGTCACGTGCAGCCGCAGCCAGTGAAACTTGTCGAAACCAGCTGAGAAAAAGGCCTCGTTGTGTTAAGCCGGGTGAGTGTCAGTGTGTGATAATGCCGTATTCGATACCCGAGCGTGTTGCCATTGTTGAAGGGTTCATTCTCACTGGATCTTTTGTGAAAACAAAGAATTTGTTTCGGGAGAAATTTCCAAAAACCGCCAAGAAATCTCTGCTCTGCTCTGCTCTGCAGGACGTTCTGTGCCAGCAAAAAGCACCATTCAGGAATTGATTGAAAAATGGCGGCGTACAGGATCGGTTCAAAATGCTCCCAGGAACAGACGACCATCTGTCTGCACACCTAAATTAAAGATGCAGGTAGAGGAGATAATGACAAGAAGTCCTCGAAAGTCAACCAGGAGATTGAGTCAACAGGTTCATGCGAGTGAGAGAAGTTGCAGACGTGTTTTAAGGGGACTGAAGTTAAAACCGTACCGGATAAGTGTTGTGCAAGAACTGAAGGAGCCTGACCTGCAGAAGAGGGTGCATTTCTGTTCATGGCTGTTGAGCAATGTTGCCAGTGGTTTCTTGGATCCACTAATGCTCATCATGAGTGACGAGGAGTGGTTCCACCTGTCTGGGTACGTAAATTCCCAAAACAACCGGTGTTGTCGACACAAAATCCACACGCATTACAACACAAGAACTGACGAGGGTATATATGAATATTCTCAATCGTGCTCACATGTGTGTTGAAGTGGGCGGAGGACACTTTCAGCACCTGCTGTGAAGGCTGCTGTGAAGGTGAGTAGTCATATTCAATACATTACATTTCATTTATGTGTTGTAGTTAATCATATTCAATACATTACATTTCATTTTATGTGTTCACCTTACGGGCCAGTTTTACGTGCCACACCCTGTACTTTAGACGTGCATTATCCTGTCTATCTCCGTTGTGCTATATATGCGTTAGAGCCTTCTAAACTTTGGATCTTTGTGATACTATAACATCCTTAGTTTGTAACACTGAATAATAAAATTGATATTTTAAGATTTTATTTGACATGTTGATTTGAAATATGCAATAACCTGACGTAGTGCTATTTGAAAAAATATAACTTTATATTGGGTTGGAAACAGTGCGAGTTGTGTGTTTCTGTTTAATACATGTGAAGATGTTCCCCTCCTTACAGTTTTTTTTTATGTGTGTGTTTGTGCAAAGTTTCACTTTTCTCTCTTTTTTTGTTTCTCCACTATAGCGGATGATCAACATAAATTGCCCACCCAATATATATATATATATATATATATATATATATATATATATATATATATATATATATATATATATATATATATATATATATATATATATGAAATTAAATCTTTAAGGTTTACGTTTCACTATTATGCCGTATGGGCTAAAGGGGACGCTGAGGGTGAGAAATGTATGAAGTAGTGTCATGAAGAAAGTGGGAGGAAACGGGAAAATCCCGAGAAATCCACGCACATGGTGTTTGTCCACTACATGGCTCACTTAGCGCGAGCTGGGACCCTATGCACCAGAGGTGAACGCTTTACCACTGAGTCACCGCGGACCTTTTTTAGTAAGACAAACTCCTTAAAAATGGTGGTATTGCTTTCGGGGCAACCCTCGTAGAAGTAAGTAATTTAAATTTTATGGGTATAAATGCAGAGTTTGAGGAAACACGAAATGGAAAAAGAAGTCCATTATTATTCATGAGATATATTGAAGATTTACTATCTAGATTCCATTTATATATATATTTTATCGATTTCTTCTTCTCGTCTCTTTTCTCTCTTTTAAAAAAGTAATGCTTATACAAAACAGTGATTTCAGTTTTAAATGATTTGTAAACCATCTAACCCACAGCGACGTTAAAAAAGACATTGACTGCAGTGGATAGAACAAAGATAAAAACTAAAAACCAGAGGTCACATAGTTATACAGTAACGTCATCATTGAAAGATCTAAATTGTTCCTAGTTTTTCTTTGTTTTTAGTGTAAAGAGGATTGACTTAATAGTGGAGAGAGAATGGGAAGTTGTCTAATCGGATTTAGCTAAAACCACCTCTTCTAAGCGGATTAGAAACGACGTATAACTTTTTTTTTATTTCTCTTTGGTAGCTACTTTTTTTCTCCCAACAGGTCAAAAGGAAAAACGAAAGAATATCTCGGAAATATTAGCCAGAGTGGAGATTAAAGAATAGGCTATCTTTAACGAAATAGATTTTTTTTTTAAATAGTGTTAGCGTCTCTTAATTAATACCTAAATATGTCTCTTGCATATACAAAAAATGAACTATATGATTTAACAAACAGCTTAACTCAGAATGAGGTCTTGAATTCTCTGAAATTATTAACACTCCATTTCTATGATTACTTTATTATATAAGACCCGAGTTCGTTTAACTTCGAGGAAAAGCTAGTGGCACCGTGCAGAGTAGAAATGAGTGAAGAGGGTGTAGGTGAGTATCAAAATTATGGAAATATGGAAATGCTTGTGTACCAATACACGATTTTCCCTCATACCTATTCTGTCTAGCAAATCAAAACTTGGTATACTCATTTCTTATCCCGTATAGTATTTTTCGAGATACATTTGGATTGTGTGCCTTTACCCGGAGCTAATCAGGAGGCGTCCAAAGTTGATGGGAGGGATTTCTGGAGTGAATTTTCCCGACATTCTCCCAGTTTTCCCTGTTCAAGTACGTCACAAGCCCCCAATACATAACAGCTGTGGAAAGCTCGAAAGAGAATGAACTATAAAATATGACTTTCCAATGAATATTGTTGATGCAATAGCTATTTCACTGCGAGTCTACGATTTTCTTTATAGTAACAGGGTCAATGGGCCCCAGGGACTTAATCCGTTGTCCATGACACCTGATTTGTTGTGCATGAACATATTTTTGTAATGTTTATCGAATGAATTAGGTTTGATTAGGAAATCCTGTTGACAGGTTCATGTCTTTTCCTTGTGAGTTTTAAATAACGCAAATTGTGGGTGCATTCTTAGCTGGCATAAATAAATCTAAGGGGTTCATTATGTTAGGTATGTTGCTACGAAAGGTGTCCAAGATGAAGATGTCAGAAATTGTGGGAAAATAACATACGATAAGAGTAAAAGTAAACGGAAGAAAATCCTTAGCCGAGCCTTACAGGAGCTAACCGAGCATTGAAAAGGATTGTCGCCAAGGACCGTAGAACAAATGCGGCAAAAGTGACTGCCTAACTCAATCAAAACTTATAAAACAGAATATCGTAACAATCACAGTCCAATGCTTGTGGTTTAACCTGAACATCCGCGATCTGGTTGCAACTGCAAAACACCAGAATATTTGCAACAATGCTTTAGATGGAAAACGATTTGTTTCAAGAACATGCAAAGTGGGCTGCTGATTATTAGAAACGAGTAATAAGGTACGGTAAATTCCCTTTCATATTATTTTCATCAAGTCGAGTTATGTTTCGAACTGTTTTCTTCCTATTGCGAAACGTAACGATGTTTCTGTGATTCTGTTTGCAGCGATTTCCTGTTAACCCATAGGTTCTGTGGTTATTCTCAAGAACGTATTACTGCCACTAATCATGCGGACGTTTTAGGTAACCATATACGTCTTATTGTCCAGATATTTTGGTTAGTTCTGTAGGGGTGCCTTAATATACCCATCTCGTATGAAAGGAAATGGTCGCTTGTACTCAATACACGTGTAATATAACCTCAAAAGATAATATAGCGTCATCAGAGCGTTTAAAATAAGAAAAAACTTCTGAAATTTATACTTTTAGTAATATTTTAGCCGTAAAATGGAACGAGATTGATCACCAACGAGTGCATACCCTGGTCTTATATTACCAAACCAGAGTTTTATATGTGGCAATTTCCAAAATGTAAGGAAGTTGTCCTATGTATACTCCTAAAATTTAGGGGTTGGGCCAAAGTACTCCTGCCAAATATTAGAGGGGGTCCTATGTACCCCTACGACATTGATCCCGGACATGACCCCTAATTCTTTGATCCCGAGTCTTCCCAAAATTTTGCTGACTCGGCTATCAGTACATTTCCCGCTACTACTATCCTTCTGTCAGTTTCTACTGTAACTGGTATTATGATAAGATTGGGCAAAAGTAAATTCCAATTACTTGCAGATAATGTAGAAAGAAATGGAATATTCGTGTTATGTTCCAAGTAATATTTTTAGCATCGACATTAGCATCGATATCATAAGTATTCTGTCATTATTGGCAAGTCTCTTTCCACTACTAAGAAGCTTCAATACTTCACAATATCAGTTAAACTATTCGTCTTCACTTATGATTATTCTGTTTTGACGCCATTCATCAATTGTAGCATTCTTCGCTCCCTCCCTCATCAATTGTAGCCTTTAATGCTAACCTACTTTCTTTCGTTCCAAGCACTGCTATCAGCTGAAGGAACTCCACTCTCACGGCTGTAAGGCTCTCTCTCTTAGCAACAGCTGAACCCTTATTGGTTCAACGCGTGGGTGTGAGCTTCAGTTCTCAGTTTTGCACTGATCAAGACATTTTGAAAGCACTATAGCACGTCTCTCATGATACAGTTCCTTCTCAGCTAATGTCCCAACTAGTTTCTCTTCCTTTTTTTAATTACATGTAATTTTTTTCTTCTCAAACATTTCTAACGCCCTCTCATTCGTCTCCCGCTAGACCCAATGCATACTTGTCATTCTTTTCCATACCTACATTTTGAAATCTTTCAGTCATTTGTCATCAGTTTTACGTAATGTTCATGTTTCGGCCCCGTACAGTATAATCCTGTATACAAAGCATTATATGAGTCTTATTCTCCACCCTTTATTCAAAAAGTCACAAAATAAATTTTTCTTCCTCCTAAAGGCTTCATTCACCATTGCCATTCTTGCTTTTATCTCACTTTGCAGTTTATATCATGACTAATAATACTACGTAGGTATGGAAAACTAATCACCTGTTCTATTTTCTCACCCTCTTTCAGCTCTATATTAATCGACTCCGTTTATAGCGGTATCCAACACTTTCTTCAACATTCAACCGTTGTTGGCGAGTTCACGTGGAGATATATTCTTATCTTCTTTGTTCATATAAATAATTTCCTTTAAATGGTCGCAGAAATATAAATCAGAATCTGTAAAAAAAAAAAAAAAATTAACTTTAGAGGCCTGGTAATTATTCGTTCTGGAAAATAGCCTTTCAGTTTTTTTCAGTTTCTTTTGCTCCATGTTGTATTTCACCCTTCTTTTCAAACTTGCATTCTGTAGACTCTTTGCTCCAATTTATTGTACTAGAGTGTGCATTTTTTTCATGCTCTACTCTAGCCAACTATTTTAAGTCTTCACAAGGAAGCGGGTGAAGGTAGATTTACATCGAAGTTGCACCACTCGAGCGTGACGTGGTGTTACGTGGTATCATCATATGGGGGTAAAGGTGGAACAAAACGAGTCCTGCGGGCCTTAACCCCCTTCGCTCGCTGACGCTCGCCCAACTATGGTTCGTAAGTACAGTAGAGCGTCGATTATCCGAACGTCGGTCAACCGAACGACCGCTTAACCGAACTGTGTACTCGCTCGCACCTGTTACTCTCCCACCCTACCGTCCATCATTCCCCTCACTCCCAAAGCAAGTTTCCCACAGTAGTCGCCGCACTGAGCCACCGCTGGCGGAACATTCCTTCTAATGGGGCCTTCATAAGGCGCTGCTGACCGGCCAAGCCGCCAGCAACAATCAGCACACTTCTGTCGGTTTGGCACTGGCTGTAGAAGTAGCGGCAGTATCAAAGCTGTTCACAGCAACAGCTGCGCCAGCTTAGAGTTGAGGAGTGCCGCTCCGCGCATGGCAAATAAACATGTACAGTTTGATTATCCGAACAAACCAGTTTTCCGAACACCCATGTCCCCCAATTACTTCGGATAATCGACGCTCTACTGTAAATCAATTTTTATGCATTAGCATTATATATTACTTTCAAGGGTAAACGAGTATTATTTTTGTCTTAAGAGGCCTCATTCCGGCGAAATTAAAGTACCGCAAATTTTACAGTAATTATGTGATATCTTCAAATAGATAAAATGTAATCGAAATGTGAAACAGGAGCGCCCTAGACAATATCATATTACATGAGATACCGTTATCACGACTCACTTATCTGCTTTCGATTTCGAGCCATTTTGAAAGTCGGCATTTATTTTCGCGTTTCTAAACGGCTGAAAACGGAAAGTCACTAGGTGACTTGTGACAACGGTACCTCACGCAAAATAATATTGTCTATGGTGCTCTTGTTCCATATTTCCATTATCTTTTATCTATTTGAAGATATCATATAATTACTGTAAAATTAGCGGTATTTAAATTTCGCCGGGACGAGGCCTCTTAATGATAAAAGTGTTATGAAATTTTTAAAACAATAAAAAAATATTCACCGTGGGCTGGGTTTGAACCCACGCCAAAACTGATTTTCATTACCAGCCCGTTCGCCAGCATTATTTTTATTTAGCATGGTCGAACACGAGGACCGACAGCAGCTGATGTTTGATTTGTGTTATATGTAGGCTACTTGGCGAGAAAGGGATAACTTCGACTAATCAGAACGGTGAATTTAGCTTCTATTGCTAGGGTCGAGCGTGATTAAAATATATGCCTACAGAGTCACGAATCGTTAGCCGGTAAATTTCACCCGCTACCAAGAATACTTTATAGTAGTAGAAAATGGATCGATCTGGAACATATGAGGACAACCTAGGCCAACTCACAAGCCCCTGAGAAATTGAGCACCGTACACCGTGAGCCCACGGTCTTTTACGACCTCCATTTTAGGGGTGAATTTATTCCCTTTTATGAGCACTTTTTAGGGGTGTACTCGTTCTCTTTTATGAGCATTTTATAGGGGTGAACTCGTTCCCTTTTATGAGCATATTTTCCAACCTCTATTTTAACATAGCAGAAATTACATTGAGACTATGAACACATAGCAGAGCATAAGACTACGTAACACACAAGGGTGTATTCATTCTCTTTTATGATTACTTTTTCAACCCTTATTTTAACATAGCGCATCAGACAGAGACTACGAAACATAACAGGAATGAACATAACGAACATAGCAGAGAATAGGGGTGGACTCGATTACGAACACACAGCAGTTGAACACAGCACAGCTAATAAAAGATTATGGTATATTTGAACATAGCATGGCTTACGTGAACCCATGGTCTTTTACGACCTCCATTTTAAGGGTGAACTCGTTCTCCAACCCCTACGAACACATAGCAGAGGTGTATTTATTTTCAACCCCTTAGCATCAGACTACATAACATAACAGAACTAGTAAAAGAGTATGGTATATTTTCCAACCCCTATTTTAACATAGCGCATTAGACAGAGACTACGAAACATAACAGGGGTGAACTCGTTCCCTTTTCCAACCCCTATTTGAACATAGTAGAAATTACATAAGACTACGGGGGGTGTATTCCACCCCTATTTTAACATAATGAACATAGCAGTTGGCCTATTTTTCCACCCTATTTGAACTCGTTCCCTTTTCCAACCCCTATTTGAACATAGTAGAAATTACATAAAACTAAGACAATAATGATGGTGTATTCGTTCCACCCCTATTTTAACATAGCACATCAGACAGAGACTACGAAACAGTGAAGATTAGATAACACATAAGAGTACATAACATAACAAGGGTGTATTCATTCTCTTTTATAACCACTTTTTAAGGGGTGGACTCGTTCTCTTTTATAACCACTTTTTAAGGGGTGGACTCGTTCCCTTTTATGAGCATATTTTTCAACCCCTACGTAACATGTAACATAACAAGGGTGAACTCGTTCTAACCCTCTATAACAAATAAATATAGTCATTTAAGGAGTGAACTTGTTCTAACCCCTATTTGAACACAGCAGAGATTATTTTCTTTTACGGGGGTAGCAACACCCCCAACCCTCCTCCTTTCTCATCCAGGGCTTGGGACCGGCAATGGCGGAGTTTAAAAAAATAACATCATCATACTCTCATAAATGAATAAAGCATAATATCATTAGCATCAATAGTGGTAAGTGAGAATTTGTTTTAAAAATCGTGCATCGAATAACCAGATGCACGACATGCTAGATATAGAAAACAGTAATGTCCACAAAATTAAGATAAATCACTTTGAATACGTCTATTATTCCATGTATAATACAGACAGTCTCGTTTTAAAAACTTTATATGATGTTGTATATAGGGAGGTATACCATAGCTATCGAAATACTCTCCCACACACATATTAGATATATAAACAGCAACCCAATGTTCACCAGGCTTATCACTAGAATCAGTGTTTATAATTATGGCGGCTGGAAATGTATGAATAAACAGAGGTAACTCATCTGCGGCATACACACCAATAAAATGATCTTTAGGCAAATTTTGTTGTAGTGCTTCATAAAGCACAATTGTATTTAACATTTTTGTCTTTAATTAATATATATTTTTCTCTGGAAATCAATTTCTAATTCTGAAGAGAATTCACCATAAATAATTGTTGTTACAGGAGATGGCAGTGCTTCTTTAAAATGAACCTCTAAACGTACACTTCCTTGCCGTTGTGGACTAGTATGAAATGCAGCACTTGCGCTTGAATCAGGAGTTAAATCAAACACCAGTAGAGTATAACCATTAGGATATTCAGCGAGTGAAATATTATTACCTTGATTAGAATAATAAATACCTGAACATGTAAATAAATAACGAATATGCTTGTACATATAGATTATTATCAAAATCCGGTTGTAAAGGTTTGAAGGGCATTGGAGTTCCATCAACATACAGTGTAAAAAATGACATACTAAAATGTTGAAAATTGAATGGATTTGTTTGATAAGTACCATTGAAAGCAGTATTAGTAACAAAACCAATAATAATACGTGTAGGCACTATGCCTGAAAACAGATCTGGAAGTGTACTATCCATAATTCCTTGTGGCAGAGTTTCTGTCTTCACCTGCACTTTTGTTATAGGATATTTTATTCTAAATTTAGGATTTTGTAATACTTTATTTTGTGCTATTTTAACTGCTGGTGATACATCAACCTTTTTCACAAGCAATGTTGTATCATCTGTAATTACAACTTTTCCATCAGCATCTGCGTCACCCATTAGACAAAATGTAGGTTTAGCTGGAATTAGTTTAATACGCAATTGTACACCATTCAGTAAAAATTTCTCCTGATTGAAAATATCAGCATGAATATAACCCAATAATTCATATGACTGACTTAAAGTAGTGAGAAGAAAACGTTGTTTAAATCCTACATTAGCATCGGCCACACTGTCCATATGCCCTGCAGTATCTTTAAACCACATTGATGTTTGAAGATACGTTGTTTTAGCTTCAGCATTATAATTTAGTAGTTTTTCAATATACGATCGATATGGATATGTATGTGAAGAGTAGGAAATAATTTGATTATTTAAATATAATTGCACTTCACTGAACATTGCATTGAGAAAATCATTTACAGGGCCGATTTTCTTATCGGCAGAAGTTAAATTAGAACCATCTGATTTAGTAATTTTACCTTTAACATATAACATTGTGTGCGGTAAGTCAATATAGTCATCCCCATGACCGGGGACTACAAATTCTATTGGTGCATTATCAGCTATCGAAGCCAGAGGCTTATATGGAACTATTTTATTACCTATAATACTGGTTTGAGTCGGTAAACCAGCAAATAAATCTAATTCTGATTTCATACACTCACACTGCATTTTTCTCTTTTCTTACTATTAATATTCACACATGGTAAAATTTACAATACCATATTACGTCTACGAAAATGTAATTTTACACATACACTGCCATATTGGAAAGGAAGTGGATTACCTGTACTATCTCTTAAATCAATAATAATTTGATCAAATTGTTTACGTTGCACTGGCACATAATGAGGATTATCAAAAATATGTACATTATTAATACCATGCTCTGTAATATTTGTATTTATAATATGTAACAATGGAGCTACGGTGTCACCCACCATTTGTGGTTCTACAATATCACTGTAAATATACATAAGTGTAGGTAGCGCTTTTTGTAAATCAGGTGGATAACGAGCATGATGAACAACTGCAATATCTTCTTGTTGAATATGATCAAAACCTAGTATTCTGGCTAGTTCAGGAGATAGGCGTACTTCTATATGCTTCTCTTGATCCTTTATTACTCTATTAACCTCAATTCGTTTTACAGATGCTTTGACTTTTAATTGTAGATTTAATATATCACTTTTATGATTAATTTGAGATAGAATATCATCAACATGATAATAGTGTCCTGGTAAGATTCGAGTTATGTTCCAGTTTTTTGTATTCATGAGACGGTAATAAATATTATTTGTATATTTGGAAACATTCTGAAATGAACTTGTTTAATGTACTTCAACAACAGCTGTTTCCCACACTCCCTTCTCCAGTACAATAGGTTGATATAATTTAGTTGTATAACAAGCAAGAGTATTTTGAGGAAAATATTTCATAGAACTATTGCTAGGAAGTGTGAGATAAAAACTATCACTTTGCTCCATAATTAATCAATCAAAAATATCTTTGGATCCTTTTATCCGTTTCACACCACCACCACCACTAAAATGAACTTTCTTTCTTTTTCTTCTTCCAGATCCTTCCAACACTTGATTTAATTTATTTTGAGCTTTATTTTTTAAATTTGTTTTAGCTTCTTGCCATCGATCATGCAAAGACTCTTCAATAGGTCTATTATTATCTAGTACATCTCCTGCTACATTAATTCCTGTACGTATCAATTCTTTACCAACAGTTTTTGCACCTTGTTTTAATAAAGGAAATACAGTACGAAATAAACCTCCTAGAAAACTACCAATGCCATAACCTTCTTGATATGCTGTACATCTATACACGTTATAATCACCTCCTGCTTGATGTGTGTAATAATTAAGGTAGGGCTCATTCATATTTCTTTCTTTCTATATACTTAAAAATATCAATAGATTACAATATAATATTATTATTATTGCTTATAAGTACACCATTTGCGTTTACGGGGTGGAGGACCATCCTCTTCGTTCTCTTCGTCTTCTGTTAGTTTTCTAATATAATCTATTCGTTGAGGATTACCAATGTACTCTTAGGGTATATTGGCTTTTGCTAATAATGTAGCAAAAGGTTTCCAGCCGGCAACTGAAATATTTTTCTTACGACATCTAACAAAATCGGATATCAAATCCACTATATTTGCACCTGGAATTAATTTATTATTAATATTCACATTTCCATTATCGTCCCATTGAATATTTGGATTTTGTTTCAATTTACGCAATAAAGGTCTTGCTTTACGTTTACAAATTTCAGGGAGAGTAGATATTATTTCATCCTCCTCCTCCTCATCCTCTTCTTCTTCTTCCTCCGTAGTAGTAGTAGTAGTAGTAGTAGTAGTAGTTGCTGTTGTTGTAACTGCTGCCGGTTTTTGAATTATATTTAAATATTTTTGTAAGACTTCTCTATATCTTGTCCATTTTTCTTCTGCATTTAAACTTTTATTATTTAAAATTTCTTTCATCATCAAGATTAGATATCGTTTGATAATGATGTAATTTTTCTGGTGAGATTAAAATAAGTTTTTGTGCGTTTTGCATAATTATTTAATTAAACTAGATAGTATACCTCCTAAAATAGGTGCAAGCAATGCAGTAAGAAAACCACCTTTTTGTATAATTATTCGTTTTTTCTTTTGTTTTAATGACGGACCTTTTTTCACCAAATATCTCAGTTTCTTTTTATATTTTTTTAGCTTATTTATCTCTGTTTTATTTAATGGAACATTTCCCTGTAATACGTTATAGGAACATTCACAAATAGAGCGAATTAAATCAGGATCTGCATTTTGTAAAATTGCCTTACGTGCTTTCGGTTTTGACTTTGCTAAAAGTTTTAACAAATGTGCATTTTCCTTACTAATCTTTTTTTACTTCTATTAAAGCACAAATAGTTGTTAGAATATAAACCATATTACAATTATTTTTTTACAGGCACATAAACATAATTAAAAGAATCTGTTGGAAAGATATTTGTTCGAACTCGCTGCTCATCAGGAGTATTTTGTTTTAAATCAAAGAGTAAATAACCATGTGCAATTCGAGTTGCATCTTGATATGCTTCTTGAATAAATTTTGTATTACCTGGATACAATTGTCGTGCGAGATAACTAATTTGAGCTTGGTCTCTAGGATTTTTAAAACAAACAATATAATGACAATTTAACGAAATATCCCGCATTCCTTTTTGTTGATGGAAAATATTCTGTGTTATAAATATTACACTTATATTTCTATGATGACTACCCTTAGTAAAAATATCTACAATCCGATGGTCACACTCACGCATTAAATCATCAATAATGACAAGATGTGGACCTTCGTGTGCTTGAAATTCATTATTTTGAGGTAAACCTTCTTTAAACGTGCAGTCTGAAAGAGTATCATACAACGGCTGCCATTCACCATAACACCATACAATATTTTTAAATAACTTACTATAATGGTCAAGAAATGTTTTAACAAAATATGATTTTCCACAACCTGTAGGAAATGCTACCATACATGTAAAAGGAATTTTCCATTCCATCTCTATTACATATATTTTGCTTTCTTTTCTCCTTTACATAAAAAAACAGCGTTTGTTGAAGAACGAAAATTTACAGTGTTGCTAGAATTTTAAATACTTGTGACGACATGCTTCACCTATAAATTCTTGACTTCTCTTTTTTTTTACAATATAGTATGTTTTAAATCAATCCAAGAATTTTCACTTTTTGGCAGACCTAACCATTTCACATAGGCCTTATTATTTTTCTTTCGCCACACTTTTTCAATTAAATATGTTTTTGGAAATTTCGTTAATTGTAATTCGTGTCCGTAAAATCTTCCTTCAATAGGTTTATTATTTGAGTCTACTAAGTGATATGTCGGAGGATTAGTGAAGAAAACTTTAGCAATTCGCAAACTTTCTGTACTCCAAATGCGTGTAGAACCTCTATCAAAACCAGGACGCTTAAGTTTACTAATTCTTACATATTCACCTATCTTAAATTTACTTTTTCTTTTTATCACAGAAAACTTTTTGCAATAGTTGTTTGTCAATAGATGTTTTTCATTTTCTTTTTTAATAGCGTCGATAGGTTTCATTTTAATAGTGGAATGAATAGTATTATTATATTTATGTAGTAATTCCGGCAGAATGCCAATCCATTTATAATTTCCCTGCAGTGTGAATTGTCTCCACATTAAATTACGTAATGATCTATTAAATCTTTCAATAATACTTGTTTTTACATCACTGTACGTGGAATAATGTTATTTTGGTTCATCACCTTCTGAAACTCTGAATTATAAAATTCTCGACCCCTGTCAGTTTGTAAAAGTTTAGGGCTTTTGTTTGCTTTTCAGTACTGTTATAAATGCTTGTGTAATTTCTTTCCCAGTTTTATTTTTCACAGGAATAGCCCAAGCATATTTAGAGAATGTATCTATCACAGTTAATAAATATTTGAAATTTCGATTAATTTTTGCTAGACCTTTCAATTTTCCACTATTCATTTCAACTAAATCAGCTTGCCATAAATCATGAATCCCTTTCGTTATAACGGGTATTCGAGGATAGTTTCGTCTTGCACTTTTATGTAATTCTGCAACTATTTGTTCTCGAACTGACTGTGACATCATTTCTATATATTTCTCTTAAAATATTATTTACATATTTTACACTGATTATCATTATGCTGTTTTCGATTGAAAAACTTTCTTTAAAAAAATTATTTTACATTTTACACTTATCACAATATTTCAATGGTAACTGATAATGTCCCCATGGCAATGTATGAATGTTACAATTAAGAATACATCGCTTGTCATCATGAGGATCTAAAGCAATTTTATTAACAGATACTGTAAAGATTTCATGTTCTTTAGATTGCAACTGTGTTTGTTTCTTTGTAATAGTTCGATTATTGTTTAAGCAATCCTTAAAATCTTCGATATGAATCATACGTGTTACATTTTTTCTTATACCCTTATTTTTTTTATTTCTTTATCAGATTTAGTGCGAATTGCATAAGTTTTCGCTCGTAAACCAACATATTCAATAATGGGAAGTCCACCTAATTCGTCTTTCATTTTACCTAAAGCTTTTTTATTTTTCCATGGAATATCATACGGATTAGGTTGAGAAAAATTTGAGGTATCAAAATACTCAATCATGTCTTTTATATCTTTATAAATATTGTTGGTTTTTATATAGTAAATGAAAGAGTCAGTATCCATATAAGTAATGCTAATCTTATCTCCATATCGAGGTTTCATTATATTGTAATGGAATTCATACATTGCTAATTTTGATAGTTCCAAAACTGTCGCTCCTACATAGATCGGTTTATTTAAAGTTACAGATTTTTTAACATATGGAATAATGCAAGATTATCTCCTAATTTTACCCAATTTTGAAACTAATTTTGCGCTACTAATTTTTTACACTTTTTTCATTGTTAATTAATTTTATATCAATGCGTTTTCGTACATTCTCCATTGTCTTTCCGTATACAGAATTATTTAATAACTTACAGAAATCTTTTTCAAATTCAATTGTAGCATTTGCACGGCGTTGAGTATTTTCTTGTATATAAGATGCAAGCCATTTAGATTGACGAAACCATAATATTTTATGTACTTTTACCAATATTAAATCTTGTTTTAGATAAAATTGTAATACTCTATAATGCAAGATATAATTCGATTTCGATTTAAGTGTCAATAGTAATTTTGAGTATTTACCATTTGGTGGAACTTCATTAGTGGGAGCACACGGAAAATCAGAATTCGTGTAAATAATTTGGATACTCTAAGTCCACTTCTAGAAAAAAAAACATTCACTATCCGTGGGCCAATTGATAATTTTATTTTTATCTTGCCAATTGTCAATTTTATCCTCCCACCGAAAACCACCATATGGTAAATAGTCAATCATTGATAGTCCGTACAGATTGTTCATGTCAATATAGAGTAAATAAGATTTTTCTTTTTCCGCATCAAAATCATGTACGTAGGGATTATTAGCTTTGGCATACCTTAACACAGCTTGAGTAATACCTCCGCGAATCGATTTTTCTACAAACATATACATATCGATATCTGATAAAAGTTGAAGTTCAATTTTTGTTCTATATAACATGGCTTACCATGCCAACCCAGGTGCAGTAAAACAATTAATCGGATCAATGCAAAAAGCATTTAAACATGTCTTTCTAAAATTCTCCAACACATCTGCTGTGAGAAGTACATCACATTTTAAATATAGATCGTGGTAGTCCCCTAAATTTTCACATTTAAACAAACGCCAAATCAGTTTTGCATTTGATAATCAGTCTCGGAAATTTGTGTTCCATTCAATTTGCTATTAAATGCCTCTCTTTCAGGAAATTCAATTTCATTAAATGTATCTAAATTTGTTATGTAATCGTAATAATAAATTCCCTTACGAAGAATTAAAGGGAACTTATCATCAGAAAAATATTGCTTTGTATAGACTAATTGCTCAGATTTTAATTTTGACACCAAATTTTCGAGACTGTACGGCAGGAATTTAAATAGGTCTACAAAACGTAACTCGATAGGTCTACCATTAAAATTAAAGTGCTTAGAGAATGTGATGTATTTCTCAGTGCTTTCAGCAATTACAGAAATATTTCCAGGGGTGCAACCTAATTCTTTCACAAATAAATGTGCATCATACCCAGACAAATTATGGAAGAAGACAGGGATAAAATTACTTTGACGTTTAATTTGTAAATTGCAATTGTTGCACACCGTGGCAATATACTGACCAGTTAAATGGTTATGATGTTTAACTTGTCTATTGTTACTCGTATATTTACTATCACATACTGAGCATTCAGTGGATAGATTAAACTCCTGTAACTGAGAACTATTTAATGGTATTAATGGTTTTTGTTGATCTAATATGTTTATGATTTTTCTTAATTCATTCTCCATAGCAGACATAAACTTCATCGATACATTTTCTCCCCGATAAATAACTAAATCTGATTTCATATAGTTGTTACTCCAACATAAAATATAACCAAAACTGCATGGTATATGTTGCTGAATTTGTATTGTATGAGATCCACTTTGTTTATTTATAGGTTTTAATAAACTTTCAAAATATGCAACTATTATCACATCATTCTGTAATAACAATTTCAAATTTCGAAATTTTAAAACTTCTCCTTGTTTCGGCATGTTAATTTTGGTTGGAGTGTGATCTTTACATAATTTGTCATGTTCATCTAATTTTGATTTGTTATAAAAAGATACTAAACATCGTCTACAAATAAATGTTTGATGAGTACCTAACTGATGTCTAACTAAACCATTTAAATTTGTAATTAAACAATAATGAGAGTTTAAATATAATAAATCTATATGTTTAAATACACCTGTATTTTTGCTTATACGTAACGGAAAAATTGTTTCATTATCATAATCAATGCCATATATATTAATAGAAATTTGTTCCTTAGTAAATACGGAATTATACATATGTTCAAATTTGCTTATGTGTTCTACTTCAACTGGAAATTTTATATTTGTTTTCTCAAATAACGGTAATAAAGTATTAATATATTGTATGTAATTATTTACACGATTTGGTTGTTCTTTTACAGGATATAAAGCAACTAGAATACTATACATAAAACATCTATTATCGTTATTTTGAATATTTATAACACATTTCTTTTTGGATAAAATCCATTGAGGCAATTTTACATAAGTTTTCTCTTTATGACTTTTTAATAACGAATTGAGATTTTTTATAAGACAATAATGACTGTTGCAATTTTCTTCACAATACAGTAAATTTATACGTTTATCTACACATGTGTTTTTGCTTATACGTAACGGAAAAATTGTGTCATTATCATAATCAATGCCATATATATTAATAGAAATTTGTTCCTTAGTAAATACGGAATTATACATATGTTCAAATTTGCTTATGTGTTCTACTTCAACTGGGAATTTTATATTAGTTTTTTTCAAATAACGCTAATAAAGTATTACTATATTGTATGTAATTATTCAACGATGTGGATGTTCTTTTGCGGGATGCAACGCAGCTAGAATACTATACATAAAACATCTATTATCGTTATTTTGAATATTTATAACACCTTTTTTGGATAAAATCCATTGAGGTAATTTTATAAAAGATGAAGCTGACAGAGGATCATATTTACTGATTTTAATTTTTAAGTGATGGTTTGGTTCAGAACATAAAGACCACCCTGATTTCTTAATTGCTCTATTTTTTTGTTCAACTAAAATTTTATTAAATAGTTTTTCAATTATAGAATTCACATCTGTACTCGGTAAAATAATTTTGTTACCACTATTTACAAAGAATCTACATGTTTCTAAATCTACTGGTTTTACAAAAGTTGTAGCCAAAGAAAAATTTACTTTAAAAGATGTATTAGTTTGTTCTTGTTTTAATATATCTAAACAATCTTTTCTTTTATTGTTTAAAAAACATCCACTATCCTCATTTAAAACAGTATCACATTTTAAAATGATTTTTTTTCAAATTATTATTAAATAGAGTATCAGTTGGTGAATTGATAGTATTTGATTTAACCTTTTTTGTTGCCATTTTTTAAAATAACTCAAAGTTACTATAATAATTCTGAAGTGAGTTTTTATAATATAATATTATTATTATAAAATGTCTTGCCTACAAAAGAAAACAAAACCACACTAATAACAAAACCACACTAATAATATAATATCTGAACTTTACACTTCCAACACCAAACAGGAAGTGATTACAAAAAAACATCTCGGTCAGTCTTTTATACCTGTGGGATCGCATTACGTCATATTGCGCAATAGGGATGAGTAACGGTCGGGGATTCCCCTCTTTTTTTAATCCTATCGTTGAATGACAAGTTATACCTTTGTGATTGATTGCATTACGTTCAGGGATTCCTTTTTTTCAATCCTATCGTTGAATGACAAGTTATTGTCTGTTAAAGAGAAAACTAGCTCAATGTTTTTAAAATCCGGATGAATGACGTAATGAGAATTATCCACATATGGCGGAAGTTATTATGTAACTGATAACAAAACAGGGAAGTTCGTATTCCTTTGCAATCTTTAAATAATCTCTGTTATGTTCAAATATAGGTTAGAACAAATTCACTCCTTAAATGATTATATTTACTATAGAGGGTTAGAACGAGTTTACCCCTTAAAAATGGACTATACTCAAATAGGGGTTGAAAAATAGGCCAACTGCTATGTTACATTAGAACGAGTACACCCTTAAAAGGGAACGTACTCTCTGCTATGTTCAATTAAGGGTGGAATCCAAAATGAATACACCCCTATTCTCTGCTATGTTCATTATGTTCAAATAGGGGTGGAATACACCCCCGTAGTTTTATGTATTCTTTGCTATCTTCAATTAAGGGTTGGAAAATAAGTCATACTCTTTTACTAGTTCTGCTATGTTAAAATAAGGGTTGAAAACGAATACACCCTTGCTGTGTGTTCACCACCCCTATTCTCTGCTATGTTCATTATGTTAAAATAGGGGTTGGAAACGAGTACACTTCTATTCTCTGCTATGTTCATTATGTTAAAATAGGGGTGGAATACACCCCCGTAATCTTATGTAATTTCTACTATGTTCAAATAGGGGTTGGAAAAGGGAACGAGTTCACCCCTGTTATGTTTCGTAGTCTCTGTCTGATGCGCTATGTTAAAATAAGGGTTGAAAAACGAATACACCCTTGCCATGTTCCGTAATCTTAAAATATGCTCATAAAAGAGAATGAGTACACCCTTTAAAATGGACTATGTTTAATCTTCGCTATATTTCTGCTATGTTAAAATAAGGGTTGAAAAATATGCTCATAAAAGGGAACGAGTTCACCCCTTAAAATATGCTCGTAAAAGAGAACGAGTACACCCCTAAAAAGTGGTCATAAAAGGGAACAAATTCATCCCTAAAATGGAGGTCGTAAAAGACCATGGGTTCACGTACTATATTCAAATAGGGGTTGGAAAATACACCATACTCTAAATAAGGATGGAACGAGTCTTATGTATCTGCTGTGTGTTCATAATCTTATGTGCTCTTCTATCAGTGTAATTTCTGCTATGTTAAAATAAGGGTTGGAAAATATGCTCATAAAAGAGAAGGAGTTTACCCCTTAAAATATGCTCGTAAAAGGGAACGAGTACACCCCCTAAAAAGTGCTCATAAAAGGGAATAAATTCACCCCTAAAATGGAGGTCGTAAAAGACCATGGGTTCACGGTGTAAGGTGCTCAATTTCTCAGGGGCTCGTGAGTTGGCCTAGGTTGTCCTCATATGTTCCAGATCGATCCATTTTCTACTACTCTTTATCCATCTATGTTTAACACGAGTGATATTTTCTGCGGGTCTAGATGTAACTTTCCAAAAATAAGAGCATCGGTGATTGGTCCATACTGGAAAAAGTAATTCATTAAGGCACAAATTGATTTTATGAGGCAAAGGTTGATTACGATGTTTCATCTGATTTTTCAGTTGCCTTTGGACCATCGACATTCTTTTATTTTTAATAGGAATGCTTACACATTTGTACGTCATTGTGATTTGAAACATTATATTATCAGTGGTGTCCACCCCCCATCATGTCCATGACGCACCCCCCTCAATTGTCTATCCGTAGGTGTTCTTCCATGAAAAACAAATCTTTTCGATTAATTTTTACACCCCCTCAAACATATTTATACAGATTTTAACCCCCCCAAATATTTCAATGACGCAGTTTGCGTCATAGCCCCCACCTTGTGGGCACTCCTAATATTATTCTATATTTTTCGTTCGTCTAGTTCACACTTGCCATGAAACAAGAACATTAACGTACCAACAGAGAGTTCTTGCTCATTATCAAGGGAGTTTAATATATGAGAGATATTTTCGCCTAATCTTACCTATCAGAATACGATTTCTTCGCAATGCTATAATCACCTTTTCTTTCTTTCTTTTTAGTTTAACGACCTTCAATATCATTAATTTTCTCTACTACAATTTCTAGCCTTTCTTCATTGGCTTTTATTGGGCCGAGGTGGCTTAGTGATACAGCGTTCACATATGGTGCATGGGATCCCTGGTTTGATCCCAGCTATCACCAAGTGGACTTTGTGGTGGACAAATACCATATGCGTGGGTTTTATCGGGGTTCTCCCGTTTCCTCCTACTTTCTTCATTCCACCATTCCATTCATTTCACATCATCATCGTCTCCTTTAGCCTAGTCGGGGGCATGGGACGTGAAACTAAAAGATTTCATTTCATTTTCCATTTGGCTTTCTTCCGAGTCAACTAATTTCCTTTAGTCTTCTCCACTTCTACATTTTGACAGTAGCCTGCAGCGCTTTTTATCGCTGTTGCGTAGTATCCATGCGAAATATATGATAAGTATTTTCTTTAACTCCAGTTTTTTTTTTTATTCATGAATGTATGAAATTCTTGCTTTTATATCTTTCTAAAAGCTACATTGCCATTTGTATTTTAAGTTCCTAATTAACTTTACATTAATAATGCAACATAATTACCGAAGATTGATCGTCTTATTCACTTTTTTCCTTTTATGATTAATACAAACCGCCTTTTTCCATTTTTTTTTTTTTTTTACTTACTTTCGAGCAACAGTAGAATTGAAGAAAGCATGATGATTGTGAAACAATCGAATTCAAAGTTTCAACAGATGTACACGTTTCATGATCTCTGCATACCGAAAAAGTAATTTTTTGATCTCCGTTCGTCCTGATGTACACTCATGTCCAAAATTATTGTCGCATGTCTATAAATATGTTGTTGTAGGAATATAATTTGATAACGAATTCTCCTGGTATTTCTTATAATCTTAGTATGTATATAATCAGTAAAGACATGTAGGTCTATGTGGCAAATCTCAAGTCAAAAGAGCAGTAAATAAGAACAGTAAAATGAAAATAAAACTTTCTTGTCCATTTAGCAACATTTTGTTTTACTCATTCTAATTTTCGTATTTATAACTATTTTCCTATAAAATTTATCACAAATATACATTTCCTGATTATACACATGGTAACAATATTAAACCTACCTTACAAAATCATTATCAAATTATATTCTTACAAGAAGACAGTTATAGAAATGCGACAATCATTTTAGACATGAGGGTACATGTATACGTTCTCATCTTTAGTCCATATGATCAACATATTCGAACCAAGGGTTTTCATAAGGGTAATTTCGAACTTTCCTTCTCCTTCTTCTTCTTCTTCTTTTTTTGAATTTTCTTTCTACCTCAAAGACAAGGTCTATTAAAATGTAAAAATGTAAAAAAACAAATGCAATTTTATCAAAAATGGCTCAAAAATTTTGTTCATATTTCAAAACTCTATATTTTATGAAAAACAATATAATAATATAAGTATTTTTTCTACGAGAAATAGAGAAGAAGCAGTTTACGTTTGGGATGAGTTCTATAACAATTTTCTTTTTTAAAAAAAAGCTAGTCAGGTGATTTTGTTTACATTTTGTAAATGTTAGTGTTTAATTAACATCCTTACGCCACGGAATAGGTAATTGTTCCTGAAAATTCACACACAAGGAGTAGTATTTTGTTATTGGGGAATTCTTTTGCAACAATTTTCTCGAAAACTTTCGATTTAGTTCATATTACTGTGCATAAATAAACGCTTCACTTACAAGCATAAAGTAAGGCATATATTATTGTTCATGAAAAAAGTCCAGAAGAGGAAACTTAATATTCAGCGGGGTTAATTTCGGATGATTTTCTTTTAAATAACTCAGCTTTATTCATATTGCATAAAAGAAAGTTTAACTGACAACTCTAAAATATGGCAAATAGTTTTTCATGAGAAACTCATCAGGAGATAGTTTATTCTTCGTGGTTATCTTTCTTCGAACAAAATTTTCCAGAAATGTCTTTTGGAATTTTGTTTATGTTTTGTAAATGGAGCATACGGTAGCTCCGTGGTACAGTGCTTATCTCTGGTTAATGAGATCTGTAGTTCGATCACCGGCCAAGTAAGTTTCTGGTAGACAATATGAAGTCCACAGGTATTCTTTGGGTACTACCACTTTCTCCCGCAAACGTATTCCACCAATTCTTCCAGTAATATTTACTTGCTTTAATCATCCGTTTTCCTTAGCCTAACAAGCATAGTCATGGGACTTTAAACTAAAGGAAAGATTTTGTATTTTGCAAATAGATGTAAGGGCTGCAGTAACTCAGTGCTAGAGCGTTCACTTCAGGTCATGGGACTCTGTGATTTTATTCCTAGCTGAAGATAAGTGAACTTTGTTGTGGGAAACAACGTGTACATGTTTTTCTTCTCGGGACTCTCCCATTTCCTCCCACTTCTCTCATTCTACCATTTCATTCATTCTCATCATCAGTTTTTTTTTTAGCCAACCGTGAGAGTAAAACTGAAAGGTTTCTTTTCATTTGATCACAAGATCCAATATAGCTATTTCTATCAAAAATTTTCTTGTATTACTCATACGCGGAGAACTACATACAGTGTAGCCAAACCAATACTATCACTTAAGTCAACATGATGTACTTGTTTCGTAGAAAATACTAAAACTCGATTTCGGGGCCGTTCAAAAATGTTGTAGCCCTCAGATCCAAAAACTAATTATTCTCCAAGCTTGCAATCTTTTGGATCATTCCTAAAAGCCTTTTTTAAAATGTTAATAAATGTTTCCGCAATAACTACACATGACATGATTGAGGAGTGAGAAAGTTTAGTGTGGCAGCCCGTACCTTTCACGAGCAGCCCATAGACGTACAAACACAGAAATCAATAATTTCTTATCATTTCAATCGTAATTCCCTTTCATCAACATCGATTTCTTTTAAAAAAAATTACGAAGAACAAGAAACAGAAACGAAAGACGTTATTTGTACAGTTTCCATACCAATCTCATCTTTTAGATGAGGATGAAAACTCTCAATTCAAAAGCCTAACTAATGTACGCCACGTACCGCACCATAGACTGAAAGATAAAGATAACATCAAACGAGATCTTCTTGGAGTGGTCTCTTCCCTTTGCAGAGAAAACCTCTAAGTTCTCTAGTCCTCATTCTTCGTAATATCAGCAATGAAAGGGAATAGATTCTACCTTCTACGGCTCCTTTGATTCTATTGCATCTATGCCACATTCAACATATAACGTTGAGAAAGAGGGAGAAATTTCTCGATTATTATGCACGAAAAACAGCAACGAATGAAAAGGAAAGAATGAATGAGTGAATAAAGGGAAAGACATAGAAAGAACGCATAAGAAACGTTGCGGTGAAAGATAGAAGGAAGGTATAAGAGAAATAGTGAGATATCAGAAATGGTGTTCTTTAATTGAGAACTGTTCACAGACGTCTCAGACCAAAGAAGGAAAGAATGAAATTAAAGGTAGAGTGAGAGAGAGATGGAAAGAAAAGGAGAAAATGCCGGAGGCTTTTAATACAAAGTAATGAATCATTCTTTGTATCATTAAGGTAACGTTTCTGAATCCTCTCTTGTGTCTTATAAGCTAACGTTAGAAACGTAAAACATTAAAGAGTGAACAGTATTCTTGCTCTTGTTCAAACGATTAGTTCACCTTCCTCAGTTTGTCTTCAGGTTATTTCCCTCAATGTATCTCTTTCCTACTATTTCACATTTTATCTTTGTCTTCTTGGGATGAAGGTAAAAGTATTACCTTACAATGAAATAAGTAGTATATGACAGAGAAAGATACACGATATTTTAATATTTGTCAATAATGATTTTTTTTTTTTTTTTTTACTTTAAAGGTTTAGAAAGATTTTCCTATTGTATATAAGGATTTGAAAGGAAGTCATGGCACAACACACATATATAACAAACCTTTTGTTTGTAGAATGTATGAAAGTGTACATACATTCAAAACAATCCCCATATTTATAACTTGAGAGAAGATATCGAAATCTTAGTGGTCCTATGGAGCGTAGTCGTTAATGCTCTCGCTTATGGTACGAGCGGTCTTGGGTTCGGTTCCCGGTGGACACACTCGGTCGAAAAAGTGTAGCAGTTTTTTCAGATCAGCCGTCCTGTGTGAAGTTTCTCTGGGTTTTACTCATTCCCACTAGGCAAATACCGGAATAGTACCTACCATACAGATACCAGGACACTTCCTTACTTCCCTTTCCTTGGATAGTGTGATCGCCTAGGAATGTCATCCCTCATACGAGACGGATTAACATGGCCATAGATGCCGAAAGCCCAGAAATATAATTTCTAATCCTAATCAAAATCATAGGTGTTGTTATCTAGGAAGTATGCAAATGTGTCAATGACCTTCCATCCCCATCGTTGGATTAAGTTATCTACGTATCACGGTTATGGCAATGGACGTTGTCGTCTTGTACAATGAACAGTTGAAACTGCGTTTTATCCGCAAAGTAGGACAAATATTATGTTATAAGAACTGGATGTAATACGTCATTTTAATTCTCTGGGGTGGAAGGAACAGTATAATGTAGTATATCCTCCCCACCATACGTTGATGTTAGCCTGAGTTCTGATGGATGAGTCTGAGTCCCCTTGCAGATTCCTGAGTTCTTGATGCAGTTGACTGTAAGGTGGGTGGGTCACGCCTGTGATTGGGTGGAATCTAGTGTAGATCAGAAGAGCATCTATAAATAGCGATCCCTTTCTTCATAACTCCAACATTGCATAAAACGTAAATCGAAATTAATTTTTTAATGAGTGATTATTATTCTATACTTAAGTGACAAAGTGAAATATTCGCGGTTTTCTTCCTCGTATAGGAACCTGAAAAGTGGGTCATATTTTACTTATAACAGTAGTTTCCGTATCAAACAGTAATTGGTCCATAACTTACCATTAATCTTGTTTTAGTTTAACGTCCCATGGTTATGTCCTTTAGGATAAATGATACGGAAATGAAAAATAATCAGTGGACCAAATTCTAATCAAATTTAGGAAACTTCACTAAAAAAAATCATGCAAAGTACATCATTACTATTTCTGGAAGATTGAAAAAAATTAGTTGAAATTATTAAAAAAAAAACTACAAATATTGTTTAAAAAGCGGTAATTTGTATAAGAACAACACATTTTAACCGAGGGTGTAGTCATAGTTGGAGAGGTGGGGTCAAGAATCAAAATTGTTGAGTAAGTTTAATAGCAGATAATATAAAGAACTAAAAAGTTTAGCCGGGATTGTTCTGGATTTACAAAACATAAGTTAATATCATTGATCAATATTTAAACATATAGTTTTATTAGTCATCGACTCAACTCACAGGCTACTTTACTCTTTTATTAATCATCGACTTTTCACTAACAGGTATACTATACTCTTTTATTAGTCATCAATACCTAACTGACAGGCTACACTACTCTTTTATTAATCATCAATACCCAACCGACAGGCTACTCTACTCTTTTATTAGTCATCGATACTCAACTGACAGGCTACTCTACTCTTTCATTAGTCATCGATACTCAACTGACAGGCTACTCTACTCTTTTCTTAGTCATTGATACTCAACTGTCAGGCTACTCTACTCTTTCCTTAGTCATCTATACTTAACTGACAGGCTACTCTACTCTTTTATTAGTAATCGATATTCAACTGACAGGAATTCTCTATTCTTTTGTTAGCCATCGATACCCAACTGACAGGTTACTCTACTCTTTTATTAGTCACCGATACTCAACTGACAGGCTACTCTACTCTTTTATTAGTCATTGATACTCAACTGTCAGGCTACTCTACTCTTTCCTTAGTCATCGATACTTAACTGACAGGCTACTCTACTCTTTTATTAGTAATCGATATTCAACTGAAAGGAATTCTCTATTCTTTTGTTAGCCATCGATACCCAACTGACAGGTTACTCTACTCTTTTATTAGTCACCGATACTCAACTGACAGGCTACTCTACTCTTTTATTAGTCATTGATACTCAACTGTCAGGCTACTCTACTCTTTCCTTAGTCATCGATACTTAACTGACAGGCTACTCTACTCTTTTATTAGTAATCGATATTCAACTGAAAGGAATTCTCTATTCTTTTGTTAGCCATCGATACCCAACTGACAGGTTACTCTACTCTTTTATTAGTCACCGATACTCAACTGACAGGCTACTCTACTCTTTTATTAGTCATTGATACTCAACTGTCAGGCTACTCTACTCTTTCCTTAGTCATCGATACTTAACTGACAGGCTACTCTACTCTTTTATTAGTAATCGATATTCAACTGAAAGGAATTCTCTATTCTTTTGTTAGCCATCGATACCCAACTGACAGGTTACTCTACTCTTTTATTAGTCACCGATACTCAACTGACAGGCTACTCTACTCTTTTATTAGTCATTGATACTCAACTGACAGGCTACACTACTATTTCATTAGTCATCGATTCTTGTGGGCGAGTTTTCTTTCGGATGATTTTCTCAAAACGACTCAAGTAATTTTGTTCATATTTCATAAATAAATATTTCACTAATAGCCTGACTTTATGGCATAACTCATTTTGTCCTTAAAAAAAATTGTACGGGGAGAAGTTTATTTTTGGGGGGAGTTTTCTTTTTCGTGCCTTATCTCAAAAATTAGAAAGGTGATTTCTTTCATACTTTGTAAATAAATTTTAAACTAATAACATGACAATACGGTACAATTTATTTGCCTGAAAAAGTGTACGAAGGATAGTTTATTCTTGTAACGAGGTGTTTCGGATGATTTTCTTTAAAAAAAAAAACTTAAAAAAAGGTGTTTTTTTCATATTTCATTAAGAACCTGACAATGTAGTAACATCATTCGTACTGAAAAAATCCACGAAAGATAGTTTATTCTTCTTGGTGTTACTTTTTCTTTTTTGAATGATTTTCTCATAAACAACTGTAGCAATTTTGTTCATATTTCATGCATAAATATAAATTACTAACTGACAATATGGCATAACGCATTTATGGTGAAAAATTCTATGAATGCTAGTTTATCCTTGGGGGTGATTGTTTTCGGATGATGTCCTTAATAACGAGCCATACCATTTTGTTCATATTTCATAAATAAATATTTAATTAATAACTCTATAATATTGTCTAAATTATTCCTTACGAAAAATATCAGAAGGGATAGTACTCTTGGGGATGAATTTCTTTTCAGATTATTTTCTCAAAAACGACAAGGGAGATTTTGGTGGTATTTAATAAATATATATTTTGTTATTACTGTTATAATGTTGCATAAATCAGTTTAATGAGAATATGCACAAAGGGTAATTTATTCTTGAAGAAGAGTTTTCATTTTTTTTTTTTAAAAAAAACATTATGTAAAATACCACTCATGGAATTTTATTATTATTTTATAAATAAATATTTTATCAATGACAATAACATATGACATAAATTATTTCTTATGAAAAATCTCCAAGGCGAAGTTTACTTTGGAGGATAAAGTTTTCATTCGGTGAAGTTTTCTGTAAACGTCTTAAAATTTTCTTCGTATTTTGCAAGAAAATGAAATGAAATGAAATGAAATTTTGAGTTTTACGTCCCACGGTTATGCCGGTTAGGCTAAAGGAGACGGTGATAATGAGTAATGAATGAAATGGTGGAATGAAGAAAGTGGGAGGAAACGGGAGAACCCCGAGAAAACCCACGCACACGGTGTTTGTCCACCACAAAGTTCACTTGGCGGGAGCAGGGTTTGAACCCGAGACCCCTAGCACCAGAGGTGAACGCTCTACCACTGATTGCAAGAAAATGTTTCATTAATTACTTCAGCACAACATGATTTAGTTTAAGAAATTGGAGCGAGAAATTTTAGTGCTGTGGTCCCTTACTTTTCATTTAAAATATGTGATTCCTATTTAACTCGTTCCATTTACGTATTTAAACACAAATAATTTTTGAATCAAATGCACCTCTTAGCTACTCGTAATATGTGGGTTTGATCGCCTTCCTTCAGTAGCAGAGTCTTTACATAATACTTTCAAGGAGAATATAATGCATTTTTAAACGTACTGAAAAAACTAAAATCCAAGTACAATAATGTACCATCAGGTGATGTAATAACGACGCTTAAAAAAAGATTTAAAAACAAGGAATTTCGCAGGTTAATATACATATATATATATATATATATATATATATATATATATATATATATATATATATATATATATATATATATATATATATATATATGAATATATGTATGGTTGTACTGTACGCGGTTATCTCGAGAATCATTGGATATATTTCGATACGGTTTTCACTAATCAAATAATTCCTACAACGCCTAATGCAGCGTTTCCCAACCAGTGTGCCGCGACACATTGGTGTGCCGCGAATGGACCGCTGGTGTGCCGCGAGAAAATCGAAACAAAATTATTAATTCTATAGCAACCAAATTGCAAGACATAAAAAATGTATATTTTTCTATTTCACATTACTATGAATTTCTACCATGGAAAAAAGTACTGTAATTGTAATATATTATTCTACATCTATTACTGTGTAGCAGACAGTATTTCGGCTCGTACACATTTCCACGCTTAGCTGCTATGTTACGCTTCAATTGAGAGTCATACTAACACCGAGAAATGGAAGCACTTGTACGGTACGCGTCAAGTGAACGTTCGTAGAACACTCATTCGCACGTGAATGACAGAACAACACGTTGTTCAACAGGTGTGTTTTGACTTCGACGCATCGCAAGCTGTGTGATTGCAATAATATGGTTTTGGTTAAAACAGCAAAGTTAAAAGTACAAGACATTTGTTTGTTCGTTCGTTATTTATTGATCTTCGTTCTTAGTGAAAGGTTGGATACTGTTTTCAAATAAAAAAGCGTATTTTTAAAAATCTGAGTCCTATATTTCATTGCAATTGTTTTCTATTTTAAAATTAGAATAAAAAATAAGCATATTGAATTAGCATAGGGGAAAACCAGTGATCGAGCTTTCATCTCTGTGAGAAGGAGATCAGTAATCACAGAAAAAAATTACCATGGTATTTTATATTTGCAAATAACGCTAATAATATCTATGGGTGTGCCGCGAGAATTCAAGTTACACCCGTAGTGTGCCGCAAGTTGACAAAGGTTGGGAAACGCTGGCCTAATGAGTGAACCCTATCCTAACTATAGTGCAACCAGAAATCCAAAATTTAAAGTGGGTTGCATAAAACTAAGTATTAAGAAACCTTTTCCACCAGATCACTTCTAATGATTTAACACTGGTGATGTATGTTTAGATCGTTAGCGATGTAAGGTCTGTTTACGTGCCAGTCTTGCTCAACTTTTGTCAGAATATCATGTACTTTTTATCTGTGATTGGTCACTCACTGCGAGAAGCATTTTGGGGATCAAAAGTTTCCGAACGAAAGCGACTGTTTTACTGACTTTTCATCTCTGTTTAGTGTTTGAAGTGTCTAATATTTCCAGTCTACTAAAAACAGATCTTTTGGGAGGCACGATGGCCATTGGTAGAGGCTTACATATAGTTTTAAGAGGTATACGTTTGATTGTAGCCCATATGACTTCATGACGGAAGACACTGAGATAGAAAGGAAAGAACAGATTCAAATGTGGGAACTGAAAAGATACATTCGTGTATACTAGCTTAAAAAAAAAGAAAAAAAAAGTATTTGGTTTAATTCCCGTGGAAAAACCTTGAAATTTCAAGGCAACGGCTGTTGGGATTCTACTTTATGTATTGTGGAATGATATTATGTATTATTTCGCACGTAAAGAATTCTTCGTGAAGTAAGCTTTGAAGTAAGGAAACTGTATTTAAGAATGACATGATTGAGATTTATGAGTTCCTTCGTGCCCAACGGGTAATGCGCGTGCTTTCTGTACACGTTTTCCCAAGATTCAATTCCTTTCGGTGGGAGTGTTTCTCTCCGATGCAAATTTAAATAGTGACTCGAATTATACAAGGTGAGACAGAATTTTCGTATCCACATACGTGACATGACAGAATCTGATGTCTTCTTTTGGCAGGAAATGCCATTAAAGGATAAACATGTCGATGCAGCCTCAGGTTGAATATAGTTGGTCTGTTTGACTGCAAGATGAACAAGATGTATGGAAGATGCTGATTATATGTCATAAGGACAAATAATATACAAATATATGAATTTGTAACATTCTAAAGAGAATAGCCTACTATTAAGAAGACTAAAGAATAAATTCGAAGTAAGTACAATTCGAAGTAAGGATAAGGTTTCCTGGTTTATATAATAGTGAATACATGAGTTCCAATTGCTTGAGCAATACTACTCCGGATAGTTTAAGATAATTATAGTTAATTTATTAACACTATCAAATTCTCTTTGAATGTTCCTTTTACTTTATAAAGTAACATCCTCCAATCAGGGGCGGATCCAGGACCGACTTCTGGGGCGGGGGCGGTAGGTTGTAATAATGCTACTTTTAAGAGCTCCAAACTTTGAGATGGGTTTTATTTATATATATAAAATAAGAAATTTTCCTCTTCTGGGGGGAGGGAGATTGCCCCGATCGCCTCCCTATGGATCCGCCTCTGTCTCCAATATAAATACAAGTATATATACTTTCTGAAACGAGGTAGCACCTTTACGACATTTTCCCAGACAAACAGTTTTAACTCTTCTCGTATCCAACCTTAGATCTAATGGATCCTTCCTTTTGGTCTAGTGGCTAGCACACATCTTCGTTACAGGGAAAAATTAAATGAAATATTTCAGTTTAAGTCCTTTAGGCTAAGGAAGACGATGATTAAATCAAGTGAATGATGATGGAAGAATTGGTGAAATGAGAAAGTGGGAGAAAACAGGAGTACCCCAAGAAAACCCACTGACGCAATGTTGTCCACAATAATTTTACTTGGCCGGAGATCCAACCAGGGACCCCATACACCAGAGGTAAGCGTTCCAACACTAGAGCCATAGTGCCTACCTTCCGTACAGGGATCCTGGGCTCGATTCCTAGTAGTAAAACATTGAAATTTGAACATGTTATGGTGGTTTGGATTCAGCCTTAAGTTGTAGGTCCACTTCACATATATCATTAGTGTTGAAAAAGACGCAAAGTTTAACCCCCCTCAACCAATCTAGCTCTAAGCTAAAACCTTTCTCTCATATAAGCTTAAATCTGAAAAAGGTATGTTAAACTCCAATTAACCGACCAAATAACAAAGATAGAGCAAAATACAGCTTGAATTTGTAAAAGGAACCTCAAACTCTGATTAACAGATCAAATAACAAATATAGAGCAAAATACAGCTTGAATCTGTAAATGGAACGTTGAACTCTAATTAACAGATCATATAACAAAGATAGAGCAAAATACAGATTCCTTTTCGAATCTATAAAAGGAACGTTAAACTCTGATTAACAGATCAAATAACAAAGATAGAACGAAACACGAACTTCCTGAGTTGAGAACATATATAACACAATTGTTAAAAGCCATTTATGGTCTACAACTTATGCTAGTTAGAGAACGGTATTCACCAGGTTATGGCATATGCTGATGTTGTAAATTTAATAGGAGATGATAGGAGAACAATAGAAAGAAATGCAGAGATCTTATTAAACGCTTGCAGGGACATGGGTTTAGAAGTAAATGCAGAGAAAACTAAATACATGGAAGTGCGTCGGGACCGGAATACAGCAAATTATGGGTGCGTTAAAATACTAAATAATACTTTTGATAAAGTGGATACTTTCAAATATCTAGGATCAATATTAACAGAGGAAAATCATATTCACGGAGAAATTAAATATCGACTAAAAGCAGGGAATTCGTGTTACTATTCGGTTCAAAATCTCTTGTCGTCGCGAATTCTGTCGAGGAATTTGAAACTTAAAATATACAAAACGATAATCATGCCTGTAGTTCTGTATGGCTGCGAAACATGGTCACTTACTCTGAGGGAAGAACATAGACTGAACGTATTTGAGAACAAGATCCTGAGACAAATATTCGGACCCAAGAGGAACGGGAATGGGGAATGGCGGAAACTTCATAACGAGGAACTACACAATTTATATGGTTTACCCAACATTGTTAGGGTCGTCAAGTCTAGGAGGCTTAGATGGGCGGGTCATGTAGCTAGAATGGAAGAAAGTAGAGACGCTTTCAAAGTCTTGACTGGAAGGTCAATCGGAAAAAGACCATTAGGAAGACCTAGGCGTAGATGGCAGGACAATATTAAGATGGATCTCGCAGAGATTGGAATACAGAGTAGAAACTGGATGCAGTTAGCTAAGGATAGAAGTCAGTGGAGAGCTTTTGTAAACGCGGCATTGAACCTCCGGGTTCCATAGGCCATAGAGTTAGTTAGTTAGTTAGTTAACCCTAGAACATAATTTAGTAGTACGTCTGTATTGGACATTTTATATCTTAGAGAACAACAAAACAAATAATAAGGTACTCATTACAGACATAGAGTAAGAAAACATCTTAAATTAAAAAGAAAGATAAAAAAGACATTCAGCCGTGCTAAAGAAAAGACTTTTTTTTTTTTTTGCTTAGTATGGGAGAAATTAGATTTTAGAAGCGAATGCACATTTAACTGCATCGTTTTCGAGATTTTATAGCTGTCGAGGACAGGTCTCGTAACAATGTATTTTCCTACGTGACTGGTTGTCACTAGAAATGTACAAGGGAGTTTGCAAATTTTATGTAGTTCTACAACTTTGTTACTATTATGCATTTTTTAAAAAATCTTTCTTTTAACTGCCTGCGTGTTATTCATGCTTTTCCTTGTTACCTTAATCATCATCAGTATCTCTCTTTTTCAGACTTGACTTTTTCTTTTGGTTCACAACTCTATCTTAATTTTGTCTTTAGAAAATTAACTGTGTGCATATTTCTTTCTTGTGTTTATGTACTTATAAAAAAAAGGCGCAAAAACTTTTCTTGCAATCTTTTTTCTTTTGTTTCTTTTTTAAAACTTTTTTTTTTTTTTTTTTGGTGCGCTGAAATAAACAAACTTTTCAATGTTTCTTGTTTCTAAATGCAACTTCTGTTAAAGAAAAGGGAACTCCCCGTTTAAGAGACAGCAAGGAGGCACAAGCAAAAAAACAAATGACGCTCGCACAAGAGAAGAGTGGATGAGCATACGAGAAAAACACCAACAGATGGCGGGAAAATACAAATGGCACACTAAAAGAGTGAGAGAGAAAAAGAGAATACGAAAAAAAGAGAGGGAAGGTTATGTGCAAAGAAACTCGACTTTCTCATTAGCATCCGCGAGCCATTGGGAGCATGATTTATAGGTTGCGTGCTCTGGAAGCTGTTCATGAGATGAAGAAGATTTTTTTCTCTCTTCTTATGCTTGCTGTGTAAAGTCTATAGTAAAAAAAAAAAAAAAAAAAAAAAAAAAGCTTCCTTAAGCATTTAGAAGATTTCACAAACAAACACAGAAGAAACATACATATTTTTATGTATTTCTTATTGTTCTCAGTTTGTATAATGCAATGCTATTAACATAGCATTTACATAACATAAGTAGGCACATCTAGAACTTTTAAAGTCATGAAAATGGCATGTGCACAACTTAGAAAGTGACTATTTCACTTAATAAAATTGTACTTTGAGTTCTATCACAGTTTCCTTAACTTTGAGTTGTGTCTGACTCTGCAGTCATTCTTTACAATGAAAAATATGCCGGCTAAGCCAAAGGAGACGTTGATGATGAGAAATGAATGAAATGGTGGAATGAAGAAAGTGGAAACGCACACAGTGTTTGTCGAACCAACGACCCCATGCACCAGAGGTGAACGCTCTACCACTGAGCCACTGCAGCCCGTCATGCCTCGAAATATACAAATTTTGTATTAAAATCATGTTAAGCATATAAACGAGATACTTGACGACATTTAACTCTCCCAATAAAAACAGAAAAAAATTCCGAGACAATATTCCATTTCTACAATATCTTTTCAAGACGAGTCATCTTCAACTCTTGTGTTGTGAGCAACCCTATAGAGGTGAATCCCGTTTACTATATCCGCAAGGATTTGAAACCATCTTCATTGCAGACTCAAACTTTGGTTCTGAACAGGTGCTGGGTATAGAATTAAACCCGTACAGAATTTCTTTTCACAGAAAATCCACCTAAAATCCCCTCCTCCCCAAAACATTGTGACAATTACGCTCACACACTCAATTAATTGTTCATATATTCAAATTAAAACATATTTATATGTAAATTCAATTTATTTTAAAAAGTCAAGGAAAATTTTATTTTGTTTCATTTAGCAAACCAAGCAACCTCTTTCATTTGTCCCAGGTAAAGAAGTTTCTCTGCTTTTCAGAAAGAAAAAAAAAACATAAGACGGTAACCGCACTAATTGACCACCCACTTTTCTACCTCGCCAGTAAACGGTAATGGAATTTGCTATTGTTACTCCAGCCATACTGTCGCACTACCTAAGTACCTCCATATCGCAAATATCACGTCACAGACACACAGGAACCAAAATTTTTTATCTACAATCTTCGCAAGTGCTTATGAAACTCTTTAACATCACGTACTAGCCCAGAAGAGACGCTAGAGACCCAAGCCAAATTATCAACCGATTTTTGGGAAATGGTGTCACGAACTTAAAGCGGCGAATCAGAATCCGAAATTCAAAATTCACAAAGAGAAGAATGAAGCGTCTATTTTTTTTTAAAAAAAATAAAGAAAGCTGGGAGAACGCCTACACGGAAGAGAGGTTACTCTAAGTCGACACTTCATCGTGAAAACATCACCAACACGCGATTCATAAGCGTACGTCAACTCATATATACATATATATATATATATATATATATTTAAGTGTTTAAATTTCAGAAAAATGGCTAGCTAAACACCCGTTAGCAGCCAGTTACTTAAACCACGCGTTATCCACAGCAACTTCGTCGTTACAAGATTATTTATATAAATATTTAAAACATCGACAGATAGACATAATTCTTATCATTTTACGGTAACGCTACAAAATTGGTGATGTTGAAGTGAGTCTGTGATTCTATATACGTTGATTTCCCGCATAAAGTGCAAAGACAGGAAAAGTAGTGCGATGGATGGCGGATATATATAAACTGTGCGAGTGAAATTTAAGTGCAGATGGATGTGATAAGTGACGCATCGTTGCATTTCAACAACATGGAGATGAAGGACGGAGACACGGGTTCGATCCCCGATACTTGGAACAGATGCCTTGCCACACGAAGACCCAGACGCTTCAGACAAACGTGGACCTCTTCTCCGGGAGTTGAATCCAGAGGACAGCGGGGTCTGAGAAGGGACATTAGGAAGCATTGTGACGGTCAGTTAAGTACAGTGCAGTTTTCTTCTGAAGTGTGGAAATATAAGCGGAAGGACTTATTAAGGTAGGACAAAGTATTCTGCTATTTTCTTTATTGAAGAAGGACTATGGCCAATATTTCCGTGATTCGTGATCTCCATACTCACCTTTTCCTAGAAACTTCGGGACATTGTTTATTCATACGGAACTGTCCGTAAACATTTAGAGCATTTTTTTAAATTCTTTTTAAAAGAAGTAAACATATAGCCTAATGCCTTGGTTGCATTTCCAAAATTAATTCACTGATATAGGAACTGTTAATTTCATTCTTGAATAAGTACCATAAAATTTTTGATTATTTTACTAGTGAAATTTGTATACATTGATTTGATCTTCAATCATGCATTTATTTGTAATCGTAATGTGTCAATATTTAGATCCTTGAAGCCGTCATTATAATCATTTATATGCAATCCAGTATTTATTTATATCAAGTACGAATTATTTCTCTTTTAAACATAAATCGTGTTTAAGATGTGTGAATGTAATGTAATTTCTGTTTTGAGTAAACTATGATTTAGCGTCAAAGTCTAGTTTTTCAAATTTTAACAGTTGTATAGGTTGTGTTAGGGAAATATGTGTCAGAGCGGTAAACAGGCTTAATATGATTTTATTGTAACTTGTCAATTTTTATTATACTCATTCTTAAAAGAAACAATCAATATAAAGCTTCCAAAGACTTTCTATGTTGAGTAAGTTTCAGACAAACAAGTGTAAACGTTCTTATCCCGTAATATCGTTAGAGTCTCGTAAATAAGGTAAACAAATTTAAGATACTCGAGTAAATCCCTTCGGAGGTACCTATCTGAGCAACGAACGCAGATAGGGTCCATAGCTATGGAGAAACGTGTATTCGCAAAATAAGGAATCAGTGAGAAAATCAGCAAGCGTCGACAATATAATTATTTTGATCAATTGGCCAAACTATAATAATGGTAGTACTATATATATATATATATATATAATATATATTCTGTGTAGTGTACTTGAATATGAAATATTTGTGTAGTTAGTGTTGTGTAACGATTTTTATTGTGAATTGTATTATTTACCAACTGATATAGTATGTGTACAAAGCTATGTTTTGTTTATGCAAATCTTTTAATATTGAAAATTCATTAGAGTTCATTAGAAACAGTGCACTAAATTTTCTCAAAAGCATACTATCGCTTCTAAACTATTTCTCCAGTAAGTCTTGCAAGCAACCTAAATCATTAATTCTTTCATTCCGCAATCCGATTCTTAAACTTATTTCCATTTCTTTTATTAATAAAAAGAGGTAGTAACTGTGGGCGAATTACTTAATAGTCGTTTATGTCTAGGGGGAAAACAATAAATCATTTTGCTAATTAATATTCAGTTTAAGAGAAATTTTTGTTTGTATAACTACGTCATAGTAATTATAAAGAATCGAATATTGTCAGTTTAGTTGAGTAGAAATAGATTGTTGCTAAATTTTACAGTCAAGATTGAATAATTTGAATATTACGTTGTACAGTGAAGAATGTGTTAAGAGAAATCATATTATTTGGTCAAAACAGTCAAAAGTCTGATTCATTTTCAGTAAAGTCAATTAATTCATTTTTTTTGTAAATCCAAATTAACTTTCTTGTTGATTTTTGTAAATATAACCTTCTTTCTCGTTAAACTTATTAAAAGTCTATTTAACGTTAGAACCAAAGCATTTATGTGGTTATCATTTCAAAGATATGCCTATTTCTTTAACTGATATTAGCATACCTAGATGTTATTTCAAATTACCCTGAACAGAAAAAGTTGAAGCACGGTTACATTGACCATCAGAAATTTTTATCTAAATTAACTCATTTTTTTTAAACTTTAAATTAAACTTTCCTTGTTTGTTGCTTTTTAACTATTTTTGCTATCTCCACACACTTCGGTGACAGAGTGATAGTCAGTGTAGCCAACTGAACAAGCCATTAGCGAAAAATCTTTCTTTCAGCTTTGCAGCTTGTGAGATTTTTGCTCCGCATGTTTAAATCACTTAACTATTAACTACGCACCTGTTTTCCTAGCGCCTTGGAGACACCGTTATGGGGAAAACAGGATCGATTAGACTTAGGTCATCTTTCGTTATATATATCATTTTTTTTAATTCCTAACCATCTTAGCAAAACTGTATCTTTACCTTGGAGAGCTGAAGTTCGAGCCCCGTGGAGTCAACTTCAATTCTCCAAACTCTCATTCATTTTTTTTTTATTTGTGTAATAGGCAGATGAGTTGTCGCTCATCAATACCATTCACTTTTCAAGTACAAGGTCAGGTATTCATTTCTCTGATGCATATTAGGCTCATCCGTGAGTGCCTTAATTATTCATTCTAGTTCAGATTAAATATGCAAATTAGAGATAAGGAATCGAATTCCGAAAACAATACGTTTCATATTCTTCGTCGCCCAAATACGTAAGATCTGCTTATTCATAATATCACGCAGTAATTCTATTGGCAGCCGAGCAGAAATGTCCTTTAATTATTAGTATTTTCTATCGTTGCAAACTTAGCGCCCGAGACAATAGCATTATCATTACCAAACTTGGCTTCCAATACCGGAACCCAGTGTAACAAGAAATGGCGCAACCGAACTAGGACCAAAGTACAGTGTTACAACATAAACATTCATAATTGAATGGATCGAGGAAGACAATGCTAAGCGCCACTTCTGACAAAATTGAATTATTAGGTAAATTAAGTTAGGATTGAACTACAAAAGAGTATGTAGGTAGTTTCAGTCCTACAGTCGTGCCTACATATGGCAAGGGAAGTTTCTAAGTATGCATCATTTTATTCTATTTCATGAGAATGTTAAACTTTCTGTTTTAGTTTAATCAAAAGTTAGAAAATGGTGCTAACCATTGTCTTCCATTGAGTCACTCAATTTTGAATTTTTACTGTAGACTTAGAACCTTTTTTAAGAGAGAACCTTCAAAAATCTAATAATTATATTTTATATAGATAACGTAGATATTAAGGAATGGGATATTAAAAGCGTTGGCACCAAATATACACGCTTTAACCTCAAGGGATGTGGAATTGAAAAACGATAAGACTTACAGAGAAGAGTTTTCCCATAAATTTAGGGGGGGATAAGCTCCAGTGTTGCGAACATTGGCTGTCAGTCTTTGCTAGTTATCTCGTGTGAAACCATGTTTACTGTTGCAATGTGGAGGTTGTGCGAACTCGTTTCTTGTTGCACTGTAGGAAAGCAGTATATGTACCCGTGTGAAAAGTAAACTAGCTGCTGGTAAAGTAATACATCTTGTGGCTTTAAAGGAATTATGTCCAATTTATACTTTACCATTTAAAAAGCACACATTTGTTGTTATAATCAATATATAAACAAGTGAATATCGTTTCATAGTGTAAACGAAGACTTCCATGCTATCCGAATTCAATAGGGTAGACCGGGACTATATCGATCATTTGACACTAAACAGTAAATATAAAATAGAAACAACGGGATTTCCCCAAAACTGTTAATTTATTTCGAAACAGCAATCTTTGGTTTATATAAGTTCACAATTAAAAACTATATATTTTTATTTTCACTAGTTGCAAAAAAAGAAGAAACTAAAACAGTATACATTTCAAGTTTTTGAAAAACTACGGGGCTATACTGATCACTGATGGGGCTATTTTGATCACTTGCGCCATCACATGTTTACATATATTTTCCACAAATGAACTGTTTTTTACCAATAGCCCCGACACATCTCATAAAACCAACTGTAGCATGATTGGCAACATATCCAGTCACCTTTAACAGCACTTTCTTTGGAGTAGTAAACCAGACCACAGAAAGCACAAGGCACATTTTCCTCATCGTTACGGAATTCGTAGTTTTCCGTCGTTTGTTCAGTTCGTTTTTCACAAGAGTAGGGCTAAGTTAGTCAGATGTCAAGTGGCATGCTCCCGGTTTTCTTTTGCATCGTTTTGTCTTATCTGGCTGTTTGGTTGAAGATGGAAGTACTATGTCAGAGAATTGTGAAGTGGAAGAGGAGGTGCTTGGTAAATTTCTAGGTGTCCTAAGAGGGGAGGATGGTGCAGTAGAAGGGACGGACTTGGAGCTAGGGCTATGATTAGGTTCGTCAGGTACGCTACAACTCCAAGGAAATTTTCCGATGGCAAAAATTTATCTTCGGAAATGGCATTGGGATTATAAGGGAATATCCCTGTACATTTTGAAACCCTTTGGTAGCATAAGCTGGTGTTGCACTCATATTCCACGCATCCGTAAATATTTTTTCAAACACAAATTTAGTATTGTACCATCAGCTTGGTTGTGAAGATGTGCTGTTTTAGCGTCATGGTAAAATGTTTTCATGGGTTTAGAAACCGCTCTATCTAACGGCTGTAAGGCGTGTGTTGTGTGGGGTGGGGAGACAGAGTAGTTCTATGTCGTGTTCTTTGCAAAATCCCACACATTGCAGGGAACAATGCGCGGCCTACCCATCTAGAATCAGAAGACATTTCTCTTGCATACGGTTTCTTTGAAAATGTTGAAGCCATAGTAAAAATACATCTTCGTTGATGTAGCCAGAGTCTGTCATTTCTACCATGGAACCTGGAAGAAGATCCTTTTGGAAGACTTCTTTAAATCGCTTACCCTTGAAAATGATAAATGGGGGAATGAAAGTACCTGAAGCATTACAACACACTACTGCCGTTACGTTGTCGCCTCATTCTACATTTGTAATCTTAACCACTTCACGCTTTCCCTTTTCTGCTATAATTTTTGATGGTTTGTTATTTAATGAAAACCCACTTTCATCCACTTTGTATATTTTTTTCTGGTGTAAGAAGCAAACTGGGATTTGTGTCCGTGGCAACACTGCGATATAGGTTTTAAAAAAAATCCCCTTCTATTTATACCCTCAGCCCTAGCTTTGGAAAGACCGTCTGATTTTCTCAACGAAAGGGCAGGATGTCGCTTCATAAACTCAGAAAACCAGTCCTCTCTAGCTGTCTTTTTAGTGCCCCAAGGATGACTGATTTGGTGCTTCTCTACAAACATAAACGCAGCCTTTTTAACTAATATTGGTGTGATACTGAAGCCTGTGTTTGCCAAATCCTTCACCCTTTCCGCCAACTGGATCTCTTCATATTTCGAAAGGATGGTTGGATGTACAGGTGGTTTTAATATATCTTCTTGCAAGGCCTGGCCATTTCTGGCACTCGTAACTTTATTCTGTAATGTCGTAAATGATACTTTGAAGAGGTCCGCCGCAGCACGAAGACTGACATCTCCACGAAGTACGCTTGAAACAGCCTTATTCATCTCTTCCTCCGCCCATTTCATTCGAATCCCTTTTGACTTGTATGTGCGCACCATCTGCAACGATAACGACAGTTACTACAATTATTTTTTTTTAAGTGGAGTAGAAAAAACTTGCTAATTGATATAGCCCCGGAAAAAGTGATCACAAAAGCCCCAAAAGCAAATTTTTCTTTTATCAGTTGGCTACACTGCGCTATACAACCTGAGCGGCAAGAACGCACATGACTCCCAACGCAGATCCCTACCCCTTTGTTACATACCATTGTCACATTCTTACACACAATAATGTAACTGGTAGAGCTTAAGTTCTAACGATTAAATTTTTAGCTAGGCAAAAATAAATATGTAAAGTACATACCTTGATTCCAAAATGCTTTTTTTTTTTCAGGCACACAAATGGTCAAACAGGACCAGTGTCATGCGTGTCTTACTCATGTTAATTCTCCTTCTCGACTGATGCCATGCAGTTTGCCAACTCATGCATCAGCAAGTTACTAGAACCAAATATTCTTTCTTTGATCGATATAGGCTCGGTCTACCCTATTCAATCTTGAAGTAGTGAATGTATAGGTAATGGTTGCAATAGATTAATAAGATCAGAGACAGAACCTGTTTCTCGGACACTGAATCCATATCAAAAAGCCTTTACTCGCTATTCCTTACTGTTTTGTTCTATGGCGATAAAAGTTGAAATTAAAAGTATAAAATATCAAAATATAATGTGTAAGCTATCGAGAAACGCTGTTACATTGTAATCATTTTATCATATATGAGCTACGGTAAACATCTTCATATTTTCAGGATACGCTTTTGTTTTTTTGTCAATTGAGAGCAAGAGAAGGCTTATTAATTCGCAGTTAGAATTTTATTTCCTTTAGCTGATCTCAGTAAAGCGGTTCGACGGAGCTAGTAATTATATTAGCACCAAACAGTTCCAAAATATTACGTAACGTAAAGTTAACCCTTTAATGCACCATTTTCTCGATGAGACTGATTTTTTTTTAAAAAAATTGGAGTGGTTTTGGGCGTAGGAAACACGGGATTTAAAAAAAACATTAATGCAAATAATATGAGGTCTATGGAATATTTTATGGTGTTTGCATATAGGGTCTATGCAAAGTTGCGCGTTGGCATCTGCGAAGTCCACTAAACCAGATAGAACCAATAAAACGCGATGAATGTCAGCGTACTTGCACTTTTGCACTCATTACACTCCTTTCTAACACAGAAAATTTCAACAGTTCAAAGCTGTTCACCTAAACGAGCAAAGAAAACTCCAAAATCACAATATGGCGTAACTCCGCGTAACAAGTAAAACAAAGAGTCCAACGCTGGCTTACTATGACAACTAGCGGAAAATTCAAAACTTCATTAGTGAAAGGGCATCTTAACTGATACGCAGAGCTCCTTTTGTATGTCCGAACTAGAAACTATATGGTGCAATACAATTTCAAAGTTAACTTTGCATATATGCAAAGGTGCGCGCTAAAGGGTTAAGGAACACAAGTTGATAATAAATGCTTCTTTATTTTCATATGACATTTAGAAGCATAATGTACGAGAAGAAGTCAAATTTATGAGCAATTTCGTCTTCTTCTCTTTACATTGTGCGCACTGCCTTCTACTTATGAGGTTATATTCTTGCAATAGTGCCATGGGTATTTAATATTAATTGTTCCATTTTTCTTTCCTCTGTTGCAGACAGAACATGGCTGCTTTACTGGCATTGTGCAATAGCCCGTTTTCTTTGGTTTGAAGATGTCAGGAAGTGAGATCCATCGGAGATATTCAACACAATATGAAGACAATGTTCTACTGCGTAGAAGTGTGTGCGAGTGAATAGAAAGTTTAAAAGTAGCCGAACAAACGTACCACATACGAAGGAACAGATGTGCGTCAACCTCTACCGCTAACTCGATCTCTACGACAATTAAGGCGACGAAGTTTCAAGTAAAGTGTAATACCAGAAGGTGAAACGTTGGTCTCTCATTATGAACCAGAACCTAGAAAGAAAATATGGAGAGGAAATACCTAGGATCACTAACAAAAAATCAATTCAAGACTGAAACTTCCACAGGAACGGTGATGCTAAGGTTATTTTGAGCTTGTAAAAGGCACATACTAGAAGATTATCTGGGAAAAGGATGCAAAGTTAATAATTCAAACTATGGTGATTTCCTTGTCAACAATCTAAAGTCAGCAATTCACACCAAACGGCAGTGTTGTGAAAAAAGTGACACAAAGAGTCCCTAAATGGGAGGTGAAATGACTCCAAATTGGGTGAAAAGTTGCTAAAAGATTATTCGTGATATTCCGTCTCTTTATATATATATATATATATATATATATATATATATATATATATATATATACAGTGGCGGATCCAGGATATGATCAAGGGAGGGGCTAAACCATAATTTGCCGCTTTATCCAGTGCAAAACAGGTTTGAAGTCCATTTTATCCAGTGTATACCTGAGGGTCAAGAAGGGGGGCTACTATAGTCCCCTTGGATGCGCGCCTTACATAGGGTCTATATATATATATATATATATATATATATATATATATATATATATATATATATATATATATATATATATATATATATATATATATATATAGAGAGAGAGAGAGAGAGAGAGAGAGAGAGAGAGAGAGAGAGAGAGAAAGAGAGAGAGAGAGAGAAAACAAAATGTTAGAAAAACACATGAAACACAAAATGTTCACAAAGAAAGACTTACACCCATTTCACAGTTTACTTGAGCTTTTAGAGATAATCGGTAATGCTGTATTATTCGTGCAAACTAAATGACATTGAAGGTTAAAATTGTTCTCCGTTAGAGGGCAAGACGTAGCCTATCAGAAAACAAAATGGGATTCTGGAGATATCACACGCAATAAAGGATGTACATTTGCCGAACTCATTGACACTTGGGTTCATTCAAATAAGTAAAAGGAAAACAAACTTATAAAAAGTGCTTCCAATTAATAGTGCTTGATTTGTTCACAATACAAAAGACGTTAAATTTGTAAATAAGTCACCAAATTTTCATTTAAAAATCACCAAACGAGTCGCTAAATTGGAAATAATATTTTTATTTTGTCGCTATTCTGAAATTCGAATCCCCGAGATTTAGCTACTTTTACCCCAATTTGGCAATACTGCCAAACGGTGAGATCTATTGTCGAAGATAGTATTTTTGTTGTGTGATCAGTGTCCTCTTTTCTTCCTCAAAGTACACTTCCAGTGAAATGATCATATTTTCTGTGCAATAGAAAAAAAAAAAAAAATAGTGCAAATAAGATTAAACTTCTGTAGTTTTACCAAAATAATATAACATTATAACATGCGAGGGTACAAGGCAATGTGCACAATCTAAAGAACAGATATGGTGATTTTTTTTTTTTTTTTTTTTTTTTGCTCGTATGTACGATTGATTGTCCAGCTGGGGAGGAGATTGGCTCAGCGGTAGAGTCCTTACCTTTAGTGCTTGGGGCTAGTGGTTTGATCCCGGCCAAGTAAGTTTATGGTGGACAACATTGTGTTCGTGGACACTCCCGTTTCCTCCCACTTTCTTATTCCACCAATTCTTCCATCATCATTTACTTGCTTTAATCATCCGTCTCCCTTAGCCTAAGGGGAATAACTCAATGGGACATTTTTACCTATCTACTATGAGTTAATTGGAATAAATGAATGGTTCAATTTGCTGTAAATTCTGTTAAAAAAAAGGAACAGGCAGTAAAATAATGTTATGTAGGTGGATAAATAAAATATCTATCAACTACCTATGTATCTATAATTTCCAATATGCGTCTGACCTATCAAATTTATCGAAATCAAGCATGAGTAACTATTAGGAAAACCATACTTGTTGCCAGCATGAATATCTCCAAGTGTGATGAAGATAATGGAAGATACTTGATTGAAAGCCAAAAGAAAGCAAGACAAGTATCCTGTCCTTAGATATTGGCGATAAAATTATGAACATTACTGATGTGATTTCCCTTAAAAGCCATTACTGGCAGTGATCCTAAGTCCTCAATTTTAAATTTCCCTCAGAAATGCTAAAAAGTTCCCTTTTTAAGCTAAAATTTCCCTAATTTTGGTTCACTATGTATATATATATAATCATATCTATGGATTATTATACTGTACCGATATCTCCACAACATATATTTGTGCTCTTGATCTGTTATTACTTCAATGTTATCTTGTACAATGACATAATTATGCCAGGGCGCGGAAAGGTTTGTGAAAAAAAAAAAAAAAAGAGTTTGTCACTTTGTGTGTAGGATTCTGGAAAGAATGCCATCGCCTTTCGTCATACTGCCGCAGTACTTAGTAACATAACATTTGTTGAGAAGCTAAATTTCCCTAGTTTTTATATCATATTTGTAAAATCTCCCTTTTTCTCTCCTTAAAGAATTCTTTGCTAAATTTCCCGCAACTAGCATCGCTGACCACTAAGTGCAAGATAGAGGTTTGCACGGGCTCGGGCAGAGCCCGCGGGCCGCATTCGAGCCTTTTCGGGCCTAACTTTGTAAATACTATACAAGAATATTTATTGGACCATTCTTTCTGGGGAACTTTTAAAGCACAACCTCAAAATTAAACATGTAGCTGCTGTAAATAAAAATACAATTTTGCCTTAATTATTAAGTTTCTGTAATTCGGGCTTATTTCGAGCTCATTTGACTATCACACGAGCTCGGGCTGAGCTCGGGATGAGCTCAGACCTAAATGCTGAAACGTATTTCGGACTTGGGTTGGGCTAACATTAAAAATTCACGGGCCAGGTCTGGCCGGGCTAAAAATTCCGGCCCATGCAGACCTCTAGTGCAAGGGGCACAATTAACAAGTGGTGTATTTCTCGCCTACTCAAAAGAGACTTTGAGGCGATTTCAATTCATTAAATTTGTTGTTGACAATATTTTATACTATAGGTGTTTTCTAGGTACTCCACTATTTCTCAATCCACCTTCATAAATATGGAAAGACATATTGGGCCTTATGTAGAGTCGTTCTGACGAGTGATTAGTACCATACTAAAAAGTTCGACGCACATAGACTATATTTCCTGCAGTAGTCAGGCCTTTAGTATGACGCTAATCATACGTCAAAACGACTCTGCATAAGGCCTATTTTGTTTCATTTCGTTACTTATAATAGTTTATATTGTGAACATTTTGAAAATACTTTTTGCACAATACATTGTTGCTTAGAGAAAATCTCAAGAGAAAAATAAGTACAATATCTATTTTTTAGAAGAAAACTATATATTTTATTTAGTGTTGGGAGAAAACCTTGGGTAATCTTGTCAGAGGCTTATCCCGCCGTTTCCCCACCAACTCACCCTCTTGTGTAATCTGCCAACAAAGTCTTCGTCTTTTGAGCTTATTACATGTGAAGCCTTAAGACATTGCACATCGCTCCCTCGCCATACACACACTCACACACGGAAACTCTCACACAGTTCTATCTGTGCAGGATTTTGTACCGAAATAGTAGCACGTTCCCTTGTGGCGCAATCATGGAGGGGCTTCAGACACTAGGAATTTCTTCAGTCCCTTGTCTGAGTTTTGGACGATGGCTTTGTGTTGTGAAAGAACGTCGTCAGTACATGGGAAGACAAGCGGGTGAGACAAAGAGGTGGGGGTGGGGGGTAAAAAGTAGGGGATGGAAATGAAGTTTGAAAGCATTGGAAGACGAAAGGGGAGAGAAGCGAGAATGAAGAAGCTAGAGCCTAAATTGGCCTCGTCTTCCCCTTCAAAAAAGAGAGAAGAAAAGTGTTCCTCCCACACAGAACTTTGTTGACATTGACAATTTTCTCGCCGCCAATTTGCCGCATGACGGCGTTCTGACTGGACCAAGCACTGCCACAGACGTAGACAAATACCCAGGAGACATTTCTGTGTCGTCCTTCTGTAAAGCCATATTCTGTACTATCGACATGAGGCCGCCACCGCATGTAGCAGCAACAATGTTTTTATACTTTGTGTTCATGTATTTCTGAGTTTATATAACGTACTGTGTTGTATCATTTACTTTGATGCCGTATATAAAAGCACAAACTGCTGGAATATCAGAAAAGGAAATGAAACAATTGCTTGTGTGGCAATGTATAGGACATGGACGTATGGAATTCGAATGTCACAAGATATAATGTTAATCTATAAGAAACTAATTATTATAATATCGAAATAACTCAAAATAACATGTATTAATATACAAAACTCACAAAAGCAATAAATATATTAATGACAAGTAATCAGACGTGTTTCAATTGTGTTTCAATATAGAGGGTGTTTCAATTGTTTTCGTGAACGTACATGACATGCAAATAGATGAAAAGCATGATGGCTTTGTAAAATTGTGTCCACAGAACAAAACGAAAAGTGCTTTACCTTATTTCTTTAGCTGGAAATTCTATTTTCCATTGTCTACATTGAGAATTCGCGTGTCAAATACTTTTCCAATGTTAAGTCTATGGGCATCCTCTTTTTCGGTGAATATTCCTCAATGGTATGTCCGATTGGGACATTCCACCCCTTTCAACACTCACCATGTCAAATTGTCTAAGAACATTCAGGCATGTCGGAGGAACATCCGGATAAACGAACACCTAATTCGAGAAAGAGAATCATCGATCCAATAAATAGCTTTGTATCACTAAATTGATAAACGGTTGTATCGCTACGACAGGTCACAGGTCTCTTATCTTAAATTGACATTTATTCCACTTTTGCTGCCGAAGTTCTCAGTCTTCCTTCACCGTTGTCAATCTAAATCTCGATTTTCGGTATCACATTGTTTCATCAGTGTACGTATATTATAAAGTTCTATTAAAAAAAAAAAAAAGTTGCACTGACATCTTTTTAGACTACCAAACCATGCTATGCATAAATATGGGAAATCTTATATGAGAGGTCCGTTCCATATGCGTCACTTCCAAAGGCAAAAAATAAATAAATAAACAAATAAAATAGAAATAAAAATACCTTATCAATCAAAATAGTCGTCGTCTGCAGCCACACATATTAGCTATCGCTTAGCTAACGATTGACTTTCGTAGCGAAAGAAGTATAGAAGTTGGGATGCGAAGAAGTTCTAACAGCGCGTTGCATCACCTGATAATCTGAGAAGGTATTCTCTCCCAAGAAGTGTTTCGGACTCCAGAAGAGGTGGTATTCGGAAGAAGAAACGTCATGAATACGATCGGTGAGGAAGGATTCCATACTGTACCTATGGAGAGTCTGTGCCGTACTTTGCACGATGCTACAGTCGTGTAACATGAGGACATACTTGCGGACAAGTTTCTGTTGCTTTTCATGGAGTTGTGAATTGTAAAGATCTGCATTGAAGACTCACCTCTGCTGATAAAGCTATTATGGATCACTCCGACCGTAGACCACCATACAAGCAAACAACACCTTCTGTGGATGGAGAGGTAGTTTAGGAAATAATCCTGAACGTTGACAATAATCAGACCATTGTTCTGACCGTTAATGATTACCATTGCAGATTCATTCTTCATCTGAAGGCACAATCCGAAGCAGAAAACTTTCTCTGTCATTCTTTGCACTCATAGAACAGCACTTCTCTAGACGATGAATTTGTTGGCCCATGAGTCCAACTTTTTCACCATATCGATAGGACGAATCCGCCGAATAACACTGCTACAGTTGATGCCTAATGAACACTTTACGAGGATTCTTGAGGAGCTCATTTAAACATGATAGTGATCGTTGCCCACAGCTGTATTTTGCAATTCTGTTTCACCGGAAAGAAATTTGATAAACCAACCGTGAATGATGCGTTCATTCGTCATTCCTGGCACTGATCCACTCTTAGTGTTATGTAAGGTTTGCTGTGCAGAAGGTCTCAAGTTTGAATTCGTATTCACAATTGTGTATTCTCTACGGCGTACTTTCAACAATGTATTGCCTCTTTACTGTCTGTGTATACCAGTCTATTTGCTGGTCATGTTCTGAGTTTGTAACATTAGACGCGTCCTTTTACGGGTTCTGTTGCTGAATTTTTCCAAATAGACATTTGATTTGCATCAACCTAATAAAACGGTTATGCCCAATCATCTGTTCCTCTGTTTGTTAACAGACATTAAAGCAAACTATAGACAATGAGAACCTGTTTTCTGTATTCGATTCAGCGTTCCAAAAATATATTCTGTCTGCTCATTCATCTTTCTGAAATCAGAAGTGCGACCTTTTGGTTTCAATATTTATCTCTATAGAGCGAAAATGGTAATATATAAGTAAAAATGATCGTTTGATGTGGATTCAAATTCACAATTCAAGAGTGCCCAATTCAAGTTTCATCTCCACCTTCAAGCCCGAAATGGCAAAAGTCTACAATTTCGTGTTTCAATACTCATTGCCTTACTGAAATACGGTGATTGATAGACATTAGTAGTTCTTCTTTTTATATGGATTTAGTAGGACAAGAATAGATTCTGTCTCCGAGTTTGTTTCTCCATTGCGATTGGTAGAAATTTGGTTCTAATTTTGGAAGACCAAAAATTATAAGAAATAGTGTAAAATGCTTTCTTTTTAAATAAGTTTTAAAGTGCCAAAAAAAAAAAATCTCAGTTTTAATTCTTCTACTGAATCCTAAAATAGTGAAGTGTCCGACTTCAATTTTTGTTCCTGTTTAGTAATTATTGTAAGAAATAGCGATAAATACGTCTTTAATGTTGATTCATGATCCGAAGAATAATTTCCGTCTCTTATCGTATCCATATATTTTCAACTGATGTTATAAATTAACTACTTTTGGTTTCAGTAATGGATTAGTATAGTTTGGAAATTTACTGTAGATTCACAATGGAAATGAAACTCATTTTTAAAAGAATACTCCCCGCATTAACCAAGATCATAAGGACCTTCCGAATGTAAGTAAACATATTGTAGAGAACGTTCCATAGAGATCGCAACTTTTTACACGTCCCTCATTTCTGTTCTACTAAGTTGTTAACACTGAACGTTACACTTTTTTTCATCTGTTGTCTTTGTGGTTAGTAGTCACGGAGCGCCGAATAGCGCACGATCGTCATCTGTTTTCTGTACGGGTAAGAATGAAGCGCTTCACGACAGAACAGCCTCTTGTCAGGACTAGCTCGGGAGAGTAATGCTCCCGGAAGTAGAAACGAGAAACACATTTCTGATTGGTTGGCGTTATCCACTTCTTGCCACGTTGCGTTCAAATAGCAGACAACAAACGCTGGCTGTTGTCGGCCTCAGTGGCCGAGTGAGCTAGCGCTGTATGCTAGTAATAAAATCCTCTTTTGGCGCGAGTTCAAACCCCGCCCGAGTAAATTTTTTTTTACATTTTTATAACACTTATTAAATTAAAATAATATGAAAATAATACTTAAAAAAGTGATTTATTTATTTTTATGCAGATAAGTAGTTGTAGTACTTATGCCCTTGTACTCCATGATATAGGGTCGTTTTGTTCCCCTTGTACTTCATAATATAAATTTTGTGAGCAACTTAAAACAACTGGCTAGGATAGCGCGTAAAACAGCTGTCTAGAGTAGCGCGCGGAAAAACGTACTTCCGGGAGTATTACTCTCCCGAGCGGGTCGTCTCTTGTCGCAGTGAATGCGTGTTTCCTCGTGAAGCGCGTCATTCTTACCCGTACAGAAAACAGATGACGATCATGCGCTATTCGGCGCTCCGTGACTACAAACCACAAAGAGAACAGATGAAAAACAGTGTAATGTTCAGTGCTACCAACTTACTAGAACAGAAATGGCAGGCATGTCAAAAGTTGCGTTTTTTGTTTGACTCAATTTAGTTTTTAAAAATTCTACGAGTCATGGCAATGTCTGTACTACATTTGTATTTCCTTGTTCGTACAGTGATGCATTTTCGAAGTCAACAAGTAAAATTAAAACCCCTAGTGCGACAGAATTGATTTTCAACTTGTAGATAGGCAACTTGAAACTAGAGATAAATATCATTACTGCTATAATCATAGTCAGGTGACATTGGATTTCAAAACAATGTAGGTTTGACTAGACCAATTATTGCCAACTACCCTGTGTGTGACACCGGAGCAGCGACAGATAGATAAAACAAGAAAGATGTCGAGCCAGAGAAATGAAGTACAAAACCGTTAACACTATGGTTATAGTGCTGCCAAAATGTCTTGAGCCGTGGCAAAAATGCGAACTAAAGCTCACGCCCTCGACACACGCATGCGTTGAGCCAATAAGGGTTGAGCTGTTGCTAAGCGAGAGAGCCTTAGCGAAACAGACTGGAATTCCTTCAGCCGATAGCAGAGCTCGGAACGGAGGACTAGATATCAAGTTAATGTGGTATATCTATAGTCACAGACTCCATTTGGTGGTGTATCTCGAAAACTTTATTACTTGCCGTCTTTTCGAATCCAGAATGGACCCATCACAACAAAAAATTCTGGGTGCGCGCCTGATGTAGCCATTCTATGATTTCTGATTTCCCGCATAGTTTGAAAGTTCTTTTTAAAGAAAGAAATATTAGAGTAATTATTATATATTTATAAAATAATATTTCATGGAACACCTTCATTGTGAAAATGAAATGAAATCTGAGTTTTGTGTCCCACGATTATGCCGGTTAGGCTAAAGGAGACGGTTATGATGAGTAATGAATGAAATGGTGGAATGGAGAAAGTGGTTGGAAACGGGAGAACACCGAGAAAACCCACGCACACGGTGTTTGTCCACCACAAAGTTTACTTGACGGGGGCTGGAATTGAACCCGGGATCCCAAGTACCAAAGGTGAACGCTCTACCACTGAGCCACCGTGGCCCCCACCTTCATTGTCTATGTGCTTCCTGCTCATCAAAGAATACAGCTTGTAATCAACGATATTGACATAGGCTTACACAGTTCCATATATACACATGGCCTCACACTGAGAAAAAAAACTATGTGGCGTATGTAAAACCGTATATCACAGTTGTGAATCCTGTAGTTTTTGGAGTTAACGTACAGCAGACGTATAACTGAAAACGCATATTTTATAATACTTTCTGTATAATGTTCCATCTGTACGTACTTTCCGTATGAAACAATATAGGAGGTCAGGATCTCACATACAAATGGACGTATATAACATATAGCTGACGAAGGTAACATACATATATGTATGTAATATAAGAAAGACTTTAGATATCAGACACCCTGCAACGGCATGATGTAACATCTAAGGGCAGTGCGCATATAAACTTAGTATACGGATAACATATGCCCAGTACTCATTTCTGCAGTAAGGAAGAGGATTCCTATATTTGTACAATATAAAGCTGTCCGGAGAACGGAATTTTGTCAATGCAGGTCGGCAAAATTTTCAGGAGCGGCAAATTAAAAAGAAAAAAAGAATTAGACTGAAGTGTAGTATGTGAAGAAGAAAAGGGTAGTCCACTAGTGTGAAACACTACAGTGGCGATACAGTATATACTGAAAATAAATTTGGTAGCGCATCTCGACTAAATTTCGGGTCTTTACTGGCACTACAATAAGCTTCTTGGCTGTTAATGTAATCTATGCATTTGGTTCCGTATTTACCGCCCCCGTTGCTGATTTCTCAATGAAAGGTCACCTGGCCGTAATGTTTGTTTAATACACTGAATACGAATAAATGAGGAGAGTGACGCATTGATTCAGGGCGGAGTGGTGCAAAATTTCATTGTGCCCGGGAGTTTAAAATACCTAAATACGCGCTTTTGCTTAGAGATCGAAATACTCACAGAAGAAAACGTATGTGGCATACTTAAAAACGTAGGTTATATGCGTAAATTCTGTAGTTTTTGGATTTAACGTACAACTATCATATAGGTAACATCTTGCAGTTGGAAATGCATGTTTTATAATACTTTACGTATAAATGTTCATTCAGTATGCAAGAAAGAACTATTATATATACGGTAAGAATCTCACGTACAGATGGACCTATATAAATATAGCTATGTAACATACGTATGTAATATACGGAAAATTGTTAGATGTCAGACATCCTATTGCGCCATGATGTAACATCTAAATGAAAAAAGGCAGTACATATGCAACATATGGATAACATATGCTCTGTGCTAATTTCCATAGTAAACATATGTATTCCGTATATTTGTACAATATACCACTGTCCAGATAACATATTATTCTCAGAACGAAGGAACATAGGAGAGAGAGAAGGATACCTCGAACACATTGGCTACATTTATTGATTAGCTTTTTATAAGTACTACAAAATTGGGCGGAAATAGTTTAAAATTGCATATTTACGTACCTTGAGGAGTAAGAAATATGAGATGGAATAGGCTACTTTTTTAAGTGTCACTAACTTAATTCCCTGAAGACGAAAACGTACACTGAGAAAAATCCGTTATCCGGACAGCGATATATTGTACAAATGGATAACAGCGGTATCATTTTACTTACTACGGAATCAGTATGGAGCATACGTTATCCATATGCTACATACGTTACCCGCATAGATGTTATATCATGACGTTGCAGGATATTTGATATCTACTAGTCTTCCGTATATTACATATATACACATATGTTACACACGTTAGCTATATGTTACATATGTCCATCTATATGTGAGATCCTTAAAGTCTATATGCAAGGGCGCCGATTTCTCTGTAAATTGGGGGGGGGCATTCAGATGCAGAAAGCATATATGAGTAATTTAAAACAAATTGCATTCAAATTATGCCAAATACTATAAATTTACAAATACAGTAAGGGGGCCCACATGAGCTTTACGGAGGCCCGGGCCCCCTTGGCCCCCGGAATCCGCGCCCTTGCCTATATGCAGTTCTTTCGTTCGTACGAAAAGCACGTTTATTCGGAACAGTTATACGGGAGTATGTATAAAATATACTTTTTCAATTATACGTGTGTTGCACGTACACAGAGAAAAATCCGTTCTCCGGACAGCGGTATATTGTACAAACATACGGTATCCTCTTGCTTACTATAGAAATCTGTACGGAGCATACGTTATCCGTATGCAATATAGGCACTGCCCTTAGATGTTACATCATGCCGTTGCAGGATGTATGGCATCTAACAGTTTTCCGTATATCACATGCTTATACTTATGTTACCTTCGCCAGCTATATGTTATATACGTCCATTTGTATGAGAGATCCTGACCGCCTACATTGTTTCATATGGAAAGTACGTATAAATGGAACACTTATACGGAAAGTATTATAAAACATGCGGTTTCAGTTATACGTCTGTTGTACGTTAAGTCCAAAAACTACAGGAATTACGCATGTAACCTATCTTTTTAAGTACACCACCTACAATTTTTTTTCTCAGTGTAGTGGTCTCAAACGGGTCGGGTCAGATCGAGTCGGGTTAGGGTCGGGTCAGGTCGGGTCGGGTCAACTCGGGTCGGGTTGTCGGGTCAGGTTACTCGGGTAGGTTTGTCGGGTCGGGTCAGTCGGGTCAGCTCGTGTCGGGTTATTCGGGTCGGATCAATCGGGTCAGCTCGGGTCGGGTTATCGGGTCGGGTCACTCGGATCGGGTTGTCGGGTCGGGTCAGTCAGGTCAGTTCACTTTGGTCAACTGATTTTAGGTTGAGCTTAAACTCGGCTGGAGTCGAAAGCTGCTGTTTTTCACTAGCTGCCCAATTAAAAATAGCAATTTTCAATTGATTTTATAGAAGCCATAAATCTATTTTGAACACTTGCAGCTAGTGTTTTTATGGTAAATGCTTATTTTTGTACTTGTGTATAATTTTACCAATCGACTGTAATATTAATATCTACGCCAATATGGAGTCTGGATTTAGAACAAAATTAGAAGTTGTTTATGCAAGGCCAAAAGAAAGATTGGATATGGACGACCAAGCCCAAGCAGGACCGCGGTAGCTCAGTGCTAGAGAATTCATCTCTGGTTCATGGTGTTCATGGTTCGATCCCAGCTTGTGCTAAATGGGCTTTGTGGTGGAGAAACGCCGTATAGTGGGTTTTCTCGAGGTTCACCTGTTTCCTCCCACTTTCTTCATTCCACCATTGCATTCATTTCTCATGGTCACAATATCCCTTAGCCTCGGTGCAGAATCGAGGGACCTTAAACTGAATATTTAATTTTATTTCACCAAGGCCAAGAACATCGATACAGGAATAAGATAAAGATTGGATATGCAAGATGAAGTGCATAGTAATCTTGCTCTTGGCCTTGTTTTGGTGATCACGAAGTAGCGATGAGCATATTTTCTTGCTTTCCGTATAGTATGAAAGACCATAATCAAAATCACACTTGGTCTTCATTTGTACCGATAAGGCGAGCATTCTTTGCTCTTGTACAGCATGAAAGACCACCAAGACTACGAAATGCAGGACCAAGACTTGACTGTGCAAGACAAAGAATAAGACGCAGTATTGATGACCAAGACCCAGGGTGTGAATTTTTTGAATTTCATTTGTTGGGCTGAAAGTGATGAAATAAAATTAGTACTTTATAATTAATTATCATACTGTATTTTTAAATTTTAAATTACAAAATTCATATTATGTATCTTGTTACGTGCAACTATATATACTGTAAAATACGTTTTAATTACCGAGAAAGAAAAATCAAAGTGGCACGGGTCCCGGAATCATAAGAACCTATTTTGGAATGAAAGTTGAAGGTTTGGAAAAAATCACAGGTGTTCTCCCGTTTCCTCAACCCTTATCATTGTAGTTAAACGATTTCCTTTTGTCTCCGCCAAGAGAGTCTTGCTATTGCCTTCCGAGAAGATCCCCTGCCGTCCGAGCAGGTGAGAACACTGACCTTGAATAAAAATTTCGTTACATAGAACTAAAGCAAGAAAAAATAAATTTCTCCCACGTCGGACACTGGTATCAGTTATAAAAAGAAATAACCAAACCTCAAAAGTCTCAAATATTCATTAATATGCATATACAAATCCCCCGCTTGATCTAGCTAGTGGTTAACGTGTAAGACTTCGGTACACGTGATCCGGGTTTAATTCCCAATGGGAGTGCATTTTGGCGTTCACCCAGTGTCGTGACCATAGTGCTCTCAAACAGGTCGGATCGGGTTGTCGGGTTGGGTCAGTCGGATCAGCTCGGTTCGGGTTGTCGGGTCAGGCTATTCGGGTCAGGTTATTCGGGTCGGGTCAGCTCTGGTCGGGTTGTCGGGTAGGGTCAATCGGATCGGATAACGGGTCGGGTCACTCGGGTCGGGCCTGGTCAGTCAATTCGGGTCACGGGTCGGTCTTCAACCCGACCCGACCCGATCCGTTGAGAGCACTAGTTGTACGTTTAGTCCAAAAACAACATGATTTGCGGCGTGGGGGACCCGGGTTCGATTCCCGGCGGGAGCTCATGTGGTTCGGATTCCACGTTAATCAGTAGGTCCACGTCTCATATAGCCTCGCTGCTGAAAGGGACGCTAAACTAAAATCAACTCAACTCAACATGATTTGCACATGTAACTTACGTTTTCAAGTACGCAACATCCGTTTTTTTTTCTCAGTGTAACACTTCCTCAGTTCCCTATGTTCTGTTTCTAACAAATTGCAAACGTTTTATGAAAAATTAATACCGTTTATAGTTTCAAGTAATGACTAAGAAAAGAACAGGAAAAGAACTGTATTGTGCGCATTGTCAAAAAGGAAAAAAGAAAAGAAAGAAAGAAAAAAATCTGAAAGTGTAAATGAAAATTGTAAAAAGAACTCAGGTTGTAAGTAATGGATCAAAAGAGGTGAAATAATATTTCTGTATTTCCTGCTCTCTCTTTATATAAACAGTAATTGTGAGGAAAGTTATATACACCAAATTTAGCAGCAGCAGATGCTAGAGGCCATACTTCTCGAAAGGCAAACACATCAAATAAACACTTCTACAGTGGAAAAGAATCTAAAATGTAAGGGGGGCGGGGGCTGCTATACACACTCGAGTAACTAAAGTTATTACTTATCCATCAAAGGCAAAGAGGCAGGCGTTCAACAGTAAAAGATTCATTCCTCTCGTGCACTCTCTCTAATGGAAAGTGGATACCAGTCGCTTCGTCACAGATAGGCTCAACTCAGAAAGTAAGCCAAACACTTGCTGTTGAGTTTGTGTGATGATACACAAGAGTGCGTGTGTGTGTGTGTGTGTGTGTGTGAGAGAGAGAGAGAGAGAGAGAGAGAGAGAGAGAAGAAAAGAAAGAAAGAGACGGAGAGATGTAGTTTTCTTATGTATGCTAGAGATAAGCTAGAATGCGATGAACCTTCTCGAAGTGGAAGTAAATTTGAGCTAATGCGTTTAAAGTTTAACAGTGTTTCTTTCACTCCTTCTTCCTCATCGTCTTGAATGAATATTCTGCTGATTCAAGTTGCAGCTAAGGTCTTTTCTAAATCCATGTGTTTTTGCTCCGTTTCTTCCTTCAAATTTGATGACCAATAGACACAGATTTTAAAAGATGTATATATATATATATATATATATATATATATATATATATATATATATATATATATATATATATATATATATATATATATATATATATATATATATATATATATATGACTCTTCTAACTAGGGTCGTGGATGAAGCAAGCAAGGCAGTTTCTCAAAATCAATGCTTTTACCTTTTTTCTCGCGTACCCCTAGACACAGTTCGCCATCCAATTGTGTACCGCTGAAGTTGTTTAAAACAAATTCAATCGAAAAACTTATTAACTGAACTTATTATACTTAATACACATGTTCTGTTGATTAAAACGGGGTCAAATAGAGACCCAATAAAAGGACAAACAGTGTGCCAATCAAAATACTATTTACATAAGGATGAACAGTACATCTGAAAAAAATAACATGGGAAATTTCAAAATTTCCTTGAACTATAATCATTAAATAAATAATGGAAATATGCTTATTTTAGGATTACGTACCCCTAGAAACATCTCACGTACCCCCATGGGACGCGTACCCCCGGTTGAATAGCACTGCTCTAAACTGGTAATTCTGAACCTAATTCTTATCACGACTCCTATTTTGTCACCCTTTCTTGGCAGCGACCCCGTTATAATTTCTGGTTTATAATAAGCTTGTGTGGGATTTTTAATATACTTACTGCGGAGATCTCACGATATCCATCTATTTCATTAATTGCAGAGTCCATTTCTTGTATATAGTGGATACAGTAACAGTAATATATTCCCTACGATGGAAGTGCTGATTCAAGATGAATATTAAACCCCTTTATTGAAGAGGCCATCAATGAAGTCCTATTTTGATCTAAGTTCACAACTACTCGACCAACAAATAGAATTATCGTGCGATAAGTTCTTGCAACTGTTTTTTTTTTTTTTTTTTTTTTTTTTTTTTTAACGGAAACTCGAACAAGTTGTGGCTGAGGAGGAGAGAAAAATATCTTGGTCTTGTATCTACTGCTTTAAAAGTAATAATTCCGTTAGCTACGTGCACCTGCACTATATCAAATAACGTTAACGTCATCGTTCATATTAATGTAAGGGCAAGTCAATAAGTAACTGCAACGTCTATTTCTTTTCAGGTTGGTTCTACGGCATTATTACTCATCAGATACTAAGTATTATACTTTGCTTCACCTCTTGTAGGTTGCAGTGTTATCACACCCGTTTGATTTGTGCTGTTACAAAGTAAAGATATCCGCGCCACTCTCTGTGTGCCCCAAAGAAGAACATTGTTTTGTTATTCGTTTTTTGTGATCTGAAGGTGTATCCGGAGCGGAAATTCAGAGAAGACTTTCAGTGCAATACGGGAACAATGTGTTTTCCAGTGGACTGAACAATTCAAAAGTGGTCAAACGAGCGTGAAGAATGAGTAAAGAGCAGGCGTCCAGCTACAGCAACAACTGATGACCTTGAACCAATCCGTGGCTTGATTCTGAATAACAGACGAGTGACAGTTGGCGAAACGTGGATTCATCACTTTGAACCCGAAAGCAAACGCCAGAGGACGGAAAGGAAGCATCTCGGATTTCCCGTCAAAAAGAAATTCAAGAGTTAATCTTCTTCAGGGAAAGTGATGCTCACAGTGTTCTGGAACTCGCAAGAGCCAATCCTGAAACATTACCTGGAAAAGGGGTCAACATTGAACAGTAGAAAGTACAGTGATATGTCATTAAGCAAGTTGAAGCCTGCAATTTGTAATAAACCCAGAAGTCGATTGCTGGAAGGAATTCTTGTGTTGCATGACAATGTGCGTCCATATACCGCCGCCCACGTCGCTCAGACTCTTCAGACGATGCGTTTTGAGGTATTGGAACATACTACAAACAGTTTTGATCTCGTCTCGTTGGATTACCATCTGTTTGGTCCACTTAAAGAGCCTCTCAGAAGGCCGTGGATTTAGCTCCGAACAACAGATGAAGGAAGCGGTGCATTCGTGGCTCTTTTTGTGCAAATAGAGTAGTGGCAAATAGAAAGCTTGTGCAACAGTGACCAGGTGCTATGAAAAGCAGGATAACTATGTTGAAAAATAATATGAATAAAAACATGTACTCTTGTGGTAATAAATAATAAACATTAATTGATTTACCCTCGTACTCAATTATTTTTTAAGTGTCCAATATTACTATGACAACTTGTGGGCAGCCCAACTCCTTTTCATTGTATAAGAAGTAGTAATGGATTTTTACTCAGGTTGTGTATTTTATGCAATGATTTTATATCATAATTTAGAACATACTGACTAACAAGTTACTAACATCATCCAATAGCTTGCTTTATTTTTAGACAATAAACATAAACAAGGTACTATAGGGATAAAATTGACAAAGAAAAAGGGGAAACGTAACAAGAAAAGAAAAGCTTTACTTTCTGTATCTCTTTTCGCAACTTGTATACTCTTTCCATCTTTTGTGTATAGTTCTTTCGGTCTCTTTGTTTTCCTGGACTCGAAAGCCCCCCTCCCTATGCGCACATGTGTAGGAGAATAAAGAAAGATATAGACTGTTGTCAAATGGAAAGACGCTGACGAAAAACAACTGAGCCCAGCATAGACAGCGTCCTCCCTGAAGGATAGTGCACGAGTGAAGACCAAGCGTGATGTCGACTGGAAGAAGAATTGTCTGACGAAGCATGCAGACAGGCGGACGAGAACTTGCAAGAAGGAAGAAGTAAACGAGGACCAAATAACTTTACGTTACATAAGAAAATAAAGAGAGGAAGAAAAGGAATGAAAACAACAAGGGAAGATAACAGGTTTTGTATTGTGTTCATCGACTGGCTTTCTTTCTCACGCTCAGCAGAAATAAACAACCAGCTAAACTGCTGCAATGTTCATTGTTTGTGTTGGAGGATGCCTTTTCTCTTAAAAGTTTAAGCCTTAACGAAGCTTCTTTTCACAATACTGCTTTCTCCACTACTTTATTTTGCTTCTTTCAATCCTCAGAAAATGATGGAAATCTCTCTCTTTTATACATATTTCTTCCATAGGGCTGTTTCTCTAAATAAGTAAACCCTTTCCTTTTTTCTAAAGAAAGTGATTTTATTCCCGTATGCATTTCTTTATTGTCATAACCTACCTTCTTTCTAATGCTACAGAAAAGTGCATATGTCTTCTCGCTGGTACAACGGACACACGCGGAGAAAAATGTCATGTCCCTAATGGCTAGATAAATCAGATATATTCATATTCTGTAAGAGTTGTACAGAATTCCCTCCTGTTTCATACGTTGTACTATGTCACACCACTTGCGACATGGAGACGTCAACCTGCTGCTGCTGTATATTTGTCCTTCTCACATAATCATGTTGATACAAATGTTTCTACGTATATAGGAAGGATAATACCAAAATGGTAATATATGACAAGATTGACAGGAAAGAAGGAAGCGTGATTGGCTAGAGAAAACGTAAGCACTCGACGTAACTCATAGGTGAAATGATTGAAGCCCGTAGTCTAAAGACAATTTTCTCCACCGCTGCACTTTTCCACCGTAATCAGGATTGAAACATGTCCCTTTCCCAGTTGTGATTGTGCAGATAGCGTTGGCACATATGCAAACCATTTGGTGTTGCTTTGCGTCGAGTGATATTTTACCATCTGTGTCACACGATACTGGTGTTTTAGATTATACTTTAAAGCACAGAGGTGCCTTAGAAAGTTTTTCTTGTTTTATCTCAAGGCGAATACAATACTATCTATAAACATTAGCTTCTTTACTCCCTTTAATTTAAATCAGTCTTGCTCAGTGGTATTATACAGTGCCTTACTGGAGTTCTGGTAGGCTCGACCTCCTGTTTTTAACCTGAAATATAAACATACAATTAAACAGCACTTAAAACAAGTTCCACTTCCTCATATTTAACCAATGAAGATTCGTATAATTGGTTTTCAGAGAGGCAATTAAGATATATATTAGGTAGCAAGATTATTACGTAGGCAAACAGCCTAGTTTATCTGTACTTTATGCTTAGAAGATGATACTTTGCTCCAAGATTCCCAACAAATTTTGCTTCCTTTTGAAAAGTATTACATTCAGTTTATACAATTTCAATCGACGAATCCCTTTTCTGAAACCCCATCTCTTAAATGCAGAAAAAGCGAAGCAGTTAATACAGCCAATTACTAAAGACGAAATTCATCAACTTTGTGTAGTCTCTTTCAAACAAAAAAATGCATGTTGTCCGCGGGATAGTATCTTGCTCCTTACTGCCATGAAAATAAAATACTATACATTACTCCATATCATTTCGCCAGTAGCTTCCTCTTTGCTGATCAGTTAAAACAGTATTCCTGGGAATCGTAGTGAAAAGTGTATTTGCTTTTCGTGCATTGTACGAAAAACACAAAGAGTAAACGCAATAAAAACGAAACAAGGAAAAAATACAATGCAATGTAAAGTGCTTGGACTCTTTCGACGTATCAATCAATGTAGCGCTTTCCTTGCAAGCAGGCCTTGATGGTGTAATCGGTAACAGCATGGGCTCAAGTTTACAGGATCTTCAGATCAATTATCCCTGAAGATATACTTTTTTTTATTTTTTTGACAAAAATAGAAGTTTTTTTAAAAAATTATCCAATCGTCCGAGAACAGGAAATTGTGTAGAAACACATTTCACTTTTGTATTCACATCATCGCGAAGAAATATGACCATTTCTTGCAGTTCAAACCGTAGACAATAAGTAGGTGAAAAATGTTTTTCAGTCTTTTAATAAACAAAGTCCATTGTGTTGTCGTCGACAGAGCTCTACACTGTAGCCCTTAAAGTCGCAAGTTTCTGAGGAAACCAGTGTCCATTTATTATTATTATTATTATTATAACAAAAAAGGAAAGAAAAAGACACCGCCGAAGCTACTGATAGGAAAGGAAAACATATACTTTGTCATATTCTTTTCAGGTTTACACATGAGCGTAATAATATTAATACATTTATGGATTGACAGATATAATTATTATTTTATGAGAACATGAAATGGACTATAAATATTTGTTAGCTGGTAGCAGTAATGAATTTTGTTTCGCCAGCTGAAATCGATGGATTAACGTGTCGGTTCTACCGACACTGTTGACAGCAATTGGGATCTGTTTTGACTTTACCGTAAGTTTAATGCATTTTTGACTGGTGGCTATTTTCTTTCTAACGCTGCTGTTGATATTCTTTTACCAAAGACTCAGACAGACCAGTGATTTCGAGACTTTCGACCCATTTTGTTTCTACTGGTAAATATTAATTCGTTTACTAAAGTAACAGCACGATGATTCAAACTCCTGTTAATCTCTATATATAAAACAGAAAGGCCCTGATATTTATTGATCAACTCGCAGGCCAAACTACTTAACTAGAAAATTGAAACTTGGGCAGGGGATAGGATTTTTGATGTTAGGTTCCACCAACGAAAGGTTTTCTGAAATTCGCCGGGAAAAGGAGTGGATCAGGATAGGGTTTTAGTGCCATATGCCTGATTATTTTAAGATGAAGTATTTGGTGTACCGACTTCTTATTTATAATAATTAGATACATGTTTCATCTGTTTTTTTTAATATTTATCCTAGAAGGGAAAAGGGATAAGAAGGAAAAAGGGAGAATTACAATTATATGAAGTAAAACCTTATCATATGTGAGATGACTTAATTTCTTGTTCTAGTTGTTGTAATTTATTTAAATTCTGTAATAGAAACAACTTTTAAAAAACTGTATAAAGAGTACCTCTGGAGTATGGGGTACTTGATTCGATCCATTGTTGCGACCAATATTATGATAAGTTCAAGTACAAATTATTGGATAAAAGCAGAATGTTGAGGTTTAGAAATTCTGTGAACATAAGTAACAGAACCCAGTTTGTGGACATGTCATTTTTTTAAGAAAAGAGAATAATAATATTATTATGACTAGTTTTGTTCGAACCGCAAGATGCGAAATCACGAAATTTTATATATAGAAGCTGATTGACATTCAGTGTATTATTAATATAGAGGAAGTCATAAAGTAAAGGGTGTTTTTGAGAAAAGGTACATTTATTCTAATGATAGAAAACTGAAACATACACTATTTTCCCATATAATCTTTCTGCACTGAACGTACTTTTCCTAACGTTTCACAAGTTTTATTTTGATTCCGTCAAAAGGAAAAGCTTTTCGGAAAAGGAAAACTTATAACCAATTTTGCACCACATCAATGACTAGCTGATGTTTAACGTTTAAACTTCTTAACTTGTGGTGATGATGTGTGTTTCCAAACCATGCTCGCAGCCTTACTTTCCGGTTCGTGATGATGTACCCAAGTTTCATCTACAATAACCATTTGCTGTAAAAATCCATACAATTAAACAGCACTTAAAACAAGTTCCACTTCCTCATATTTAACCAATGAAGATTCGTATAATTGGTTTTCAGAGAGGCAATTAAGATATATATTAGGTAGCAAGATTATTACGTAGGCAAACAGCCTAGTTTATCTGTACTTTATGCTTAGGAAGCGGCCTAAAAACTACACTAAAAATATTTGTTATCCGGACAGCGGTATACTGTACACATATACGGAATCCTCTTGCTTACAACAGAAATCAGTATGGAGCATACACTATCCATATGTTACATGCGCACTGCCCTTAGATATTACATCTTGCCGTTGCAGGATATTTGACATCTAACAGTTTTCGTACATTACATACATATGCGTGTGTTATATTCGTCAACTATATGTTATATATGTCCATTTGTATGTGAGATCTTGCCCGTCTATATTGTTTTATACGGAAAGTACGTATAGATGGATCACTTATATTATAAAAGTATTATAAAACATGCATTTTCAGTTATACGTTTGCTGTACGTCATGTCCAAAAACTACATGATTTACACATGTAACATACGTATCTAATTACGAAACATACGATTTGTTCACAGTGTATAAGTTAGGTACCACCCTGGTATTTGCCTGCGAATGAGGAAAACCCAGGAAAACCTCATTCAGAATGTCTGGCCTGATAAAGCTTTTTATACTTTTTCGACCGAGTGCCCCTACCGGAAATCGAATCCAGGACCGCTCGCACCGAAATCGAGAGCGTTAGCGACTACGGTACTCGAGACCATGGATGTTTAACGGACAGTGAGAATAGAACCAAAGTTTTCATATCTATTATAATCAAATTCAAGAAAAAAATGAAGAAGAAAATACTTCTCATCCCAAACCTTGATAGCTAACGTAAGTTTACATTTTCAGGGAAAAGATTTGTAATTTTATGTTACAAGAGAGAGAGAGACAGAGAGAATTGAATTGATTTTAAGTTTAACGTCCCGTTCAGCAGCGAGGCTATATGAGACGTGGACCTACTGATTAACGTGGAATCCGAACCACATGAGCTCCCGCCGGGAATCGAACCCGGGTCTCACACGACAAAGGCGCGTACGCTAACCGCTTAGCCACGGAGGAGCTCTGAGAGAAAGAGAGGGGGGGAGAGAAGCAAATGTGTTATTTTGATTGGCATGGAAATCAACGTTAGAGTAATTTGATAAGGTTGGAAGAAGAACACAATGTTACATATGAATCTTTTGTCTAAAGATTAGATTGATCTGTGTGATCAATACAGAACAGAAGCTTGTGGTTTCCTTCCTCCTTAACGATGTGGCTACTTTTTCTCTCTCTTTTTGATCAGAAAATGGTTTTTAGCCATCTCATGTTATACACGGAAGTACGTATTGGTAAAACATCACAACTTATTAATTAAAATAAAATCAGCAAGGAATGTAACTAACATGAATTGATTTTTTAAAGGATAATATTTAACGCTTATGGACTTTATGCTTAAGTAGATGGCTGATTAATGAATGTGAATTATTGTGAAATTATGTTTTGTGGCTGCGGGAGTCGAACCTGGGAGCATGTGCACCAAAGGTACAAGCGCTAGTGACTAGACCAGCGTTTCCCAATCTTTTTCAACTTACGGCACACTACGGGTGTTACTGTTATTCTAGTGGCAGACTTGTAGATATTATTATTTGTAAATATAAAACACAGTGGTATTTTTTCTGTGATTATTGATCTCTTTCTCACAGAGAAGAAAGCTTGATCACCGGTTTTCCCCCATGGTAAATCATTATGCTTATTTTTCATTGAAATTTAAAAATTGAAAACAACTGCAATGGAATTTGGACTCAGGTTTTTAAAAATACGCTTTCCTTTTAAAAACTGTATCCAACCAACCTTTTAGTAAGAAGGAAGATCACTAAATAACGAACGAACAAACAAATCTCTTTTACTTTTAAAACACAATTGTAGGTAATTTGTCGAAAGGAATGATTGATATTTTAAATTTTCAAGTTACGAACTAGTCTGCAATAATAATGAAGCAATAATGGTCATAACACAGATAACAAATACTTTTTCAACATTAGAAATGTACAGAGCAGTAACACGGTATGTAACTTAAAATTGTAGACTCACAGTAGGGGTTCACAGTAATGTGAAATACAAATATACATTTTTCCCTACGTTTTCCAATTTGGTTGCTATAAAATTAATAATTTTGTTTTGATTCCTCGCGGCACACCAGTGGCCCATTCACGGCAACCGGTTGCGAAACGCTGCACTTGACCAGTAAAGAAGTACATGTACCTTCTTCGCCCATAATTTTTCTCTTTTTCACTTGAGTGGAAGGAAAGGTCACGTCAATAGTAGAATTGGGAATGGAGTTACTTAACGTCTACAATTGACCTAGTTTGCAGCTTTCTGTTTTATAATATTAGCACTGCCTACCATGCCAGAAGCAACTGCGTGATATTTATGAACGTAATCAGTGCCGTGTCGTGAAAAATCGGCGCCCAGGGCGATAGTATACGGCAGCGCCCCCGTACATAATTTTCTCTCTCTCTTTCCTTTCGGTTTTTTCTTTTCCCTCTCGAATTTTGAGTCCCCTTTAATTAGGTCCTTGATCCGTCGCCGTCGTCCCGCTCGCCCCCCTCCGGCATGGTACTGAAAGTAATATGCAAAAAGAAGGGTCATTATTGTAAAATTTAGCTAAGATCATAATGAAATCAGGTTCGAGAAGAAATATTTATTTTAATAAGTAATTTAATTTTCATACCTAGGTGAATTTCAATTTCAATTTTGTGTACTTTATCCCAGGTTTTTGCCACCCTGTGTAAATGTACATGTTTCATGTATGTTAAAGATGGTCCGGTTAAAGATGTTACAGTCAGCCAGGAAAAGAGCGAGATCACGTATATACTTTCTCGTAATTATTACCTGCTAGCTATCCTGGACTTCCTTCGGCATTTCTTTATCTTTCGGTATTTCGATATTTTCGGTTTCTGAATACTGTTCGGTATTTAAGTTTATCGTTATATCGATATATTTCAATACTCAAAAGTACCCAAAATTAGTATTTGAAACTGAATACCGAAAACTTCTAAGATATGGATAACACACTAATATTTATGATTTTGGTTTGTTTTTATACGTCTCTCCTTGTAACCCCTATCCTTTGGGTGTCTTATTTCAATATGTTACTCCCAAGACGATCCAAAGTTACGTTAACATACATATATGCACGTGCATTAACGCACGTGTCCAACTGCATAGGATGTTCAAAACTTAATTTATCCAGTTTCTATTTTAAGAGAAGACAGGATAACTGCTGCTAATCCTTGGAACAGAATTAGCAAGGAAATATATTTCAAGAGTTATTTGAAAATATCATTAATATTTCTAATTTTTCCACGTGTTACATATCCCAATAGCATTTTCAAAGTTTGAAGTACTTATTCTACATTGGGAAGTATAAGATGCAAAATAAAATAATTACGATCGTCATCAGAAAATTTTCTAGAAGTGAAAAATATAAACTTTCTTTTTTAGTGAGTATCTTTGTTTAATTTTTAGAAAAGAAACTTCTGTCCAGTAATTGTCTATCATTTAAGATAGTCTCTGGTTTTGTGAATTTCCAACACATGGCAGGATTTGAAATACCATGTGATAGTATTAACATATATTTCAGTGGCGTATTTACGATCTTGTTTCGGGGCGGCTTTGCCTGAAAACGCGATATTTTACTATAGTAAGTAAGATTTCGGGGAGGGCTTAAGCCCGGAAGCCCCCTAAATACGCCACTGGATATGATTGATTTTGTTCTCTGAATGTTTCATGTTTCAGTGCAATAAGTAGCGCCGATGGTCGTTATACGGTTTTGATTTTGTGGAAGAAAACATCTAGATGAATGCGTAAGCAGGATTAATATGTGTCATCTAAGTTACCAATGTTTTAGGACTTCTTATGTTGCTTAAAAAAAATATACTTAGTATATTTTGATGCACTGACCTATCGTTTTTAAAGTATTAAGACATTGCATTCAAAGTTACTAATCTGATAAGTTTATCTTTAAAGTATACAAACATATGTAACAAAATGTCTCAGTAGCTTATCTGACCAAAGTAACTTATGTGACTTCAAAGAACGCCTCTGACATAGAACAAGAACTATTTAATCAATAATTGTCATTCTAACACATGAATAACAATCTCCAAAGTGATTAAAAATTTTCTCTTCGAATCTAATGAAAAATGAACGCCGATCGACGGGCTTGCATCTGCGATAAAATTCGTCAGATTGACTTATTGCTTTCTAAATTTAAAAGTTAAGTTTTCTGATTTCTTTGGCTGCACTACTACTGTGCTGAAATTATTAAATGCAATAGTGCGCTTGGTGCAAAAGTTGAAATATGTCTTTTTTATTTAGTTTTAAATTAAATGTTGTTCACATTCTTAAACATGATTTTCACTATCCATCTTTTTTTCATTCTTTTATAAGTGTGTCAGTTCAGGAAAGGTTATTTAAAACATATATTAAGATTAAGGTCGGAAAAATGGCTGACGTGTTTGAAATAACCTTGTTTGAAATAACCTTTGAAATATATTTAATGTCCATCTCAAGAGTTGGGTTTTAAAATCATATCAATTTGATTAAAAGATAAATTCTGGGATGGTAGGGAGTTTCAGAATTGTTGACCTTTTGTATTTCTCTCATTACTTTTATTGATATCTTAAGGGCGAAAGGAACCCAAATATTTTTCCATAAATCTATGAATGGATTTCATGCACATGTGAAGATGTACTTTTTATCCCCTCCATCTCTTAACAAATTGATTCTAGGAAAAATGCATATTTTTGTAAGAAATTTAATGTACCTGTAGTTTAATTTTGTACTTGAAATGTCTTTGTGCTAAATCTTATAGTTCTTTTTTAAATATTTAAGAAAAATTTTAATAACTTAATACTAAACCCCTCTTTTGTCGCTCGCCGATCCCCACTCTTAGAAATTTTCATTATGTTTTTTAGGGCACTCCTTCCTAAAACTGTTCCAAATTTCAAACCTATAAGATTTATTTTTTCTATTATTCCTTCGTTGACTGAGCTAGTAATAATCTTACATTTCTGCCTAATTTAGTAAAACAAAAGTACTCTCGTCTTAAGAGAGAGAGTTTGAGCGTATAAAGTACAATCCGCATTTTCTTGCACTTTATCGTCAATGTTTTTATTTATAATATATTTGAAACGAAATTAAAGCTTTGAGTTTAACATCCCATTATTATGTCATTTAGGCTAAAGGAGACGAATTATTAAGTCAAGTAAATGATGATTTAAGAATTGATGGAATGAGAAAATGGGAGGAGATGTACGTACCCAAAGAAAACCCATCGACACATTCTATTCCAATTGAAATTTATATGGTCAAGGATCGAACTATGGACTACACACACCATAGGTAAGTGTTCTGCCACCGTGCCCCCAATAATGTATTTGAAATTAAGACATGATTATGTGCACGAACCTGGCAGCTGCAGAACAATCTTTCGGAAATTGAAAATAAGCGTTGTAAAATCATTTGTTCACGAATGTTTACATAAAATTTTCGTTTGTTCACGATTTTTAAACGATTTAAGGCAACAACAAAATGGAACGTGCCAACTTCATGCAGCAGACCCAATTTTCGAAAACCGCAAATAAACCATGCATATTCGAGACTTTGGAAACAGTGGTGGCCACCATTCATAGGTTTCACGACGTAGAAACCTGTATTGCGACGTAGAATCTATATTAGAAAATTCTTTCTATCCCGCTGATGGCTGTCGACAGACAGACAGAGACGTTCTATATATAATTTTTTTATACTTGAGCATAGCAGTCCAGAAAAATTAGTTCAATATATTTCATAAGGGCAGTGATGACCAAATGACATCACGCTGAAGAAATGGAGCTCGTGAGTAAATTTCATTCGGTCTGCGAATAAAAATGAACGAAATATGTTTTATTTACTCTCTGTTTTTAACACCTTGCATAATACATAAAGTGTGGTTGACCATCATATCTGTATCAGAATTTTTCACTTTTAACTCTAAACCTATTTTCTTTAACTTTTTGGTTACCAAGTACATTTTGGAAGAAAATCACAACACAAATGATATCACGTCGACTTTTGGAAGAATACAGACTTCATAGAGCTTTTACGAAGTATTTCTAGTTTAGACTCTAATTGACTGAGACAGATAATAAAACAAATATTCAGAAAATGTATGACTTACGCATTCAGCATACGTATCAGCAGGCCCGTATTTATACATTGTGTGCCCCTGTGCTCTAAATAATTTGCCGCCTCCCCGCACAAAATTTGTCGCCCCCTTGAAAACGATTAATATTAGAGTTGAATTCATAGTTTTTGGGGTCGTTAAGATCAATAACGACAGTTCAAATCCAATTCAACTTCTAGGTCATACCCTACTTCCCAGGTCATACCCTCTTACCCTACTTCCCAGGGAGGGGGTGAGATTTTAAAAGTAATCAAAAACGACAGATATTAATGTGGAATTCATACATTTTCGAGGTCGTTGAGTTTAACGGTATCGGTTTTCATGATGTTCAAATTCATCCTCACCCCTTGGTAGATTATGACTTTGTAAAAATAATCAGATAAGCTAGCTAATTAGTAACTACTGTAATTAGAGCAAATTAAACACATTAACATATTTTTTACGCGCTTGATCGGGGCTCTGCGGACTGCTAGTTTTAAATATTACTTTATTGTACATCTTTAAAAAATCCAAAATTTTATCGCCTCCTAAATTCTGCCGCCCTGTGCTCGAGCATAGAATAGCACTTACTTAAATACGGGTCTGGGTATCAGGAAAATGGAAAACGACCTCTAAGTATGGTTCTTACTTGAGGTGTTCCGAAGCCAAATCATTTGACTCCATTTCTTGTTGTTTTCTTTTTTTTAGCTCGACTTGGAAAAGGTACACTCTTTTCAGAGGCAAATATCGATTAACTCCATAGTTGAACAATTTGCCACTAGAATGCGTAAACATTCTGATCACTCAAATTTAAATACATTGTATCTAAGTTACTAAAATGCTCACTTCTGAAAAATTTTGTTTGATGGAGTTAATCGGTTTGACATCTAAACGTCTAATTTCATCCTGGCTCGTAGCCAATTATGAATTAACAATCATTACATAAGACCATTCGCGTATTGGAATACACCTATGATTCTTTTTCAGTGGCGGCTCGTGGAATAAAAGGTAGAGTGGGCCAAGCCTCAAGACAAATACTTTATGGTTACTACTATTACTACTATTAATAATAATGTATTATTATTGTTATTATTAAGTGAATTGCTTAAAAAACTCGAAATTGCAGTCAGAAAAGCTTATCACACTAACACGTTAAGTATAATCATAGGGCAACAATACCATGTCCACCAGTTTTGGCACCTCAAAAAATGTATCTGTTAAGTCATTGTCACGCTGAAATAGTAATAAATCACTTTTGTTACTAATTGCGCAAAGAATATCATTGCTCTATGGGGACGGTAGTTCGGATTTGAGCTTTTTTTTTTTTTGTGTGTGTGTGTGTGTGTGTGTGTGTGTTCAGCATCGGATAGGAAAAAGATACCACTGTTAAGTCAATTTCCGGGAAGGAATGTTTAAAAGTGGAAAAGTTCTGAGGGTTCACCTATTGGAAACGCGCGTAATACTTTCTAACAAGCATATTTTATTCATTTTCGCAAACCACAAGAAAATACAAAGTGAAAATAGCACAAACGACACTATATGTACATCTAAACTGAAGGATGGACACGCGCTTGAAATAAGAGGGCAAGGTCAAGGGACAAAACAATGAAAGTGCGGAATCAACAACCTCTACAGACAAAGCGAATTTTCGCAGAAGCAAGCCTCAAACCTTTTCGTTCGAAAGGAGTCGGGTGCAATCGTGTGATGAAGGGCCTACGATTCTTGGCTCATAGCATCTATATTTAAGCTGGGTTTTCATGTTGTTCGCCACGCGAGTCAATGCGAGATGATACTAAATCCACACTGAAACAGCTCAGGCTCTTTCTCCCTTTATTTTGTACTGACCGCGTGAATAGCGTGTCCATAAGCATAAATAGTACATGGAAAAACTGATTTGAAAGAGTCAGAATTACTGTTATTGGTTAAGAGAGAAATTATAGCAAAAGTACTAGCAGAATAATTTAAGATACATACATTTTTCTATGTTAATACAGAAACGATGAGAGGGTCGCATCTGTTCTTTGTAAAAACAATACAAATGCATAAACATGACTTTACAGTAAATTTCCATTTGTCAATTGAACATTAATATGTTCTACAACTCAGTACAACTCAGTATCTTTTATAATTATGAGAGTTCGGAAGATTCTTTCTTGACTAACTATAAAGACAAGGAAACAAGGACTTCTTTTATGAGAACATTTCCCGTTCCTGAAAGAGAAGAAGCAAAAAAGTATGTCATGAAACGTGAAGAGTTGCCAGTGTTTTATCTAATTCAGCCGCTTTGTCAAAGCAGTTTCTCTTTATACGAGTATATCCCATACCTCATACCTCTCTCAAGATCTTTTCGATATCCATTCCTTAATGGAGCGGAGTCCCGTCTATTCTCTTGGCTCTGGCGGTCTTTACCGAAAAACCCTATTGTTTGTGTTTCGTATATTGTTTGGGCTGAGAGAAAAGAAAGGGAAAAAAGCGCAAGATGGCACAAAAAGAAATAAAATAGAAGAACGAACTGGGCTTTAAGTGAGGAAAGCGTTCCAGATGTTCTTTTCTCGTCGTTGAGATTTTCAAGAGGCTCCTAAATTGTGTTTTCCTTTCTTATATTCTCTATCTTCCTCTTTCATTGCCTATCTTTTGTTTTCAGTTGCCTTCTTTTCGTTTTGATATATTTCCTCTTTGTTTAACTCTTTCTTTCTTTCTCAGGATGCTTTTGATTTCTCATCACTGCTTTCCTGCACGCACTATTTTTCTAAAGACACCTTTTATGCGTTTCGGAAATTCTTTTCTTGAAAAATGTTTCACTGTAGTCTCAAATGTACGCATGGCGGATGATATTGTGAAACCTTAAACTCTCTCAGCTTTTTAAAAAAGTTTTTTTTTTTTTTTTTTTTTTTTTGCATAACGTTTAGGGTAACGATTGGCCATATTTATTGGAATGTAAAAGTAATTGTATTTTTTCTCTTAATAAACTTTATACTTTGCCTTACAAATTTCTACTTATGAACACCCAAGTAGGTACAGTACATAATCATTTCTAGTGACAAAAGTTCCTGGTTCAATTACAGGTCGTAAGCTGGTGACAGACAACATAGTTCACCTCTTACTTTCACATCAATCAGTGGCGAATCTAGAAGATAAAAACTGCGGGGACTGCCAGACCCCAGACTATGATAAATATAACATAAATTTATTTTAAAGTTTCAAAGAATTTTCGCCATTCTGAAAACTGGGGGGGGGGGCTGCTAGATCCGCCACTGACATCAATAAAATTATTATTTGATAGCTTTGGAAATATCTACCAGGCATTAATGAAACAAAACAAAACAAAAAAAGAAATAAACTAACCAAAGCAATAAATATTAGAGGATGATTCAGAAAGTAATGGTTCCAAGGTTATACCTTGATTTGTGCTTGACAGATAGCATCAATGCAGATATCAGTGGAAAGCTAGCAATGTCAGCTACAAATGGTGACATCATTTTCCAACATAGTCCCAATTGCAGGTAACACACTCGCGCCAACGCCAACGCCAACGCCAAACGACTTCGCGCCAAGTCGTCGGCGAAGAATTGTGGTGGCTGCTTGCGACACCACTGCCGAATTGTTGCTTACACCTTCTCGTCACAACTGTAGCGTTCGCAATTAAGGTAATCCTTAAGTTTAACAAAGAGCTAAAAGTCGGACGGCGCAAGATCCGAACTATAGGCAGGATGAGGCAGAATGTCAACAACACTTTGATATTTTAGTGGAGGAGAGGACGTGTGGCGGTACTCCATCGACTGACGTTTCGTTTCCGGGTCGCAATGGTGTATCCATGACTCGTTGCCGGCGATGAATGCTCCTGGGAGCAAAACCATCGGCAGTCAGAAATTCAATCGCAGCACGCTGTTTTAACCGGACATCACTACTCGATGCCATGGATTGCTCCACTACTCTGGAACGTCAAGGAGATAGAAAGGCGAAACAAGTGACATTCCATAGCTTGAACATTAGTGCGTTATTGACAAACAGTTCAGAATGTTTACAGCACTATTGGAGAAGTAGTGTGCTTGGAAGCATAACTTTCTGAATTACCCTCGTATCAATAAAATTTGTGTAACAGTTTCGGTAATGGTACATCACCTCAATCAGACATATTATTTACTTGGCTAATGAAGGTGATATTACGTTGACGAAATTGTTACAAGTGTTGAGATTTATAAACATATTTATTGCTTTGGTCAATTTTGTGTTTTACTAAGATATGTTCAATAAGTCCTGCTGTAAACATTCATTTTCCTTTGAGCAGATTCTATTCGAACATACTACTTCCAAATAGGTTTATTTTGCTTATTTAACAAATTTCTACAGCTATTTATCAGGCTTCCTTGAACATTTTTTCTGTACGAAAAAAATCTGAAATTGTGTTATTAGCTTATCAACATTCTATAAATGAATCGAAAATATAACTTTGGGAAACTACAAAAATAAATAAATAAATAAAAGCAAATAAAACATGCTTATTCATAGTCATTCCAATACAGGAATGTACTCCGGAGTTTGTCCTGAGTTTCCGGAACCCTCCCCAAAATCCCGATTTTTCTGTAAATATATTCTTTTAATTGACTGTTTTACAAATTTTAGTATAATTTATCAACATATTGAATTTGACCCCACCTGGAAAGCATTGGACTTTCCTAAATATATTCCTACGTATATGGTGCCAGTTCCAATTTTTAAAGCTGCTGGACTGATACCCTTTAAAAAATAACAGTAATACGAGATTAAAAGGTCTGTATTTTTTCTTCCATTTCACTTATTAGATGGAATGTGTTGTGATCGGTCCTCAGTAGAGTGCGTAGGTAGTTTAAGTTCAGAATGGTACCTGCACAGACCTGTAACCAGGCTCAAAATGTAGGGGGGGGCGGCTGAAGTTAGGGGGGGCGATGCAACCATATTATAGTTCATCACCGTATTATAGTTCATTTACCAGTCTACCGTGAAAATTTTAGGGGGGCCAGCCAAAATTTAGGGGGGCCCGGCCCCCCTAGACCCCCCTGGTTACGGGCCTGTATCTGCATATAGCAGAGAAAGATTGTCTAGTATGTGTCATTGCATTGCATTGCGTGGCAATATTGAACTTTCCTTCCCAGTTTACTCAAATGTTAGAAAATGGTGTTGATCATTGTCTTTTCACTCAATTATCGAGAAGAAAGCTGTCTACTATACACAATATGTTCTTTTAAAATGTCCCACGGTCTTCTTTTTCTTATCAAATTTGTTGTGCCGATACTGACAGATAGTGTGAAATACAGATAAAACGTAGTGCTTTGAAAAGTGTTCCTTGAATCACCTTTGTTGCGTTACGTTACGTACTCTTCGCCTTATTTTTAAATTATTTTTTCCATGTTATTGACACGCACCTTACATCTTCGAATCGATTAATATTTTCACCCATATTCAATGCTATTTTTGAGGCCTTCTTAGTGCATCGTATCACAGTTGTGCTAAGGTGCTTTTTCTTTCTTTCTTTTTGAAGAAAAAACTTCTACTACTACTATTTCAAGAATATGTTTTGTTTCTTCTCTATTCAGGCTTCAACATTAATTACGACGCCATTTTTACTTAAGTTCTCTTTTCCTTGTTCTCAGCGTTGCAAAATTACATTTTAACTAAATTTCCTTCCCAAAGTGATGAGCTCTCTCTTTGCCATTATTAAATTATGGTTGAAGCTACTTCTTTCAGAAATAACGAGATCACACACACTCATCTTTATTAAAACATGTTCACCAACCTAGTGTACTGACGACGAACGAAGATTGTCTTATGTTTATCTTATTTTCCTTGTTTTAAAGATGAAAAAAAAAATGTTTCCGATAATATACAGGATATTCTTCCAAATAGATAACTGTAGCAAATAAATTTGGTTCTGTGCTGTCAAAATTACAATAGACTTCCAAGCAATCAACAACTACCCTGAACCAAGATATATATACGATTTTCGTCTACGGAATCCAATATTATGTACAGTGAGAAAAACCCGTTATCCGGACAGCGGTATATTGTTAAAATATACGGAATCCATATATTTACTACGGAAATCTGTACGAAGCATACGTTATCCATATGCTATATACTTACTGCTGCTTAGATGTTACGTCATGCAGCTGGAGGATGTCTTACATCTAAGAGTCTTCCACATATTACATACGTGTACGTATCTTACATTCTTTATACATGTTATATACGTTCATCTGTATGTGAAATCCTTACCGTTTATATCCAGTTCTTTCTTTCATGCGGAAAGTACGTAGGCCTATAGATGGAATACTTATACGAAAAGTATTTTAAAATATACGTTTTCAGTTAATATATGTGCTGCACAATGTTACGTATGGTCATAGGTTAAGTCCAAAAACTGGAGGATTTACGCATGTAATCTACCTTTTTACGTGTGCTACATACGATTTTTTCTCTATGTAATAATTCTGGTTTCAATAACATGATAATGGAAGAGATGGAATTTAGTCTTCAAATGCTGAATCCATACGTTTAAAACAATCTATATATTTTACAATTTTTTGTTTTAAATGAATTGAATATTGCTATTGTTTAAATATTCAATATGGATGGAGATAAAGCATATTCTCGGGATGCTCACTATAGGATATACAACAAGAAACTGTATCTTGCTGTAGAATTGATTAAATATATCAAATAATACTAATATATATACTATCCGTTGCCATTCATCACCGGATACACATGCTAATATGTTAATCCAATCTTTTAGTACCACTTAAGTATCTTATAGAGCCAAATTTCACCGTGAGTAGGATACAGTGGTGTAAACAGCGTTCTCCGGGAATACACTACACCCACACATGTCCATCGGGTCGCCACATCTGATAACATGATTTATCATTTCACAGGATGGATTTCCATTATTCGAGAGCTCCTTATAACACTGTAAACTACGAGTCGCATTGCGAACTTCTTGTTGTTGTTGTTGTTGATTTTAGTTTAGCGTCCCGTTCAGCAGCGAGGCTATATGAGACGTGGACCTACTGATTAACGTGGAATCCGAACCACATGAGCTCCCGCCGGGAATCGAACCCGGGTCTCCCACGCCAAAGGCGCGTACGCTAACCGCTTAGCCACGAAGGAGCTCGGAGTCGCATTGCGAACTGTGATACGTGTCTTGTGAACGGCTGCTTGGCCATGTAAGCCAAGTACGGCGATCTCGCGTAGAATGGTACGATCACTTGCAGCGCTATTGGATTCTGATCGAAACTCCTGTGCCACCGTCTCTAATGACGCTTTTTGGTTTGATTTCACCATACGTTTCAAGCATCGACAGTCAGGATCTGTTAACATTTTCGCTTTAATAAGACCGGTACAGCATGTTATAACCCCCTCTCGCTTCCACTTCACGATAACATCACTCACTATCGACAGGGGTATCTGAAATGTATTGGAAATCTCACGGGTCGAATGTCCAAACTTATGGACTCCAGTGATCATCCTCTTTCCGCCTCACTAACTTCACGTCGTCTGTCCATATTGACTGTTGTAACTGATATGCGTATATTCTCAACCAGCAACGCCTTTTATAGTGTTCTATGACGTGTACAGATGATTCCAAGCGTTTTTCAAGGGGTGTTCGGTGACGAATGGTAACATAGTGTATTTTTAAAATATACCCAAAACTTACCCGGTCATCTTCGATTGTATCATATGAAAACCGCGAGCGGCTTTGGTCCATGGAATCCTGAGTTCGATTCTCGGTTGCAGCATCTTGAAATTTGGAGGTTTATTGATGGTTCGGGCTCTACCTTAAACTGTAGGTCCACGTCTCATATAGTTTCGGCGCTCAAAGGGTCGCTAACCTCCAATCTCGTCCAATTAAGTTACAACCAAATTAATTTACGATGTTCTAACACTTCGAGAAACACTTCAAAACTCAAGAAAAAGAAACGAACAGAAAACCACCAGGACCAATTCCCATGTGATAGATGCTTGTGGAGATAGAAAAAATGTTTTAAAATCGGAGTTTAAAATAGTGAAAATGTAATTAGAATCTATGAGAAGATCTGTTAGATTTCCTCCGTTACGATTTTATAGAGTTTCTAAAAGCGACAAAGAAAAACTATTCTTATAAGAAGTGAAACTTCTCCGAAAATACTTGAAATCAACTTTTCTGAAAGAAACGGTAATAAACCATAACTATGTGTCCGTTTTCATCTTATTGATCGATTGCTAGGGTCATGAACTTGGTCTCTTCTGTCCTTTCTTTCCGTTCCCCTAAATAGCTCGTCACTGACGAGACATTTTGTTCCCCGATCTTTTAAGGAGATCACCCTCCTGCTACCACTGCGTATTACTGCAACTAGCAACAAAATTACCCCTCCTAAACACGCACGCACTCACACACTACGGAGATCAACCAACACTTTCTGACAGAAGCAACAGCAGCGTCCTGGGGTCTTCGAAAGGAGAAAGAACGTGGAGATGCGATGTGCATCTTCTCCTGCAGAGGAAATTTTCAAGCTCGTCGTTGTGGAAGTGGCATTAACGGCAGCGACGGAAGGGGAACTGTTTTGTGTGGGAAATCCTGCCTCCTAATCTCGAAGGTTTCCTAATGCCCGCTTCTGATGGCCTTGGCAATTTCTCTTCCATTGCCACCTCATTCGTAGACATTGATTCGGGCATCTCCCGACACCTTCCATTCGACATAATGACGGCTATAAGAGACACGCCACACATTACGATTTCCCGTCTCCCCTCCTCCCCTTCTTCCTTTTACTCTTCACTCGCACAGCTTCTCTTCCGTTCCATTCAACAGGATAGGAAATTTTTAGTTAGGCTTAAAGTTGCTCAAATTGCAGCTCGATTATTTGCATCAGTGGCTGTTCAAGGAGAGAATAACAAATTAGAATCATTCGTCAGCGTATTCTTCAAAGGAACTTTTATTAACTTCTAAAGCATCAATAAAAAGAATGAAATTTACAATTTTCATTCTTTAAATAGTCTTAAATTTAAATACCTCCCATGCCTTTAAAAGCCTTTAACCTTTCGTGTTATACATCTAGATTAAAGGAGAAGATATATATGTGGATATATGTGTTTTTCGGTAAGTGATACATGAGGAGTGCCGTGTGGTGGAAAATCAGCGCCCGGGGCGAGAGTATACGATGAAGTCCAAGTACATATGAGTGAATGCGAGAGACAGCCGTGAAGCTCCACCATGGTTGGCGCGAAGCACAAGAAAATTTTCAAAAATAAACCCTGCTTTTCCTTGATTTTGAGTACTTTTTATTACTTTTTTCTTTCATTTTATATATGTGCACATGAATTTTCCTATCATGAGTAACATTATAGAACCACTTCCTAAAGCAGGAAAAGGATTTAAGTAATACTAGTAATCTGCCATGTAATTTTCTTCTCTCTTTTTATTTTCCTTCTTTTCTTTTTTACTCCCGAATTTCGCATCCTCTTACTTCGGCGCCCAGGGTCGTTGCCCCTCTCGTCCTCGCGGCACGAAACTGTACTTGAGTTCGATTTCTGTTGGAAATTTATGTGAATTAGATTTCACATGAAGATGTAGATCTACGTCTCAAATAGCCTTGGTATCAAAAAGGGACGTTAAATTCAAAACATACCAAAAATTAGCTCAAGCTAAAAAGGATGGATTATAAATCCAGGTGAAAAGAAAAAATGGTAATTAGTAAAAATTAGACAAACTCGAAGAGTGACATTAGATACAATTAATTATTGGCTTTTATGATCGCAACGTAATTTTTGCAATCGATTTACGACAAACGACACTGAGATGTGATTAACATTGGTATGTTTAATTTCACAAAGTAAATTCATTAAGCGAGAGGAAAATATTGCGTTGCACTGCGATCGCAAAGTTGGGAAGACACGATATTTAATCGGACTCTTTTAATAACTCGCCTTTTGCCAAATCATTCCAAGTCTCAATGTTCTAGTTTAATGTACGTGTTGATTATTGTTTTATTAAGTTCTATTAATTGCCATAATAATACAAATACTAAATTTCTATTTTATTTAAATGGAAATCTGCCTCATCTATGCCAATCAGAAATTTAATTACAATTGGCAAGAATTATTTGGATAGTTGTCACAGTCTGAAAGGAGAGAAAAATAATTTTAATTTTACAAAATTGTATGAAGACGGATGGCATGTAATTTAGAACCGGATCCGTTCAGATCCGAAAATCGGTTCCACAGGAACCGCTTCCGGTCATCCCTATTAAAAACATTATACAAAGTGAAGTGAGATGAAATAAAGTATTCCATAAAGTAGTGAACATGGATCTTTAAGTTACAACCTATCCGAATTCTTATGAACTATATGATAACATAAATAATTCATAATTGGTGATGTATTATGTAAATTCTGAAATGATTACATTAACTATGAATTTGTATTTATAAATCTGTATAAGATGCTGGTCTGTAGAGAATTTTGATATAACATGACATAGTGATTATAGTAAATCGAACATTGTATTGCTATTAGACGACATACAGAAGACAAAGAGAGAAGATTTTCTCTCTTAACCTCGCAATCTCTCTCTCCTTCTAGATTGGATTGCAATGTTTGTTTCCCGGTGTATTTCATTAGGCTGAATTAGAGGTCTGCATAGGCTCGGGCCGCGGGCTGGACTCAGACCTACAAAAGAATATATCACTTCGGGCCCGGGCCGTAGATTTTTAAATATACAACCATATTTCTCGGGCTTTTCCGGGCCTAACTTTGTAAATATAATACTATATTTATTGGACAACTATATTTTTTGGACATTCATTGCGGAGAACTTTTAAAGCACAACTGCAAAATCAAACCTCTAATTACTGTAAATAAAAATACAATATGCATTAATTATTAATTTTCTGTAATTCGGGCTTATTTGGGGCTCATTTGATTATCACACAGGCTCCGGCAGGGCTCGGACCTAAATAGTAAAACATATTTCGGACTTTGGTCGGGTTTCACATTATAAATTCACGGGAAGAGTCGGCTAAAATTTCCGGCCCCGTGCAGACCTTTATGGTGAATAGCCAAGTTAGTTTTTATACTGACCACGAAGCTAGCAGCATCTGTCCGTGTCTCCGCAGTTCTCTGGTCTCGTCTATTTCTTTCGAAAAGTCTTCTCCTCCCACACCTAGTCCTTGGTTCATCTGGAACTTGTTGTTTTTATTACACGACTGGTGGTTATTTAGCGCATTCTATTCGGAGCTATTATTTGTTTAAATCGAATCATCATTTTAATGTTCGCCCTCGCAATCCGAACATAAGGTTTTGCGTTGTTTTTGCATTGATTCCTAACAGGATTACTCTTAAGCGAATTAATGTCGACAAGTCACAGTAGTAAGTCCTCTACAGAAGGAGTTGGAACAACTCTTATCATCTGGTGGAAGGCGTGTTAACAACAGACCAATAAGTTCTTTCTTCTATATTCTTCCACCATATTGTTAAATCCATCAAATGCCAAGCAAACGTGATTACCAAACAATACTTTGACTTGTCGTACCTAATGAGAAAGGAATTGACGCTTTTGAGCACGTTACAGCGCCAGTGACATGTACTGAGCATTCAAGTGCTTATCATTGTCCTGGTATATAGAATATCCTCACTGACATTACGGTACCACCCACTGCGGCAGCTTTTCCATTTGCCAGTTTTACTAAAATGTTAGTAAATGTAGTGTTAGCTATGTTTGTCGTTGGGTTGATCTGTTGGTTGTGTGACTCTGTACCTTTCTCCAGTGTTGTTTAATGGGCTTATGCACTCCCATACCGTTGGTTTTGTTACAAGTTTTGGATCTACGACACAAGATATGATTGCTTTTTAACTACAGAAATCAGAACACGCGTTTGAGATTTGTGGCTGGAATCCGTCAGTGAAATACAAAACCAACATCAAAGTTTATAAACATGTGAAAAGAAAAATTCACACAAAATCACCATGAATTCACTTTCTTTCAACGCTGAGCAGAATACATGATGAAGTGCTGCAGTCGCCACTGAAGGAACAGTAAGAATTTTCGTAAGGTATAGATACTTTAGGCTCACCTTGTACAATAACAGATACAATGAAGAATGGTTTGACATTATTGACTTCTTTCCATTTATTTAAACCAGTTCATTGGTAATAAATTCATTCAGCGATCAACGCATATATTATAGAAGATTCCCAATGGCGTTTTAACTACCCTGTGTCATACAATTGATATGATAGATACATGTTTGCATGTTGATTACCTTCTTAATATCCATTGTTAATTTAGAAAATATTTCAATTAATGCCATCCAAGCGTGTTGTCAGCATTTAAATACGAAACAAAAATTTTTTATGTATTCTTATCATGGAAATGAACTTGACAGCATTCGTATTCGAGACAGGACAACACGAGATAAAAGCCACAATTGCATTTGAATTTTGTGTTTTAATATTGACAAACATATCAAAGCTCGATTTTCGACTTATGGATATGTATACGTACATGTGTGTGTGTGTGTGTGTAATGGAAAATTAAACAATATTTTACAGTATTGAAACAATGTTAACTAGAACTACAGTGTTTATATTTTAAAAAACTGTGAAATATTGTTTGGAATCCAGAGAATGATTCACACAATATCTCCACAAAATGTTGATCAAAACCTTATTATAACCATTTCTGGGAAGTTTTATTATAGGCCAGAAACCTCTATCTTGTTAGAGAGATTCACATCTCTACACAATATGAAAGTTCTTGGAAACGAATATTACTTAAGTTAATGAAATTAATAATTATAATTATTGATAACAATAATTAACCCACTAAGGAGGGCTCTACTAAACCTTATTCTGTTCAGAGACATGCAAAGAAGAAATGCAACTGAAGTTTTATTGGGGCCGCGGTAGCTCAGTGTTAAAGCGTTTATCTCTGGTGCATGGGATCCTTGATTCGATTCCAGCTAGCACCAAGTGAACTTTGTGGTGGACAAACACCGTGTTTGTGGGTTGTCCCATTCCCTCCTATTTTCTTCATTCCAACATTTCATTCATCATCACCGTCTTCTTTAGCCTAGCCAACATAACCGTAGGACGTAAAACTTAAAGATTTCATTTCACTTTGAAGTTTTGTTATATTGCAATAATACATAGAATGACCTATTTGACAAATTAAGCACATATAAGGCTTAAATCTGTTATTACTGTTTAGATTTTGTGTTTATGTGCCACAAGCGTTCTGGATGGAAGAATCGGATGTGTGTTTATACGTCATTTCTTACAGTTTTAGGGGCGAATATTAGACTTTCCTCAGAGACGCAAAAACATTGAATCCAAGCCCATGATATGCTATTGAATGACTTACATGTATTTGACTAAATAAACGTATACAAGGTTTATAAACCTACGCTATCCTCTCCGTCTAGATGATCATATCCATTCTCAACGCAATAATTGGTTGTTTAATACCATGAACATCTTTAAAGAATTGAATGGCTAATTATGTTTCCTAAATTATCTTAATATTTACATTTCTTAATTATTTTAATAATAATAATAGTAATAATAATAATAAATTGTCGTGAAGAAAAGTAAAAATAAAATCTTTCGTGGCTATTGTGGTTTACAATCTGATGTTTTTAGTGGTTAATAATTACGCGTCAAGCTAAAGAGAAAGATATCCATTCCATTTGCAACATTTCAATGTGGTCCATAAAGAGTGTGAAGCTAAGGCTCTATAGTTCCATAAATTCAGTATTTAGAGGAAGTTATGCGGTCAGAACCAGGTTTCAATCCCTTTACCCCTCTTTCTAATTACTCCGTTTTGCCAGTGTAAAGTGATCCCAGAAAATAGTACAAAAGAATTGATTCCCATGCACATTCAACAAACATTTGCTACTTCTTGCATTTAAACTGCAAAAGTTAACTTACGTGTTTTACATACTTTTATTTAACTTACAATAATCCAGCCGCATTCTCAAATTTTGCAAATTTAATCTTACGCATTTCCTGAGGTCTTACAATGGTGAAACCTTGCACAGCGATGTTAGTTTGGTGAAAATACAATATTCCAATGTTACTTTTATGATATCTACACATTTCTATACATTCAAATGACACCACGTCAGGTTATTACTTCTTTCAAATTTACATATAAAAGGAAAACATACAGCGTGGTTTGGAAGTTGCGTACCCCTAATTGGTGGTTTCTGACAGTTTTAGGTTTTACCCACATTTGTTTGGTAACATTGCTTGGCATTTTCCTGTAACACTATTTGGCATCGTCTGGCAACATTACCATACATGTTTATTTGTTTTCTGCTGTTTTCTGCTTGGTAGCAGTTATTTGCAGAGAAGTTGCAGTAATCAACAATGTGTGATGAAAGTCCATATAGCATTGAACGAAGATTAGTTGTTACGGTTTGGCTTCACGAAATTGCATTACACAGGTGACACTATAGAAAGTGTTAAAGCGAAATTTACAAACCGCTTTGGTTTAATCCACCAAGAAAAGCAACAATGATCGGGTGGGAAAGACATTCATTTTCTACGGGCAGTGTGAAAGACCTTTCCTGAGACGACCCGCTCGGGAGAGTAATACTCCCGGAAGTACTTTTTTTTCGCGCGCTACTCTAGCCAGCTGTTTTACGCGCTATCCTATTCAGTTGTTTTATGTTGGTCACAAAATATATATCATTTAGTACAAGGGGAACAAAACGAGCCCTGCGGGGCTTCTAACCCGTTCCTACTACTACTACTACTACTACTTATCTGCACAAAAGTAAGTAAATCACATTTTTGAGTATTATTTTCGTATTATTTTAATTTAAAAAGTGTTATAAAAATGTAAAAAATGTTTAAAAAAAAACTTTCCACGGGCCGGGTTTGAACTCACGCCAAAAGAGACTTTCCTTACTAGCATGTAGCGCTAGCCCACTCAGCCACGAGGAGCGACAACAACAATTGTCTGAATTCTGCTATTTGAATGCAACGTGGCAAGACATAGATAACGCCAACCAATCAGAACTGAGTTTTCCGTTCCTACTTCCGGGAGCATTACTCTCCTGAGCTAGTCCTTTCCTGAGGCGGTCGACCGACAAAACAGAAAAAAAAAAACGTGACTTGAAGTGTAAGCATCACTAGGAGCTTCTTCAAATTATAAAATCTTTGATTTTATGTTAATCAAGTGAGTGTGTATAAGAAAGCTACCCATGATGTTCTTTTTGGTCATACAAAAATATTATTTTTTGTTAATTAATTTTCTTGAGTACAATTGAATCAGTAGTTTTGAAAAGATCATGAGTCAGAAAAATAAAGTTATGGGAAAATCGAAAAGACAAACTGTTTGTAATTTTTGAAAATTCTGATAGACATGAAATAATTGACCTCTGTTTGAAAAAGGAGAGGTTTGTTGTCATTGTACGAAATGAACAACTTGTTCTGAGTAATTGACGTTCCAAAATAAATAAGTGAAACGTTGGACTAAATCAAAATCTAAATTTCCGGACTCATGACCTTTTCAAAATTACTGATTCAATTATGTTATATTATCTAATCTGATTTGTTTCTATACATATGGAAAATATAGGAGATAACTAATGTCTTGGAAACTAAACGTTCCTTAGACGCAAATTCAATTAATTTAAAGAGCGAGAAACCTTTCTCGTCCCGTTTCACTTTTCTGTTCTTTCTAATTTCATTTATGTATTTTGTTATAGAGAACGAAGCCATGGTCAAACTGACGTAATTCAACTGCCATGGCCAAACACTTACAAACTCTAATTTTCATTGAATATTATCCCAGACTCACAGAGCTTGTATGTGGTTCTTTGGTTATTATAGATATATTCAGAGTGGGAAGCCCAAATTCGATTTCCGGTAGGTGATCATGCATTCGGTCCACGTCTTATATAACCTTGGTATGGAAAAGAAATATGCAGAACAATCTCAACTCTCAATTAACCAAGCAGCTATTTTCGATGAATATCAATATCAATGACCGACGATTGTGCATAGAACAACGGTTGAAGTTGCACTTGAATGAAGGAGACACCAATAATGGAGATTGGAAGAGGAGTCAGACAAGGCTGTAGTATGTAGTCCGAATTATTTAACATTTACAGTGAATGTTTAATGAAGGAAGCATTAATAGAAATTAGATATTTCGAGATTTCAGGGTAGACATCTAACTAGGTTAGGTATGCAGATGATATGATTATTACAGTCGGAACCAAAGAAGGACTATAGGAGATGATTGACAAACTAGTTGACACTGGGAAACTATGGAATAGAAATCAACTTTGAAAAATTGAAGTTATGAGAATATCCCGTGGAAACGCACGCTTCTGGCTCAGAGTAGAACAGAGAGAATTTGAAGAGATCGAAAATTTCTAGTATCTGGGATGTATTTTCACGAAAGACGCCTACTGCATCAAAGAAATCAGGTCATGAACTGTCATAACTAAAGAGGTATTCAACAAGAAAAAATCACTCGTAACTAACAGGCTTAATACCGGACCAAGGAAGAAGTTGGTCAAGTGCTATATAGGGCTAATTGGACTGTATGGTACAAAGACCTGAACATTACGGATTTATAGACGAAATATTTAGAAAGCTTCGAAATGAGCTGTTGGAGGAAAATGGAGAAGACAAAATGAACAGAAAGAGTACAAACGAAGTTGTTTTAAAACAGATAGGAGAGAATGGGGCGCTTTTAATTAGCATTCTTACTAGGCAGGCCAATTGGATTGGGCACATCTTGCGATGAAATCGTCTTCTTCATACCACTATAGAAAGGGCAGTGGAAGAAAAGCTAGAAATAAGAAGAATAAAAGTGATCGATTATTTGAAAAATAGAAGAAGATATTGGGAGTTAAAAGAGAAAACTGACGATCGAGAAACGTAGAGGGAATATTACCAGGTCCAAATCTAAAAATTGACAAAAAAAATCACTAGTCCCAGGACATGCCAACAGCCAAAATACATAATAATAATAAATCAGAAATTAATAAAATTTGTGCATAGTTGTAAAAAAAAAGTCGTCTTCATCTGATTTTTATTTTATTCATATATAAGTTACGAATCAAACGAATGACCACATATCTCATAGACTTGTACAGCAGGTCAAGGTCAACAATCATGAAAAGTTTGATTCTAATCGGATGAATACGGTTGATATTTACGAAAATTGTACGATATTTGTCATTGTATTTTTCAGAAATAAATATAACGAATGTCGCAAAACAGATTATGTAACCTGTTTCTTGCATATTTCCGAACACACTCATTGAATTATTGATATGCATTATACTTTGCTCAGAAATCTAGAAAAGCTAAGCATTCCGTTAATGAAGATTCCATATGAAGAGTATTGTGTTTTGTGAACGAAAACATGTTGGATAAGATTACGGCATACTTTTAAAAAAATACATTGCGTTACATAGGAAACGAATAAATATTCCTCTCAGGTAAACTAGAAATATGAAAATAAGCTAGTATGTTAGTCCAGTTCATTTCTTTGCATTCAAGAACAGTACCAAAAAAAATCAAAGCAAACATTTCATATTCCAAAATTTAAATTTTGAGAATTTTAAAAGAAACTGGATATAACAAAAGCAAATGGTTCATCGTGCGAGAGGAAAGTTCTGCGAAGAAGATGTATGTGAACAGGAGGAAAATACAGAAACTCCAGAATATGATGCAGAAGAAAGATATTTATAAGATGTTCCTGTTTAGCGTTTTTCTTCTTCTTTTTCTTTCTCTATCCTAGAATGGCGCGAGGTTGAAAAAAATAGGGAAAAAAGAAATGTTTTGCATGTCTCTCGTATATAGTTCAAAACTAGGTCTTCACTCATTCCCTATCCATCCACTGACATTTTTTTCTTTTATATATATATATATATATATATATATATATATATATATATATACACGTCTGTGATAGAGTGTTCCTCACTACGAATTGGAACGTACACGACGTGACTTTTTTTCAGTTTGTTGTCTGTCGTTTTTGTACTTTTGAATGTGTGTGTTTCTGTGTGCAGTATTTCTTTGCATCTTCTTCCGGTGAGCAATCTTTTTTTTTTTTTTTTTTTTTTTTTAATATATAACCAAGTAAGTTCTCAACGAAGGTTGAAGTAGAAAGTTTTTATCTTTTTGTACAGGACAGACGCTCTACGTATGCAAAGTTTGCTTTCTATTTATATATATATATATATATATATATATATATATATATATATATATATTGTATCAAGATTTTATTTGATACAGAAATCTTTTCTTGATTCCAAGAGTTTCGATAAATGACATCTCTCATTTAGATTATAGTTATCTATGGTAAGTAGAGATCTGGAGGTAGGTAAAATTCCAAATTATTATTATTATTATTATTATTATTATTATTATTAGTAGTAGTAGTAGTAGTAGTAGTAGTAGTTCGTAGAAGTAGTAGTAGTAGTACCAGCAGCAACAGTAGCAGTAGTAGTAGCAGCAGTAGTAGTAGTAGTAGTAGTAAGCATTCTTCTTGTCATCAGGTCCTGGAACTAATACTAACATACGGCCTTTCTTCTTAGATTCGAATCTTACATTTTTTCTATTGTTCTCGATCTTCAGACTCTCTTCTAACTCCTAATATTCAACGAACTTTAAAAGTTCGTTACTGAATTCTCTCCATGTGTGTGTGTGTGTTATTTGCGAATTTTTCAGTTTTGAGCCATCCACTTGATAGAACATTAAACACTATCTGAGAAAGTGATAGAATATTTCGCTTAACTCTTACTGTTCCCGAGATATTGGCCAAAGAAAGTTTCGATTGCGAAAGATTTTAGAAGTCATATCTCACAAACCGTAAGTCATAGAGATATCATATTGATGTTGATCAATACCTAAGACGATGGTGAATATTTTGGTACCAAATAGTAATGGTTCCCACCGTCCTCCAGATAGGGCTATTGGCCAAAAATTTTCGGATTACGGGAAATTTAAGTAGCCATATTTCGTGTACCGTAAGTCATATAGAATTTATATTTTGCATTTTTTTTTCAATTTTGAGCATGTCTTTGTAAAACAACATATCGTAGAATGTTTTAAGGGGGGGGGGTAGACTACTAAATATTTTTCAAAAGCTAACAAATTTTTTTCGGCAGTTTTTCGTAAGTGAAAAGAGATAATGAAATTAACTTACAGTAATAATAGATAATGTTATACTACACATGAAAATACGAATCGGAAAAATTTTCGGTGTAGTTATCCGTAGAAACTACAGTGTGACCAGAATTTGAATTACCCAAAAATCTAGGTTAAGGCAGCGACTAGAAAAATGAACTCAACGGTAATTGATGACTTATCATGTTGTCTTTGTTCCTTGTTAACTACTTTTTAAATAATATTTGTATTTATTTTGTAATAACTTACATAAATTATTACAAAATAAATAATTTATTACCATCAAATCATAATTTTATGAAATCTTGCACTTTTAGTCAGATTGGTATAACGCACATCACATAACAAAATTCTTATAATTCATTTGTCATAAAGAGATTCAATGCTAATCCAAGGCCTTGGCTCGGCACTTGGACGAAGTGAGGTATGTAAAAACAGATATTGTTTTCCTTACACGAGTTTTAATTTCGTAAATATTTAATATGTAATGAAAGCTTGAAATATAATAATGTAGACATTCATTACTGTTATACTGTCCACGTCGAAATAGATTATTAATTCAGGTAAGGCATTGTCGGTTTATTCGAGTTTGTTGCTAAGTTGAAGTTAGGGAGTTGTAAGGCATGGCCCGCCATTAAATTTCAGAGGCCTTTCCTCATGATAATTCCACTTCGGAATTAGTAGTAATGGTAATTGTTAATTCAGTTTTATGTCGATATTTACTTGTCTTTTTTAATTTAAAGATTTTATATTTATACTTATTTAAAATATTAATTACAATCAATACAAACCATATGTACATATATCAGAAGAATATTTTAACAAATAATGTAATTAGTTTCTGAATTTCTATATAGAAATATCAATAAAATAAATGTTTGCATATACAATAGATCTACTCAGTCTGTTTTATAGGCAAAAGAATAAGGTTTGTTAACGGGTATGGATCATCTCAATATCGTTTTTGGTATAGCAGCAATAGCATGCTGAACATTAAGTGCGGCCTTTTGCCCGCTTTACTAGAGAAGAAATATCTCCTCTCCTCCAGTTCCCTTCCAGGCGGCAACGTACCAAGAACTGACGAAATGTTGCCACGTTGGACCGCAATGGATATACGTTGTATTAAGAAGGATCCTGAACGAACATCTCCACAAACGATAGATATGCGTCTGCCTACCTCTCTGATAAAATCAAGGCTTCTAGAATCCCATGCCCCACTGGTTTCGATGGCTATTGGAGCAAAAATAAATTTGTCGAGGAGATTGTTGTATTGCCTTTCCTTTTCTACCTCTCTACGTCTACCAACTTCTCCAGCATTCCAGCATTCATAACAGTCAATGGGAGGCTTGAATGGGCAAATGTGTCCGAACATGTAAAATCCCATACTAATGATTTGCCTCTCATCCAAGGTATTAATGTCATGCAGTCAGGTCGTCTACCATCAGAACGACAACAGTCTGACGGTTCACGAATGGAAGGAATTCCTGCCGTTGTGAGGGCTTGTCTGTTATTTCCATTGTTGTTATATTTTTATTTTTAATTAAAAATAGTAACAAAACATTCATATTTTGAATGCGAAAGTTAACCCATATTATTGCTCTGATTTACATGGTTACTAATTAACAGTTCTCTTTCAGTATTTCGGTGCACTCTGTGGCTGTTTAAATATAATATCTGCTATCCCCTGCTTCGGTTGTTTTAAAATTATGAAGAGATTTGGGTTTCATGCAATAACTAATATGCAGCTATCCCTCTTCCGAATAGTTAAACAAATCGAAGACAATGTTGGATACAATTTCATAGGCTTTATAGCACTTGACCAGTTTCTTCCTTAGTCCAATGTTAAGTCTGGTTGTTTCGATCTTTTCTTGCCGAATGCAGTGATGCTATTTGAGGGAAATTTCCCGCGGCGTAGGGAAATTTAGCAAAGAATTTTTAAAGGAGGGAAAAAGGGAGATATTACGAATATCAGATAAAATGTCAGATCAGATATTAGATCATCCGAAATCAGATGAATCCGAAACACAAAGTAACAAACTTTTTTTTTCCACGAGCCTTTCGGTGGTTGGTTTGAGGATGTCATTACCAAATGTCTAGGAATGAAGCAACGCTGCACGTGTTGCTGTTGCTTTGGGCTGTATTAGACTTTTGTCCATTGATCCAGGGAAGAGGCGAATACTGAGCAAAAAAGAGGGGCGGTATTCAGTAACTTGTGATTGGTGTTCTAATTTATAAATAGCTTCTAAATATTATTAAGGAAAATTATCCAAGGAAACTGAATCCTTTGGATTCGGAAGTCTGTGTTGCGGGAGGTCGCAAATTTAAATCCTTGTAAAGAGTGGCGTTGTTAGCTTGGTGCAAGGGAGCGGACACCCCTATAGAGTGGATATCCACACTCCCATTTGTCACAGAAGATAACATTGAAATAATAATACAAGATCAAAAGCACAAATGTATGTTGTGGTGATATGAACACAGTATAATAATCCATAGATATTGCAATAATGATCTCTTTAAATATATATATAATAGTAAACGAAAAGTAGGGAAATTTTACCTTAAGAAGGGAATTTTTGATAATCACTGAGGGAAATTTTAACTTGAGGACCTGGAATCACTGGTCGAATGTCTCTTTCGGTACGAAAAGTCTGAACGCGATCTTTTTAGTACTTTACGCGTCTATAGTCAAAAGATTTTCCAGATGTGCTGCATTCGGTGCACACGCAATTCAAGTGAAATGTTGGTCAATTCGGAAATATTCCATATGTTTAAGATCTCTACCTGAAACTCTACCTAAAGTTTAAAGGGCCATGTTCAGATATTGTAAATAATTCTTAAATTTATTTAACACAACTTTGGTGATTGGACCTAAATACCTTGTGCTCTGAGCACCTCATGTTTAAAATTATGCACCTCTTCAAACTTTTATTTATTATGCTAAATATGAACAATCTAAAGTTTATTAGGGGATGGATTTGCTTCGATTTCACCCAAAATTCAGCGTCCTACATTATTACGTGAAAGTTAAATGTCTAATGTTAGTATTTATTTGCATTCTCTTCACAATCAGAAATACTCATTCTTTTGTTTTGAGAAAGATTTATTTATTTTCCAGGAATTTTTGCAATAACTAACTTAATGTGTGTCTCAGTCAAGGTTGAAGTTCTCCCCAAAGAATGTCATTACAACAAATATGAGCCAATTGTTGCGGTTGACAGTGACTTCGATGAACTAAATGGCTTAAATGTCAACAGTAAATGAATTTTGTCCACGTTGTTAGTACCATAAATGTATCCCGATTTGATGCCTGCGAAAAGAGAAATTGTTTCGTGTTCCAAGAAGAATGTATTGTGACCGATCAAAGACACATTTACAAACACATTTACTAAGTTAAAGACACTGTTATCATGTCCAGTTATAATTAGTAATTCCTTCTAATAGGCCAACAAAATGTACGTAAGGCCGTGTCTAACGTTTTCAGCTGAGATCATCAATCCCTATATCGTCGCTGCGCCTCGAAGAACCGCTATGTAACATTTTTGTCGAAAATGAGTTATACCGCGCAAATAAACCTGAAAGCTGTCAGGCAGCGTCCCTTTTATAATGTGATAAGTGAATATTCAATTGTTTCGCCACAACAATGAAAAAATAATAGATTGAAATAAAAGGCATTAGGTTATCATCACGTACGTATTGATTATTGTATACAAATCCTCTATCTGCTTATAAAGGCGCAATAGACACAAAAATAGTAATATAATATTGTTGAAGCAAGCTACAACAATATCGAGTGCATAATATACGCAGAACCAATTTTATTAGATTTTTCAAGTGTTATCGTCTATCTGTCTAAATATTAAAAGTTTGGAATGTTTTTTTTCTTCTCCTGAAAAGTTTTGGTTTTAACACGTAGCGATTTTCGAGGCGCAGCGACGATATAATAACATGGCAAATTCCTTTCCAAAGTATTATGAAATCTATTTGTCTTATGCAGTTCAAAATTTCTCCACATGTTAACCTACCCCAATACTACATGTTAACTTTTTTTAATTTTTAATCTAGCTCTTATAGTTCATTAATATTACTTTTTACAAGGAAACATGACAGCGCTGGAAAGCAAATAGGCAGGGTTTCCTTTCCTTTTCGTGGAGGTGTAGATACCTGATCCATTCACCTCATTTTTCCTCACTGATCTTCAAGAAGTTGGTAGGGGAGGGAAACAAGTTACGAAATGAGATAAGATCGTTTATCTAATAATGTGGAGAATGCATATCTTCGAAGTTATGTTAGTTGTTTACCTGATCATATGGTTCGGAAGAAGAAAAGGTTGCGGGAGGTAAGACTGGCTGCTGTCAGAAATGAGACAACCTTATCTACCTACATATCATTTTACTTGTATTTTATAATAAGCCTTCTTGTCAAACAAGATGCACTTTTCCTATTTTCCTATTTCAACCATGTTTGATCCTAAATCTTGATTCTTGCGTGGTGAAGGAAGGAGCCACATCAGAGAAAATGCAAAACTAAAAGCACTATTATCAATATTTTGCTTTCCAAAGTAAGGAATGGAACTTTAAAAAATAAAACTTTAAAAGAAATATCTGGAAAGATGAAAGAACAAATCATGGCATTTCATGCGTGTGCGTAACAGTAATAGACCTATACAAAATAAATAAAAAAATAAATAAATGAATAAATGTTACAATATTTCTGAGGTTCTAGATCATTTGGACGCGATGTTGGTATTTCAAGGATAAACAAGTGAAATATTTTCACTTGATTTTGACTGGAAACCTGATTTACAGAATTATGTATATATATCAGTTTCCTGAATAACTTACGTTACATCTTAGGAATCTACAATTACGCCACTTTTGAACAAAGAGATGTTTATCCTTGTTTTTCCTACTTGGTTCATAACACTTCATAATTTTAGGGAAAAACATCTGGCAACGTGTATCACTTCCATCTCCTGATTTATTTAAAGAACCAATTACCGAATTGGAATTATTATTTTTGACTGAGGAATCTTATCAAACTTTTAATAAAATTTGGCCGATACATGAACCTTTTCGCAAATTGGAATGATCACAAATAGCACGTAATCAATAAAAATATATTTACAGAATGTTATATTAGTCCATATATCCACATTCGTGCATACTTGTATTTTGTAGTTGACCATCCATCACAACAGAGTTAATATTTGATCTGTTGATGATTTGCGGGTGAAACATCTCAACCAAAATCTCGCGGCCTACAATCTCGCCTGGCAAAAACCTGGATATATCGTGTAACTCATGTAACTGAGATACAGCACTGAAAAGTATACTCCATCACCATGATATTATTCTATGTGACCAATGCAATGAACATAAGTATTTAGTAATATTATGAATTGCAATTTACACTTATGCACTAATAATTATAACGAATATTTTTTGATTAGTGGCGCATTTTAAGACGCAATCGGGCTCAAGCGCCCTCGAAATAATTTTATTATTATTATTATTATTATTATTATTATTATTATTATTATTATTATTATTATTATTATTATTATTATTATTATTATTATTATTATTATTATTATTTTGCACAAATGCTTCTTACTGGTTCTCAAGCCTCCCCCTCCGAAATAAGATTCTGAAAAAAAAGCACTGGTTTTGATCAATTTTGAATCGATGTTATAAGTAGAAATACTGTGTAGAAAGTTCAAATCTGAATTATCACAGAAATAAAAACACGTAAGATGTTCGTAACTGTAGTCGTATTGTCGAACGAACTCCAAAAGGATTGACATCTTGAATGAAAGTGTAAGAGATACATGTTAATTTACATTTGAAACTAACATCTCTACAAGCACTTTGGTAGTTTATAGTAGAAAATATTTCACTATGGTTTTAGAAAACAAAAACTGGATGTTGGGCGATATTTGTGATGTACTTAAATTTTAGCAATTCGAAACGTGTATATATATATATATATATATATATATATATATATATATATATATATATATATATATATATATATATATATATATATATATATATATATATATATATATATATATATTGTTGGGGTATTGGGGCATTAACCAAGAACAGAACATTGTAGAATGGATTAGGTTATTTAAAAATGAAATGACATTTTTGTGTTTTACGTCTCACGATTATGCCGGCTAGGGTAAAGGAGACGGTGATGATCAGAATGAATGAAATCGCGGAATGAAAAAAAGGGGGAGGAAACGAGAGAACCATGAGAAAACCCACGAACATGGTATTTATCCACGACACTTGGTGCGATCTGGGATCGAACCGGGGACCACACACATACCAGAAGTGAGCACTCTACCACTGAGCCACCGCGGTCCCCATTATTCTTTAGGGCATAATAACTTATGTAAACGAATTCTTGAAATTCCCATATTCTTAACCTGCACGAAAATAGATTGGAAGAATAATATTTCTTGTACCTGGGTTTATTAGACTTCGAAATTGTGCTATGCATAAGTGTCGGAAAACTAATAGAACGGCTATGTCCGTCTGTCTGTTAACAGGTATCACACCAAAAACGGCAAGAGATATCGAGAAGGGTTTTCCGGAATCGGTTTAGCGTTCTAAGAATATGTTCCATCTCCTCCGTCAATCTTATACTGTATATAAATCGGAAGTGATAGAGATCGAACACTTACGGACCATAAATCAATAACTATAATAGCTAGCGACAAGCGGTTTTAAGGAATTGATTCAATGTCTCCAGAAAATACACCATCTCCATTCCTATCTCTATTGAAAACCGGAACTGGTAGAAATTTACTACTATTTCCGGTTCAATATTGATTTTCATAGAGCAAAAACGATACGATATATCGAAAAGTAGTTCTTTGTCGTTTTTTCTTACTCGTATGTTAATTTTTTCTTACACATATCTATTTTTGCAGTTTGCTATACATCACAACAGGGTAAATCTTCTTTGATCTCTATGTAAATATTTGTCAGCTGATGCGACAAACAAGCGAGTTTACTCTACACTATAGAGTTCGGAACTACTTTTATAAGATGAAAACTTCTCTCACTTCAAAGCAACATAAACAGATTTTCTGAAACGTTCATACGTCGATAGCTACAATATGCCTCTACAGTTAGCTATTCACGGAGATCTTTACGCAGAATCAATGAAATCTTTAAGATCTATGAAGAGAGAGAAAATAGACTTTGCTCTTATCTGCTGTCAATCTGCAATCCATCTGTTTCTTTATCTCCAGGGACAACCCAAAGTTCGCGCATGTGACCTAGCGGCTGCAGAGAATGAAAGAAACCTACCTGGTTAGCCTCCTATCTGCTGTTCTGCGTTGTTGCAAAATATAGTGCCACATATTAAACAGCTTTTAAATGGAAGAAAACTAATTTTTAATTACCACGCTCTAATATTACCCTAGCAAGAAAAACTAAAAGCGAACATGAAATATTAATACTTACAAACATTTGGACGAATTTTAGAATGTATAAAATAAATAGTTTTCATAATATTTTAGAAAGAAATATGCAATGCTATAATCTAGGAAAATCCCAGCGAATTCTGGGTGTTGGACACAGCCTTAATTATACATATTCTATAATTTATCTATTCACTCGAAAGTTACCAATAATTTCTATTTTCGGATTGTTCTGTGCCAAAAACTAAATAAATGAACTACTATATGAAGCGATAAAGTCCTGTAAAGTGCTGGAAAGTACCCGGCACCTCCACCATGTAAAGTTCTTATGTGGAGCAAATTATACACCGTAATGTTTTATCCCACTCCCGAATTTTATTGTAAAAATCTTCCTGTTATAAACAGTATGATACAAAATCACCCTAATATAAATACTTCAATAACTGGGTAGATAAAGGTATCCCAAGGTCCGAGCAGCCTTGGAAGGGATTTCCACAGAGCAAGCTAAGTGGAGTGGATTAACAATCCTCAATACTCCACTCAAACAGGCAGGGCGGGGAGGAGCAGTTACAAACCTACATAGCTCCAAGCAAGCAGAGAGGCTGAGGATAGGAGGACCACAGAGTTCCGAGGGCGGAAAAGGAGGACTAGAGCTTCGAGCAAGTTAAAAGCTTTGGGTTGGATAACTCCTACAGCTCCAAACAAGCTAAAGGAGAGGAGGTGACGAGCCGTAGACTGATGCAAATGTACAAGTATTCCTGGTTATATAGTTGCTCGAGTGTGGCGGTGGTGCTGGAGGTCTGTTCTTCACACGAGTAATAGTATCGCTAGTGTTACTGTCGTATGCCACTGTAGTCCACCCAAGTGTCCGGGTCATCTTTCATTTTTTTTCTGATACAGGGCATGTATGCATTATTTGTGATGATAGAAATTTTTGCCATGGTAATTTTTTTTCCATTTTTAAAAAATAATTTTTAGGACTTGTGATGTGGTTATTAGATATTATTGCAGAAGTCCCTTATTACACTTTGTAAACGGAGTGTTTATGAAAAAAAGTGAAGAACAACCATGGGGATACATATAAGGCGTAGGGAGAAGTCGTATAGTAGGTATGACCTTGACGGCAGCCATCTTGAAATCAGACATTTTGAATTAAGTTCAAGTTGTTTAAGCGGTAATAGGATAATTTGATATATAATTTCGTTCTAGAATTTAATCAGAAAAACAATGGTAAAGTTAGTTTTAAGATACGCACATTTGGGGAAAAGTTACAGGCATATTAATTGTTTATACTTACTATGTGCGTAAGTTCCTTACCTCAACTTCTAACCCCCGTATTAATGATAATAAGTGGATAAAAGCTTCAGCAATACATATTAGGCTTAGAGAGAAGTGGTACAGTAAGGATAATCTTGACGGCAACCCTCTTGAAATCCGCCATTTTGAATGAAAGTGAAGTTTTGAAAAATGAAAACCATAGCAAAAAATGATTAGAAACGTTTTGTTGTTTCGATCACTCAATATGTATCGAGAAACATTTTTCGTTATACGTTACTACATTTGTTCTATGGGTGTTAATATTGTAATCAGAAATGATACGTCTTTACGATTTCCGATTTCAACACGGATGCCAGAATAAAGATAGTCTAATCCATATACATACAATTTGTTTCTGTTTTTCATCGTTTGTTCTCTTTCGGGATGAATAGAGAGATTTTAGATTCGGGTCGAGCGGGAAACGAATGAGAGGGTGTTAAAAATGGTGGAAAGAAAAAGAACAATTGTAGATATTATTAAGAAGAGGAAGAGAAACTGATTGGAACATTGGCTAAGAAGGAATTGTATCATGATGGTTGTGCTAGAGGGTATGGAGACAGGAAAGAGAGGGAGGGGACAAAGAAGACTACTCCTAATGTACGATATCATAACAGAAGATCGTATGTGAAGAGAAAAGGTTAACGGAAGATCATGGAAGCAACTCGTTTACACAAAGTGGCCTGCCAATAATGACAGAATACTATGATGATGATGATATATTTAAAATTCGGCTTTAATAGATTACAAGGGCAGAAGTGTAACTTTTTTTTAATACTGCATGAGTACATATCAAAAATTCTTTTCGCGTTACTTATTAGCATTTTTTCTTCCAAGAGGGTTCATTATTGAAAAGAAAGGAAGTAGTACTCCTACCACTTGCGACATCAATAAATATAATAAATAAGTGCGAAGAAGAAACCTGTTTTTTTTTTTTTTTTTTTTTTTTTGTGGAAACTCTTAATTCTTATGAATATCTACAAAGCACTAAGTCGTACTGTTCTTGCTCTAATAACGGTTGGCAAACAGACGGACAGATTGCTTCTTTAAATATTTCAGTGGGTAACACAGTAGGTCATTGCTAGAGCGCTTACCTCTAGTGTGTGGGGTTATTAGTTCGCTCCCTGGACAAGTAAGTTTGTGATGGATTATATCGTGTCCGTGGGTTTTCTCGGGGGGTACTTGCGTTTATTCCCACATTTTCATTCTACTAATTCATCTACCACCATTTACTTGCCTCTGTCATCGTCTCCCTAGAATAAAAAAACTTAATTATGGGACGTTAAACTGAAATATTTCATTTCACTTCAAATCTTTCAGTTCTTGCATGTAACTAATTTAAAAAATCTAAAGCAAAATAACAAACAGCAGAATAGTTAGTTACTACGTACAAGTTAGTAGTGTTAGCTAATGACAGGTAAATATTACAAGTTGGATGGCTCTGTAAACACTAAGTATTGGGGAACTTTGCTCTCATTTTTTATTCAATTGTTACTATTTACAATTCACTACTTTGGACAATTTTGTTATTTGCTACAATCTTTATATACTGTTTTTCATTTTCAATATGTTCATGCGCCGCTTATCCTTCTTTATTACATTAATAGTGTGATAAACAATTATATTTAAAACAGACAAATTCAGCCATCTTGGCTCGTGCCATTTTAGTACAATTTATAATTAAAACAAATATAGTGACGGAGTCCACAAGGCTCTAAGGCCGGGACTTCCTTTATAAATCTCCCGGAAGGGAGGTAACTGAAACTGAATATTACAAGTTAATGTCGGAGCCTTCAAGCACATTTAAGTCAGTTTGTTGACAAGTTACGATAATCGGGTTTCGTTTACGAGTTAAATTGTGTTTGTTTTCCATGTAATTTAACCTGATCTTTATTTTGGTGTTTATTACGTGACAACAGCCTCGATTTGTTTTAAACGAAAAGCCATTGTTTATTCACACGTTATAAGAGAATGTTTAAATAATTGTTTGTGTCAACTAAATTAATATTTCGTATTTAGAGAGTTGTTTGCTTTTGCAAGCCTCTAAGGCAACTGTATATGTACTAAATTTTAAAGTTTTATTTTACTGTTGGTATTGTAGCTCAGATTAGTCTCTGCTATATGGATCTGAATAAATAACAGGAAATGAGCTTTATTGATTTCATCTTTAACACACATCATTCAAATAACACATAACATGGATAAGGGAACCGCACTATACTATTTACTGATGATTCATACAGCATTATTTACCAATATATTTATGTATGTTCCAAAAAATATCCGGATTTGATACACGTATGACATACAATCTGAAAAAAGTTACGGTGAATGTAAGATACATCTAGCACCCCTATAGATGGGAAGGTGGTTACATGCAAAAATAATCGGAAACGACGATGTTAGAATATACCGTGGAATTCATAACTTTGGTAGTAGCTGAGGTAAATAGTGACACTATCAATGCTATTTAAATCAAAGTTCAGCTTACATCACCGTAGGGGAAGGGGCAGGGGTGTGTGATGAAACCTAAAATTACCCAAAATTACCTATATTAATGTCGAATCCATAGTTTTCGGAGCCGTTAGCTGATTAGTGACAGTTTCAATGGCATTTGAGCCCTGTGACACGTGCTCCATCCTTTCCAAAATATACTTCTACAGAGGGTTGAGAGGAGTAAATTTGTAAAATGTCTTACTTTCTAATTTTGTGTTCATCCTTCATAACTTTGGTATTGTGTCACGTAAAAACACAAAAACTCAAGCAAAAATTGCTTACACCCTTTTCCCCTTCGCCCTCTTCATTTACTATTTTAAAATGTCTTTAATTCGATTCCATTATGGAAAGAAATATACAATTCACTACACGGTATCCGTAGAAATATAGTTACTAGTGTCTGTATATACGAATAAAGTTAATTAGAGACGTCGAAAAATAGGTTTCTACAAAAAAAAAAAAAAAGATACATATGCATATATATTCTCATTATACAGATTATAACTTCATAATTAGTTGGGACTGAATCACCTGTTCTATTTTTCCCTAGGAACACTCGCGGCAATGCATCGTTTTCTGAATAATTATCTCTTACTAGAAATGTAGCTAATTTAAAACTTTTAATTCTGATTGTTTATAACATCTATTATATATCTTTACTGTATAACATGGAGCAAAGTGCCTTTAAGGGTTTAGAAGTTATGTATTTTTTTCTTTTTTATTATTACCCGAAAAATTACTCTAACATGTCACAAACTTTCACTTGTTATTGTGAATGGAAAGGGGAATTATAAGTTTAGTTATTCCATTGAATGTACCATCACTGCATTTCTTATCGCATGTCGGTTGAAAATGTAAAGCAGTTTGTAAGGCAAGTCTTAGAGAAATATAACAGATGTTAATCACCAATTCGAGTCCCATGATGACCACTTCTTCCTTATATTAATTTTTATTTATTCTCATTTCTTCTACGAATATAATATCTACTGTATATACGCTATATTTAATTAGGTTGTTTTAAAGGACCAACAACGTACCATAAATGAAGCACTACCACAGGCCACAACTTGAAAAAGATCTGAAAGTTCTGAATAAGAAAGTAGGATAACTTTATATCTTCCATAATAACATTGCTGGGCAAGAGAGAGTCGTTGCATCCTTAGTTCGAAGGGCTAGACAAGCCATTGGTTTCCGTAGAGTGCTACATGGTGTCCAATATACAATGCAACCCGGAGTTTGGAATAGTAGAACTTTTGAACCAGAAGCGGTACACAAATAATGGCTATACCAAAATAAAACCTGGCTCATGCATACATTTTTAAACTAGGGAGTAACGTTTGAAGTACACTCGGAGCCATACAGTGTTACCAGATGTAACCGAAGGTGTAAATCAATTTATTTACAAGTCACGTAAATTGACTCATAACTTATACGTATGGATGTTCTGTCGTTAATTTTCAGTTTGTATAGTTGGAGTAGCTTGCAAACTATGGAATGGAAAAAAGACTTTTTCTTTTCGACCGATAACTAATCGGATAAGATCTCTCTAAGGGGTTACTAGGGAAAACGTAGTTTTCATAAATTAACATTTTAAATTGGCAACATTCCTCATGTTTTAGTGCATCAAATGGTATGATAAGGATTGTCTACGGTAAGCAATTCCTGAAAACAATGAAAAAGAAACTTTGAAATTATCATGATAAAACTTACTTACATGCACCCGGCAACATTACTATTCTTCACGAATTGAATTGTCAGTTCTACGGCAGATTCTGGAAGTGCTCCCGGTTTGATTCAATGAATAGCAATGTTGCAGGGTGCATGCAAGTAAAAGTTTTATCACGATAATTTCAAAGTTTCTTTTTCATTGTTTTCAGGAATTGCATAATGTAGACAATCTTTCTGTCTGTCATCGTAATAGATATCACTTTATTTAATCGGTTTTAATAAAAGTGTTATAATATTAGAGAATTGGGGCATTCAGAACACAATGGTAGGGCAAATTTCCAAAATTACGAAAATATACACAAAGTGTGTACGGAAAACTTAATTTTATGGAAAAGTTAACATACTTTCTCGCATTATAAAAATTATTTACATGCACATGAGCCTTTGAAGTTTTGAAACGAACTTCAGACACAGACTTTAAAGGTTACTTATAGGGTATCCCACAAAGAGATTTACACCCTTAGGTTTAATAACATTAAACAAAACAAACATTTTCTTGAAGTCTCAAAGATGTTCAAAACATTACTTATGATATTGCAACGTGAAATATGTTCAAAGTGTCCTCAACTGGCAGCAATAATCCTCGGTAACGCTGACAAAGAGACCGACAGACATGTGATATGATTTCCATTGGAGTGGATACTCAATCTACTCTTTCATGGCTTTCATGAAGGATATTTACTTTGCTTGATTTAAAATGCAGTCAACACTTTATTTGCTTAAGTATGATTACGTAGAACTTGCCATATTGACTTCTGTGGGAATCTTGTAAAATAATTTTAACACTGTTTCCACTCCTCTTTCGTCCACTACTGACTTTTTCCTGCCACATTGTTCCTTCTTCAGATCACAAACAGTTCCTTCCCTCTCAAACTTGTTGCATAACTTCGTAATTGTTATTGTTACACGTGATTGTGTCGTAGTATCAAATTTAGCCTGCTATCGTCTCTGAACTTCTTTAATTTTCTTCACTTTTCAGAAACACTTTAAAATCAATTTTTGGTGCTAAAAGAAAAGTTACCCAGCCATCTTGCCAATCATTTGTCGCTACTGGCAACTGAACTGAAAATAAAAGAAAACAACAAACAAATGAATGGAAAAGAAAACAAAAATAAATGAATGGTTCCACATTGTAATCAAGAGAGTGTCAAATAACAACAATTTGATGAGGTTATTTCTGGCATCTTCTCTGTTATTAACTTTTAAACAGAGGAAACCCCCTTGCAAGACACTGTATTTAACTCATAAACTATACGTTATTGCGGAAATTTACAATTAATTATATTTATTATTTTTTGAAGCGATTGTTTGGATATTTGTAAGCAGCCAGGATGAATAGATGGAACATGCATTGTATATAAGCGTATAGCTTACGGGCTTCGCCTCTTTAGTCGACAACTTCGGGTAACATAGATACAGAGCTTCATTTTGTAATGTATTTCATATTAATTAGTAATATTTGATTATTACTCTAGCAAGCGTACAAGTATGCTATACAAAAACATGATCAGCTATTAACGTTGCAGGAAATAACAATTTATATACCTGTCAATAAAGGTTATTAACAGCGAAATATATAATATTTACTCAAAGGCCATATCATGATGTTATTTTGTTGAACGACATATGATATTCAATACCTTGAAAAAAAGAAAAAAACATTAGTTTACAAATAACTTGAATCGCATCGCGATGTAATGAATTAAATAATGAATAAATACGTAAATAAATTCATTAATATGTGTTGTCAATAATAATATTAATTTAATAGAAGTAAAGAAACTGGCCTTGGCTATGGTCTACTGAAGTGATTCAATTCTGACGATTCTTCTTTATTAACTTTATGGTACGGATGTATCTAAATGATTACATACTTAGCAAACTTAAACTATACGCTCATGAAAAAGATATGCCTTATACGTTACACAATCTATCACGAATAGTTCAGTACGCTGAAATTCTATTATTGTATTTGTGTATCTAAAACTTTTAACAACCAGCAATATTTCAGAACACTGCAAGTCAATTGTAATGCATACAGCTTAATGCAACAAGCTCTATGTGCCCTACTATCTCATAGCAACTTATAACGCACTCTATCTATTAAACTATTGCATGCAACGAATAAGTCTGCCTACGTCAGAACAGTTATTGCTTTAAGAAACAAACAATTATGGGAAATCTATATTACTATTACTCTACAGAAGAAGTTAAATTACTTCTACTCCGTTAACTAACAATAATCTCTACTTTGATAATTCTACCTATTTCGAAGCTTCCCTACGTATCCATACAACAGTCTACTTACTTCTGATATCCGTTAAAGATTGGATCACACTTTGAATTCTTTAATTCCTGTAGATTGTGTCTGTAAATTGAAAATATTGGTAACAAGGCATACACGTAATGTTCAGTTATTTTGGAAGTGTTGATGTATTTGAATCATGTCTAATACAACCATCTTTATTTCAGGAATATTTATTGTATTTGGACTTTATTATGCAAATTAATGTTAATCTGTGTGTCGAAAGTTTATATTGTTGACTATATATTTGCGTCTGTTAATTCTTTGCTCCGTCGCGTAATTATGTTTCAATCAATTGTTCCCTTACGACTCGGTATTTACTTATTTCTCCAACCGGGCGTTGTGCCAAGACAGTGCCCATCGAATCAAGCAAATACCTACTGAACATGGACGATGTTAATCGTAGAATTTCTAGGATATGTCGATGGTGACTCAGGGTTACTTCAGTTCCATGATGTTTGCGTGGTCGCTCGTCGCGGCACTGGAATCACATTATTTAGTAGCACCGCAATGTAGAGAGTTACAATGTCAGCTGTTAATTATATCAGATCATATTCGCTTAATCATAGACAATTCCGTAAGTTTATTGAAGAGATCGGAGAAAATGACTTACCGGTACCATATTATACAGCAATATTCTGGCTTAGCTGCAGAATAGATATAACATTATTTTTTGAACTCGAAATAAAACCGAAATTTGCTTGAATAAAAAGACGTCGTCCTCTGGCTGAGCTACTCAATACTGAAGTGGTTATGGAAGTTAGTATTTTATACAAATTTAACTAAACATATGAATGATCTTAAAATAAAATTAAGAAGAAATCACCTTCTCCTTGATTTACACATTCACATTAAGTCATTAAAAAAAAAAATATTTTAATCTCAATTGAAAAAGAAATGTATAATTCATTTTAATACATGCCAAACATTCAGTCAGAAAACTGAGACTCCATTTTCGAATTAAAGCCTTTGGGTGTTTAAAAAATAAATTTTGAATCTCGTTCATCAGATTTTGACGCAGTTGCAAATGACATCAAGATTTCTCAAAATGCTTTCAACAGTTACATAGAAACCCTTGTCCCAGAACTTTAAATATAAATGATTGATTTACAGTGTAGCAATATTCGTCTTTCCTAAAAGTTTATGAAAGATTTTCACTAACAGAGTTAGATATCCAATATAAAATGGCCTCTAAGCTGTGTCCGATGATGGTTAAATAAATAAATAAATAAATGAAATAAATTATATATATATATATATATATATATATATATATATATATATATATATATATATATATATATATATATATATATGGCGCAAAATTTCAAAGTTAGACATACTCACCAATCCAAAAATGATGGTAGCCACTACCTGTAACGTTCAAATTATGAGAGCCCTCTCCCACCTTAGCATTTGCAAATTGTATCTGCACAACAAAATTATCTGAAATGTGTTTTTTATAAGAGACAAATGTTTGTAATGGAAAAAAGTAGGTAAATTTATTGTTAAATGGTACCTTTCATTTTGATTGCAAGGCAATGAAGATGTATTGCGCAAAAATGAATCATTTGAAGTGCGAAACTAACTTGTTGAACAATGCAAGTTTAGAACAATGTGTACAAAAGTTGGTTTTGCTCAAAAGTCGTCTGGACAATATCGGTTCATTACAGTACCAGTCATTTTTACACCCAAGTGTTTCAGACAAACCATACCTATTTCAAATAAAAGTGGGGTTCTCAATTGTAATTTCACTGTTCCTTCCCGTCTCCCTTCACCCACATACGGAGGACGTTGGAACGATGATTTTCTAGGAATTTGATTTCCTCCTTTACATTATGGCATTTTACTGTAACTTTCTTCTCCTCTGTTGCAACATTTTCGAGCCGTGAAATGATAAATACCCTCTGTGGTTTCCTATAAGTTTTCTTCTGTTCATCCGTTATTATCTTCAATCATTTTCATATCAGTGGTACTGGACGTTTTATCTGGTACAGGCACCATGTCTTAGCGGCCATTTTGAAAACGGTGACCCATATGAACAATCTTTTGCCACAACGCTGTTTAGTGTATGAAGATCTATCGAACGAGGTATCACTTGACCCATATTTTCGTTTAAAATTTCTAAGTTGGGCCTGGGTCCCCATCAAAGGCGGTCCTGGAGGGCACCGCGACATCATACGATTTGCCTCATGGCTTTGAGTTTTTGTTTGGATCATTTATGTTCAACAGTTTTCTATTACTGGTACTGGACGTTTATCTGATACAAGTAACATATGTTGGCAGCCATTTTGAATACGGTGACCGATATGAAAAATCTTTTGCAACATTGTTTTTTACTTTTTAGAGATCTATCGAACAAAGTGTCAGTACCCCATGTTTCCATTTAAAATTTTAAAGTTGGGGGCCCCGGGCCCCTGAGGGTACCGCAACATTACCATTCGATTTGCTTCATGGTATTTCCTATTTGAGTTTTTGTTCATTTCATTTACGTTCAACCGTTTTCGAGATATTTTCGTGTAAAAATTAAAATGAGGCACCCTATATATATATATTAACTGATTAGCCTTTGTAGTCGTTGTTGATAATTTCAACTAGCAAACTCAATACACACCTGCAAAACAATTATCAATGGGAAGTTACAGTTAGATAGTTAGTTAGATAATTATAATGTTCAATTTTATCATGTGAATTATATATGAAGATTACTTATTTGCCATATAAAAACATCTGATTACTATTTTGTAAGCTTTATCTAGTAAATTTTACAATTAAATCTAAATGAACTGTGAGAGATTGGTAGCGTTCGCGAGCCGGTGTCGGACGCCGGATGTTGTCTAGAGATCCTTTGTCTAGCTCACATTTATTGAGCGTCTGAGGTAGTCAAAAGAGTGTTATCCATTTGAAGAACTTATCCATATGGCGACCTTTGAGGTAAATCACCCTACCTTCACAAGAGCAAACTAGTAGAGTATTATCTACATTGCTTTGCAATTAACACAAATGTCAAGTTTTCAAACAGAAGGGTGTAACACAATTCGGTTTGGTTCATTAACACCCTAAACAATTAAATCAGGTAATGGTAATTTTCTTATATCGATTGACATCTTTATATGCAAGGTTTGAAAATGCAACATTTAAAAGGGAGGTGAAATGCACAATTTCCTAATGATGATGCACGTGTAGCAGGTCTTTCATAAAGCTATAAATTTCTCATAAACTCAATTCTGAAAAAGAAACTGAAATTTCAAAGAAAGTAAAAAAAAACATTAAAAGAATTTTCTGATGGCCAGTACTGCATCCAAACAGATACAAGACCCAACTCTTGAAACCTTTTTGATAATAGAGAGTCTAATAAATGTTTAAAAAGTACAAAGACAATGAAGAAAAAGGCAATTTTATGGATATACTATCAAATTGGAATTCCCACAAGGAGGATAAATACACAGTGCAGCCCAGCATCTAGAGACTGTGTAGTTATATATAAAATTTAACTTGAAAATGTATGTGAAAGGAGATAGTTATCGTATGAATGTCATGAGTTCTGTTGGAACATTGATGAACACCATTGTGTTACATCTTTGTTCTCTGACCAACTCTTATTATGCTAGTTCATTTATATTTATGATTCGGTATACAATATTAAGGTTGGCTATCAAAGATGATATGTTGCCAGTTTAAATTTCTACGTCGGATAGTTAGTAACTTCCATTAACTTTGCACTTACTATTTAGTTTAGTAACAAATTTTTATATTTGTATGTTTACTGGCCACTATGCAACCCACCTGACAACAGAGAAAAATGTGTTGCATAGACAATGGCATAAACGTACAGGGAAATTACTATTCTGACGATTATTTTGAGATTTAAATGTCTCTTTGAGCGCCGATGCTGTGTGAGTCGTGAAACTATAACTTAACGTGGGATCCAACGCACATCAAGCTCCAAGCAGAATCAAACTCGAACCTCCCGCTCTGGAACCACGTGTGTTAACCACATATCTACGAGCTAAACAAAAGTAAAAAAAATGAAATGAAATGAGTTTTACGTCCCACGGTTATGCCGGTTAGGCTAAAGGAGACGGTGATTATGAGAGATGAGTGAAATGGTGGAATGAAGAAAGTGGGAGGAAACGGGAGAACCCCGAGAAAACCCACGAGCACGGTGTTTATCCACCACAAAGTTCACTTGGCGGGGGCTCTAAACAAAAGTAACAATATTAAATTCGTTCCATATACTTGAGTATATTGATAAATCTAACAACACATTTACCAAATTTCGTGAATTATCTCTGAAGTTTAAAATAAGTGTGTGATTTAAGATAAATTTATTATATTATTCGAAAATGAATTTTAAAAAAAATGTTTCGATAATGTGTCAGAAAACGGTAAGACTTCGTACTGGAAACGATCACTGTACAGATTTATTGTCTCCAGAATTGGGATTTTAATTTTATTTTCAGTATCGTGTTTGGCTTATTCGCTTAGTGATAATGTACGCAACAAGAAGTCATAATAATATTCAATGTTAAATATACATTTCCTTATTGTATAATCCATGTGTCATACGAGAGAGTAAGTAAATTCCTCCCAATAGCTTATATAATACTATGAAGAATAATTATTACCGATTTGAGAGTCTTATCAATTACATATAAAACGTACTTGAGATTCAAGAATATACCATCTATTATTTCTATTTGTACAGATTTACATCTACCAAAAATTAAGTGTGGGAGTATGTGCATACATTCAATAGCACTTCGTACCCAATTTCACCTCCCAACATTACCAACGGGCAATGTATTTTGTATAAAATTATAAACAATATTATGATTTTAAAAAGACAAAGTTCGAAGATAAAATACATACTAGCCTATATATATATATATATATATATATATATATATATATATATATATATATATATGTGTGTGTGTGTGTGTGTGTTCTGAAGAAAATGATGTGGATTAGTGTCATCCTCATGCGTAGTTTCCGAGAAATTGAAAATCTACTTTTATTTGGTAAATCTTAAAATTTTGCAGTAGGATAAGTACGTCATTTATTAAGATCTACTAACATTAAACTAGAACTAAACCATACCTTTATCAACTTTTACGTTATGACACTAACAGTAAGACAGTATATAAACCTGGGATTGTTAACAAGATATAAAATCAAAATGGTGATCAAGACTAAAAAATTAATTTTGTTTTACTGCAATATTGTGTAAAAAAAAAAGATACGTATATCAATCGAAAGATGGTATCGAGCTAAGGAAAATAACATTCTTTAGGGTAAATTCACTCCGTAGTTTCCGAAACAACTTACAAAACTGAACTTTTATGCCACTTAAGGCTATATCTTTTAAAATCAATAGTAATTGATAATGTTTTTGTTCTGCTAAAACAAGTTCTTTATTTCTTTGTGTAATGAGTATGTAAAAATGTGTTAACTAAAATATCGTGTGTCTCATTATTTATCTTCTTGTAACGACGACATACACATACGTAATATTGACACACATGTAATATTATAGGAGTAATGCAGAGGTTTTATTAAACGTTTGCAGGGATATAGGTTTAGAAGTAAGCGGAGAGAAAGAACGCTTTCAAAGTCTTAACTGGAAGACCAATCGGAAAACGACCATTAGGAAGACCAATCGGAAAACGACCATTAGGAAGACCTAGGAGCAGATGGGAGGACAATATTAAGATGAATCTCGCAGAAATAGGAATACAGAGTGGAAACTGAATTAAGTTTGCTAATGACAGAACTGAATGAACAGCTTTTGTAAAAGTGGCATTGAACCTGATGAGGTTACATAGGTCGTAGAGCTAGTTAGAGCGCTGGGCGACTACAGTGACGTTAATTGGTGAAAACATAATAATATCAAAATAGGGCAGTTTAAATTAAGTCCTTACTTTATACATCTCCTTGCGACTTTAGAAACAAATAACAATAAAGTAAAAAAAAATTACAAATTAAAGAAAGGCTTCATAACATAATTATCTCATGTTAGTTACAATGACTACAAAGAACATGTTTTTTTGTGGTTTAAAAGTAACAAGTCACACGAAACTATCGACCTTGAATATCACAACAGTTTTCTTTAAGGAAAATAGAGAAAGAAAAAATCTAACCACACACGAAATCTGTTTAACCATTGGCGACACCGTCTGTGGTACAACAATAAAAAAGAGTCTTGAAAAAGGGGATACAAGAAAGCGAGAAAAAGAAAATGCCTGCTCGGCGCTAGTGTTTCAGGGACCATTAACTGTGTCATGAAGAGCCAGACATTGCAGAAGAAGAAGAGATAGATTAGTGGAAGGGCGAAGGGAGGAGACAGAACCCTTAAAGCTTTCACACGTCCACCAGGTCTGTAAACGCCCCATTAAAATTTTACGGCAAAAGCGCAACGTAAGGGAGGGGAAGAAGTATGTACGTGTGTTTGTGTATATGTGTGTGCGTGTGTTTCTCTCTAACGGAAAAGTTTCGTAGTGGAAAACAGTGAATTTCAGATTTACAACACATTTTCTCTTGCCTACGTGTTTGTTCTATTATTCCAGTATCCAATCTCCCTTAAACAGTCTGAAGAGGGCGAAACTTCCCTTTGTGTACGGGAGAAAATAAAAACAGAAATTTAGGGGATGTAGGACGACATAACAAACAGACAAACAAACATACTAAAAGTAAACAAAATGAAATGGATACTATTAGTTTAATGGCATTTATTGACCACGTATGCTACTATATAGGTAGTTCAACCTAAATTGAAACTTGCGTTCTACACCAATCACAGGATAGCAATAGTTTTTCGCCATTTTCTTCAAATAATTTTATTAGAACTAATGAAATCGCTACTGAATACATGTTAGAAAAGTGCAGAAAATAGTCTTTAAATAATATTTGCAGGGATTGAAATTAAGACTTAAAAGTCAGACCTTTCAGCAAACAGCAAACATATACAAACATATAATAGTTATAATAACACGAACATTGTAATAACAAATAAAAGGGAAAGGGTCACCGCACTAAACTTTGTTGCTCCTGTACCTTAAGCTAAATCATGTTATCCTTCAGTTGTCAATGAAACATTTTATTATGAAATATAAATAACATTATATGACATTTTCGGAAAACCTTGGCCAAAGAAAACTCACCAAAAAGAGTAAATTGTTCCCTTTATATATTTTTGTAACAAGTAATTTATGCATCATTTATTAATTATTTGCGAAATAGATTTAAGAAATATGAACAAAATAGCCTGAATCGGTTTTGAGGAAATTTACCGAGAATACCTCAGCCGTAGAATATAGAACAAAATAGTTAGGCCATATTATCAGGTTGGTAATGAAATATTTATTTATGAAATATGAACAGAATAGCCTTAGTCGTTCTTGAGAAAAGTGTTTGAAATAAATTCATCTCTAAGAATAATAATTTTGCTTTGTATATTTTTTCAGAACAAACAAGCTACGTCATGTTGTCAAGTTATTAATTTAATATTTACGCCTATTTACGAAATACGAACAAGATCGTATAAGTAATTTCTGAGGAAATCGTCCAATAAAACTCACCGCCAAGAATAAACCACTCCTCGTATATTTGTTTCAGAGAAATTACTTATATCAGAATAGTATATGGCCATTAATGAAATAAAGGTGTATGAAAAATAAACAAAATCTTAAGAGCCGTTTTCGAGAAAGCTGTATTTTTTTTTAAATTTTCACTCACGAGTAAGCTTACCTTAATTTTGTTGGTAGGAAAAAACTCATGAAAATTCCTTTTAAAATGTTAAGTTTAAAATATGTGTTGTCAGGGGTATTATTTTGAGAGGGTAGGGGGCAATTATATCCTTGAGTTTAGGGAGCATATGATTTTTAATAAATTGTATAATAATATACTAGTAAGTAACGTGAAACTCTTTATGTCAGTGGACGACCTTGCTTCCAACCCCCTGGCAAAAACTGAAGTGATACTACGGCGTGTTGTCCTAAGTACAAACCAATTGGTTAAATACAAAGAGATGAAAAATATATTTAGTTACCTGTCAAAATATAATATTTACATGTCATTGAACATTGAGCAGTTTGCTTTTGGCAGATTCTTACCTTGAAATTTGTGTTTTTCTTATTACTATCATGTAATATTTTCGTACCTGCCTCAGTTTCCGTATTCGCTTGAACATCTTCGGAATCACTGTATTTTTGTTGCCGAAATATCTCGACTTTCGCAGTCAGCATCTTCAGTGAAAATCGGTTCACATCACCAGGACGTTCTTTGTCCGCATTTCCCTCTTCTGTGATGTACTATAATCAGATTGCATTCTTACAAGCTCAGCTTTAGACTGCTCTGTTTCCCTCAAATGCAAAGGGCGTTCAATGCGTTTTGCACGGATGGATAAAATAGTTTTATTAGTTGCAATATGATGATGATATTTTAGGTGAACATACTTGGATTCTTTGGCTTTAAAATGGTAATAACTGATGTTTCCTGTTGTTTAAAGGTAAACCACAATAGGCACTGAAGTACACATCAGAACCTGCCAACAGTCGGTAATGAAATTCCTATTCAAAACAAGTGAAGAATCAGCCGTATCAATTCCTGGTGGCAAAAGAATATGAGAGAGAGAGATAGATCTCTCCCAACCAAAAACTGCTAAAGTCTCATGGTTTGCATATTGTCTAATTGCCACAAACTATATTTATAATCGTATAGACGTATAGTTACCTATACTGTATTCTCTGTATTTTTCGTGAGTTTCATATTTACTCCAAAATTATATATATATATATATATATATATATATATATATATATATATATATATATATATATATATATATATATATATAAAATGGAAAAACCACTTATTCTTTTTTATTTTTAAAGGTAATTTCTTGTATTTCTGGGGTCTCCACACTGAGTTTCGCTAATTATGTAAATCACAAAACTCACTTGCTAGAATCACAATCGAATCTCCTCGAAATATATCTATCAATTTTTTTTTAATGATAATAACTTATGGCTTCTTTAAAAACTAAATTATTTTTTCATCTACAATAAATACGTACAGAAAATCAGAATACATAAAATAAACATCGGACAGCTTGACAACAATATTTTTAGGGTCTTTAACGATTTTGAGAAGCAAAGTAAAATCTGTAGATAATGTTGCTACCACTCCCAAATTTACCGGAATTAGCCATGACTTCCAAGAACTTATATGTATCCAAACTGTATTCAAAACATTCTTCATGAACATAGTCAAAGTGGTTGTCAGCCTCCTAGGATGTCTCTACTTCCGTCTTATTGTGTGTTATAGAAGAAAAATCTCGTCCAGTTCTTTACCAGGAGGTAATGTGCCTAAGATCGATGACACATTCCCGCGCTGGATGGCGATGCTGATACGTTGGAAAAGGAATGCAGTAGCTCGGTGGTCACCAGTTTTGATTGCTATTCGATGACCAACTTCATTAATGAAATTAGATCTATCAATTTAAATTTTCTTCTTCGTTTTCTGTTGAAAATATCTTCAGATACGGATTAATGAACTTATTACCTACGTTATTCAATTGAAACTAAAAGTATTAAACATTCAACATATAAAATTGAACAAATAGATAGTAATATAAGAAATATGTAATATGTAATGCATCCCGAATAGGTAGAGAATACGGGAGCATTATATACTATTTATGAGGATCACACATTGGACTGCGCCAGTATACAATGTTGGTTGCAGTTGTTTAAGTCAACTACACTTTCCAGATCAGGTCAGAAAATCATGGCTCATTTTTCTGTTATCATTGCGATTTCATGTTCATAACTTTTTGGAACATGGCTTTACAATTAACAATCAGCATTATTGTTTGTTATTGGATAAGGTGCGATGTTCTCTCCAAACCAAGCAACCGGAGCTGCAAGGTAAGATCATTAAACTCCATCATGACAATGCCAAATCTCACACAACAATAATGACACAGCAGTAAATCATTCAAATAGGATGGGAAGTCGTCCCTCAGCCTCTCTAAGGCCGAACTCAGATTCAGTCCTATTTGGTCGTCTGAAGGCCCATCTACGAGAAAGAACATTCAAAAGTGATTAAATCCTAAGTTCTCCTGTGAAACAATGGTGTAAATATCAGCCACCTGAATTTTACCGAAGTGCATTCAAGGTATGGAAACAACGATTGACTAGATGGTCACAGCAGATGAAGGCTACATTGAGTGACATGGTTTTATAGCCAAAGAATTAAAGTATTTTCACCTAAAATTTCAACATATCGCAACTAACAAGAATATTATAAGCATCTGTGCAAAACTTATTCAATGGCCCTCGTACAATAATTCCTCCGAGATTTCATGTGCTTCAATTCTGAAATAAATGATATACAAACAATGGTTAGACTCAATACAAAGTTACATACTATTTTGTTGTTTTCTCAAAAAAATATATATTTATACAGAATTGAAATACGTAATAATATTGTTTCAGGTAAAAGACATATCTATAGTTTGCAACCTTTCAGTGAAGCAATAAATCTATTTAGCATCCGGGGGGCGCGGTGGCTCAGTGGTATAGCATTCACCTCCAATGTTTGGGGTTCCTGGTTCGATCCCAGCTCGAGCCATGTGGACTTTGTGATGGACAAACACCGTGCTCGTGGGTTTTCTCTGGGTTCTCCCGTTTCCTCCCATTTTCTTCATTCCACCATTTCACTCATTTCTCATTATCACCTTCTCCTTTAGCCTAACCGGCATACCGTGGGACGTTAAACTTAAAGATTTCATTTCATTTTCTATTTAGCATCTAAATTCAAAAATAGCGTTTATCAGAAAGCGAAAACAGTACAAAACAACTAAAAAATAAATCCTAATATAAATATTTGTAACGTATGTTTTTCTGTAAATGAAACTTCATATTTTCCCATCTAGTGAAACTTCACAGATTTTGCAACCAGTTTAGAAAGGAAACTCAATTGAGATTCTAATAAAGATCTTACAAACGGTTGATATGAAAGATTTTATTTGTAAATGGTAAAGGTAATAAAAACTTGAGCATAAAATGAACAAAAGTATTATCATGGTTAGCGAAACAATAAGGAGATGGTAACACTTCTATAAAATACAAATGAGACCAGGATAAACAAGGAGGTTATTGATTTTCCCACAATTGTGGGAATATTGACATTGAAAAAAGGATAATAGAAAGTACATTAAATTATTGTAAAAATTGCTAATCCAAATAATCGACTGAAATGAATACCTAATACCTGTCATCACCTGTAGGTAACATCACAAATTATACCTTAGAAAAGTAAAGAAAAAATTTATATGGAGAATTATTATTTTATATCAAAATAAATATTCAACTTATACATTCTCCAAGTGCCATAAGGTATTCACATAATCTTACCGTTTCTGAGCCTCGATAAAGTGATTCATTTTGACGCATAGCCGCAGAAAACAAACTGCTCGCCACCATGTTGATTCTTAAACAGCCACCAGATGGAGTAATAGCACGAATTTACCACTGACTAAAAGGTAGATAGCTAGATACTAGCAGCAGAATAATTATCTCGAATTGCGTATCTTTCAGCCTTTTCTTTCTTTCTTATTTTTTTCTTTTTTGAAATTGTGTTACCTGTAAATGACGTCGGGAATTGATGGGTTAACCTTAAACAAGTAAGTTTTGTTCTACTTGTGAAACTATGTCACATTTAGGAACCATGCAAGCAATAGTACCAGAAGTAATAGATAAATTCAAAATTGATGCCGGAAGTAATAGACAAAATTCAATATTGATGTCGTAAGTAATAGATAAATTCAATATTGGTGTCGTAAGTAATAGATAAATTCAAAATTGATGTCGTAAGTAATAGATAAATTCAATATTGATGCAGGAAATAATAGATAAATTCAATATTGATGTCATAAGTAATAGATAAATTCAATATTGATGCCGGAAGTAATAGATAAATTCAATATTGATGTCGTAAGTAATAGATAAATTCAATATTAATGCCGAAAGTAACGGATAAATTCAATATTGATGTCGTAAGTAATAGATAAATTCAATATTGATGTCGTAAGTAGTAGATAAATTCAATATTGATGCAGGAAATAATAGATAAATTCAATATTGATGTCATAAGTAATAGATAAATTCAATATTGATGCCGGAAGTAATAGATAAATTCTATATTGATGTCGTAAGTAATAGATAAATTCAATATTGATGCAGGAAATAATAGATAAATTCTATATTGATGTCGTAAGTAATAGATAAATTCAATATTGATGCAGGAAATAATAGATAAATTCTATATTGATGTCGTAAGTAATAGATAAATTCAATATTGATGCAGGAAATAATAGATAAATTCAATATTGATGTCGTAAGTAATAGATAAATTCAATATTGATGCAGGAAATAATAGATAAATTCAATATTGATGTCGTAAGTAATAGATAAATTCAATATTGATGCAGGAAATAATAGATAAATTCTATATTGATGTCGTAAGTAATAGATAAATTCAATATTGATGCCGGAAGTAATAGATAAATTCTATATTGATGTCGTAAGTAATAGATAAATTCAATATTGATGCCTAAAGTAACGGTTAAATTCAATATTGATGTCGTAAGTAATAGATAAATTCAATATTGATGTCGTAAGTAATAGATAAATTCAATATTGATGCAGGAAATAATAGATAAATTCTATATTGATGTCGTAAGTAATAGATAAATTCAATATTGATGCCGGAAGTAATAGATAAATTCAATATTGATGTCGTAAGTAATAGATAAATTCAATATTGATGCCGAAAGTAACGGATAAATTCAATATTGATGTCGTAAGTAATAGATACATTCAATATTGATGTCGTAAGTAATAGATAAATTCAATATTGATGCAGGAAATAATAGATAAATTCAATATTGATGTCATAAGTAATAGATAAATTCAATATTGATGCCGGAAGTAATAGATAAATTCTATATTGATGTCGTAAGTAATAGATAAATTCAATATTGATGTCGTAAGTAATAGATAAATTCAATATTGATGCAGGAAATAATAGATAAATTCAATATTGATGTCATAAGTAATAGATAAATTCAATATTGATGCCGGAAGTAATAGATAAATTCTATATTGATGTCGTAAGTAATAGATAAATTCAATATTGATGCAGGAAATAATAGATAAATTCTATATTGATGTCGTAAGTAATAGATAAATTCAATATTGATGCAGGAAATAATAGATAAATTCAATATTGATGTCGTAAGTAATAGATAAATTCAATATTGATGCAGGAAATAATAGATAAATTCTATATTGATGTCGTAAGTAATAGATAAATTCAATATTGATGCAGGAAGTAATAGATAGATTCAATATACCACGGTTGGAATAGAGGAATGAGGTCAGAGATGAAACATGTTCCTCGGAGGGTCAATCCGTTCCAAAACCAGTTTCGTCCCATTTAATACATTTGCTACTATATAGGAATCAATTTGGATACCGAATCCAAAGAAAAAAAAAGTTACCTCCTATAATCGACTTCACGCTATGGAAATCAATATGGAAGCAGACACTTGTAATAGATATCTACCCCATCGTTCTAGCAGCGTTCTTCGTGTCGTCATAACATCTATTCATGAGGTTCGCTATTCTCAGTTGGGTGCAGAACTGGAATCATCCGCTGAGATAAAGCACTATCTGCCGTAAGGACACCATTTAACATTGAACAAGTAATGGAAGCTGTTCTCATGTGCCAAAATTTCTCTCAAAATTCAAAATATACACTAACACACCCCATGCCTTAGATACTTGAAGCTTAACATGTTACAATAACAGAGAAAATTGCCACCTTTGATAGCGAAATGTTGCAACGTAGTCTAAAGATTCTAATTGAAGAGACACAGAATGTGCATAGCAGCAGATCAAAGACATTTAAAGATCATTAGGTAATACACTTGAAGACATGATAAATAAAACAATAGCATAGAATAATCCGTATTTCTGTCCGAATTCATTTCTTTAGCTTTGAAAATTAAGCGAGTAACTTTAAATTCTGAACGATCCAGCTCTTCTGGCGAACCCTGTTGTATCTCTATGGTGATCAATGTTGAGATAAGAGAAGACAGATTTCTAGGATTTCTATCTTAAAAAAAAAGGGTTTCGTAGTAGATATCAATTATATTCTTAGAACGCAGAATCGATTTAAAATATATATATGTTGCTTTCTAGTACCATGTTCGCTATGGTATCTGTAGACAAACAGACACAAACAAATGATCATGATTAAACTTACCATACTTATCCATAGTATAATTTGGAAGCCTAACTAATCAGTTTCTTCTTACTTCGACAGATCATATAATTGAAATTTCAATAGAAATAATTTGTAATTAGAAAAACAAAGTAATATTATTTTTGCAATTCAAGAACAGTTTGATTTGAAATTTGCGTTGTGTTTATTTTGATTTATATATTTTTGCTATCGTATTAGTTAGTCTATAACGGGTGTTACAGAATTCTTTCTTAGATTACAAACATCCATAAGGCACAAAATATGACACACTCAAAAATCCTTTTGGCCTTGAATTGCATGCAACTTATCCAAGTATTTGGGTACATACTTACTGTTATTTTGTTTGTTGCATTGCCCAATGACGGCACAACAGTGGAATCGGATTGCATTTGCGGAAATATATACTCAAACCAGGAGAAAGCCCAATTAGTCCAGGAAATCTAAAGCAATTTTACCCTCAACCTGGGCAAAATTGCAACCTTTAGTTTTACACCTGTATTTTGTTTAGGTACCTCACCTGATGAAAATATCCAAAATCCGACAAAATCGGACCACGGGAACACCCCCAAAAACGGTTTCAAAATGGCGGACCATGGTTGTTTTGAAAAAATCGTAGACCTTTACGTTGGAGGCTCTAGTAGCCCTCTTAATTGACACAGAGACATGAATGATACCTCGTTGGAACGCTCATAGACCACAAATTGCAACGAAGTGACTTTTGTACCCATCATGCCCAACCCGTAGAAGAAGAAGAAGAAGAAAGTTGATTTTTGTTTTTTTAATTAATATTTCTTGGACCCTGGCAACACTGTACGTCCTCATACTCCAGCAGAAAAATTCCTACGCATAGACCAGACATTGGTGACAATAATATAAAAAAATGAAAGACGTAGGTTCAACAGTAAGGGAGATAAAAATTCGGAACCGCGGACAAAGGAGGGTCACTGTATATTTTTTACTGTGGTCTAATTTCTGTTTCTTAGATCTAGCATCCTCCCTACTTGACATAGAGACATGAAGCATACCGCGTTGGAAAGCTTATGGAACCCCCTTGCCAACGACGTATCGTTTGTGCCCTCTGTGCCCAACCTGTAGAAAAAGAAGAAGAAGAAACCTTGAAAAAATTGGGAAAATCTACACTTTTACCTTTCTTGGGCTCTGGCACCCCTGATAATCGTGGGAATAGGGGGCACAAACGATACGTCGTTGGAAATGGGGTTCCATAAGGTTTTCTACATATCATAGTCTTGCATGAACCTAGGCATTGGAGAACCATGGCTGATTCTCTTACACGTTTTTGTATCATCTGCAGAAGCCTAGATCCTGACAACCTCATTACACTTCAAGAAAAGGGAGCTGAAGGAGTGAACAATGCCAGTAAGGCTCGCGGTAGTAACATTCTCGCCGCTACAAGTATGGTGGTTCATGTCTCTTGTCGCAAACGTTACATTGATAAAAAAAGATTGCGATTGCCCTAAAAAGAAAAACATCATCGCCGATTCAAGAACGAGTTACTCTCTCGTCGGATGGGTCCTTCAACAGCAACAGTGACTGCCTGTTTTGCGGAACGCCTGTCTTATTTGATGGCCCTCACGTGTTGAAATCAGAAAATGTGCGAGTGAAAACACAAGCATTGCCACACAGCATTTTAAAGTGTTGCAATGAACGAAACGATACCTGGTCACAAACTGTCCGAGGTCGAATTGAGTACTTCTCATCTGATCTTCATGCAGGAGATTGTGTCTATCACAGATCATGTAGTATCAACTTTCGAACAGGTAAAGCAATTCCTCAACAATACTGCACCGATAATCAGTCAGCGTCAAAAAAGTTCCGGGCTGGCCGACCTACAAATGATGAGAGAATCCGAGCATTTCAGCGCATCTGTAGTTATTTGGAAGCAACTAACTGTGGGAGAACTTGTTACAAAAATGGGCACATTTCTTGTAGGGACTGATCACATTGCATATGACAGACTGCACATGAAACGTCAACTAATGGAGTACTTCGGTGAAAAAATTATAATTTCTAGTGACAGTGGAAGAAACGACTTCACTTCGAGAAACTGCCAATCACATTCTACGGGCTTATCATGATTTACCACGAGAGTATGATGAAGAAAAGGATAAAAATAGAATAATAGAAACAGTAGCTCGACTGATCAAAAGCGACATAAAATCCAATCTACAAACTGGAAGTGATACATATCCTTCACCCAGCGACTTGATCATTCAGCAATTCCTTCAGTACATTGCACCTAGCCTTAAACTATTCTATGCCATACTTTTTGCCGGAAAGGACAATGAAACCAAAATAGCATCGATTGGCCAGTGTTTGATGCAAGCAGCCAGACCAAGAGATATGTTAGCTCCTCTGCAGTTAGGTGTTGCTGTGCAGCTGCACCACCACTATCGATCGAAACACCTGATTGACACGCTGCATCATCTGGGATTTTGCTCTTCATACACGGAAGTGCAGCGGTTTGAACGCTGTGCTGCAAGTACATTTGGTAATCGTGTGATCGAAATGCCAGCAGATCAGACTCTCCTCTTTGCAGCGGATAATGTAGACCATAATCTCCAAACGCTGAGTGGTTTAGGCACATTCCATAGTATGGAAATGTGGGTGGCCATTACTCCATCCACTACTACCAGTCTAACCATCCTTCTGAAGCCCGTCTCTGATGCTGATGTGAAGTCCCTTGCCAGTGTTCCCATTCACGCATACACTGAAGCCAGGGCTATTCTTGAAAAGATCAACTGTGAACTGGTAGCAGCACAATCACCGAAGAAAGCTCCCTGGATATTTTGCGGAAACTTTCCTGGCACTTTCCGTCACGCACACCTAACTGGTCAGGAATGATGCAGGCCATTCACGCAGATCCATCTCTTCATCATTCAGGGAAATCCACTGTTCTCTGCTTACCGATTATTGACCTCCATCTATCTGATATGTCATGCATCTATTCCACTTCAGTGTATCTGAATAATCTTGCGAGAAAATATAAAGTTACACCAATCATCACCTTAGACCCACCACTGTTTTGGAAAGCTTCACGTATCCTGCATGACAGAGCACATAACACCAGTATTAAGGACACGGTTCTCCTGTTGGGCTCATTTCATACTCTGATGAACCTTCTAGGAGAAATTGGTTCCCTGATGGATGATTCAGGCTTACGTGAAATCTTGCATGAGCTTTATGGAGAAAATTCGGTTGTACATATATTAAGTGGCAAGTCCGTAGCAAGAGCCTTCCGTGCGCACATGATGGTTGACCTCGCATTAAGTGCATTGCTTGTGGAGAATGTTTTTCTGCAGACCGATAACGGAACACACAGAGCTACCAACGATGCTTACTCTCTCTACCAGAGTCTGATGTCGGGTGAGATTACTGTAACTGGAGTTAGTTCTTCACCTCTTCTTCAAGAAGCCCGAGAAAAAATAGAAGCACGAAAGTCAGAACTTATTAACACATCAAAAACAAGTCAGTTGTGGCTTGCATACCAGCGCATGTTGACTACAGCAAGGAAACTTGTGGCAGCAGACCGAACAGGAAGCTGGGAGGATCACCTTGATGCTATAGCAGAGTGAATTCCCATATTCGCTGCAGCAGGACACTTCAATTATTTGAAGTCGACGTGCTTGTACCTGCAAACAATGTTAACGCTGCCATCGGTTAAACCAACAGTTCACGAAAGCTTTCAAAAATGCGTTCGGAGTTATTAGAAGAAGCAACTGATATTGGGCTGGATTGTCCTCTGATCTAGTCATAGAGCAGGTTCTGATGAGATCGCTAACATCCACTGGAGGTCTAACCCATGGGAGTGGAATGTCGGAGATACAACGATCTTTGTGGGTGCTCTCAATGCCAGCATGCTCCGAGTACAATCTGGCGATGCAAACTCTTACACAGCATATGTCACTAGCGAACAACATAAAGAAGCCGAAACGTCAAGAATGTCATGTGATATCAGTGACACACGTCGCATTCTTGCAGAAGTGCAGCCCATTTCACCATTTGACGGAGACAAATCGTTGAGAAACATTGCCACTGGCGTCACAGCGGATTCCTCGGTCAACTTCCATAATTTATTTTCAGTTGGAGAAGAGCTTGCGAAGAAACTATTTGGCAAAGACCTGTTCACTGTGAAGTGGAAACGTGCAGATAAAGTCAAAACTCTAGCATCCCCGAGTAGTGTTAAAATCAGCAGCGATATCTCCGTCGATTCGAATCTTTTGTTTCAAAGACTGTTAGTTGTCGCTAATGCAGGCAGCACATCTTTAGAGGAGACCTTAGCGCATGAATTATGTGCCTACTCACCAGCTTTGAGTCACCCAGCATGATGCGTAAGGCAGACAAAGCCCCACTGGCACATGCGATACTAGAGTTCAGCAAGCAGCAGACCGCACAGTTTGAAGAAACGGAGCCAGACAATATTCTGTATGTCTTAGACGGAGGATCATTGTTACATAGACTACCATGGTGTAAAGGCAGTTCGTACGACAATATCGCTGCATCATTTGCTGAGTATACGGTTCGTAAATATGGCACATCAACCATCGTGTTTGATGGGTATGGAATTTGCTCACCATTGTTCATTGCAACTGTGCTACCGTGTGTGCAAGAACGTATTGTACTCGCAGAAAGCATGCCCTTCCATGTACTATTGCTTGTGGTGTGTGCCAAGAAACTGAATGTTTTAACTCTTTAAATGAATATGGTGAGGACAGTGTTAGCGTAGGCGATGACGATGTAGATGTGTAATTTGACTCCCAAAATATTTCGTCTTCCCATTCTTTTGCTTTAGAATATATATGCTTTATATATAAGTGTTATGTTTCTATAAAACGAATTGTCTTGTACACTGTATTATGGTATGACCTTCTATTTGCTATTGCTTGTGGTGTATGCCAAGAAACTGAATGTTTTAACTGTTTAAATGAATATGGTGAGGACAGTGTTAGCGTAGGCAATGGCGATATAGATGTGTAATTTGCCTCCCAAAGACTTTCGTTATTCCCATTCTTTTGCTTAAGAATATTTTTGTTTTATGTATAGTACTTTTATTAAAGCGACCTTTGATTTAAAGAAAGAAACAATTTTCATGCATAGAACGATTATCAGGGTTGCCAGAGCCCAAGAAAGATAAAAGTGTAGATTTTCCCAATTTTTTCAAGGTTTCTTCTTCTTTTTCTACAGGTTGGGCACAGAGGGCACAAACGATACGTCGTTGGCAAGGGGGTTCCATAAGCTTTCCAACGCGGTATGCTTCATGTCTCTATGTCAAGTAGGGAGGATGCTAGATCTAAGAAACAGAAATTAGACCACAGTAAAAAATATACAGTGACCCTCCTTTGTCCGCGGTTCCGAATTTTTATCTCCCTTACTGTTGAACCTACGTCTTTCATTTTTTTATATTATTGTCACCAATGTCTGGTCTATGCGTAGGAATTTTTCTGCTGGAGTATGAGGACGTACAGTGTTGCCAGGGTCCAAGAAATATTAATTAAAAAAACAAAAATCAACTTTCTTCTTCTTCTTCTTCTACGGGTTGGGCATGATGGGTACAAAAGTCACTTCGTTGCAATTTGTGGTCTATGAGCGTTCCAACGAGGTATCATTCATGTCTCTGTGTCAATTAAGAGGGCTACTAGAGCCTCCAACGTAAAGGTCTACGATTTTTTCAAAACAACCATGGTCCGCCATTTTGAAACCGTTTTTGGGGGTGTTCCCGTGGTCCGATTTTGTCGGATTTTGGATATTTTCATCAGGTGAGGTACCTAAACAAAATACAGGTGTAAAACTAAAGGTTGCAATTTTGCCCAGGTCAAACCGTATTTTGACTCGACTAAATCTGTCCTCTGATATCACGAGACACAGTCACCAAAAACAGTCCAGAGAAAATTTCAGATTGAATTCTAGACGGAGAAATTTATTAATTGTGTACGCAGAAACTAGACTATGTTATATTGTTACCTTATACATCGTATAATGTAACATGGCCCGGAAGTTTTGGGCAACCAGTGTATATATGAATTTAATATTTATTAAAATTTTATTTTTAATATATAATTAATCAATGACTTGATTTGAAGTAGACCGCAAAATTTGCGTTAAGTTCCTTGAACTAATGATTTTAGTATATTTAGAGGGAAATATATGGTAATATATTTACATTGAACAATTATTTGTATATTTAGCTAAAATATAATATTATTTTAGGAAATAAGGTAATTTCTGGTCGTTTTTAATCCTTTCCAGTCAATTTTCATTCATATTTTTGGCTTAGGGGATCTTCGAAAGAATTCAAAATTTTTATTTCAAAAATCTTCTTTAAAATTTTATATTTGCAAAGTCAGCCATAGTAGCTTCTTGAAGCATCTCTTTGTTTAACCTAAATTATCTGTGATTGGATCTTCCGCAATCACAGGTGTGGTTGAGATTTTTCGGCTTCTTTTGATCTTGAGAGAAACTCCTATCATCGTATAGTTACGTCACAATGAACCTCCAATTAGGGATCGTCTTCCCATTGTCATTGTCTTTTCCAGAAGCGGTGTTTAGTGATGGATGTACCAGGCACGTAGCCAAGGGGGGGGTCCGGGGGGTCCGGACCCCCCCTTCGAGACCAGAAATGAAAAAAATAATGAAGGATAAAATAAAATGAAATGACAAAAAGAAGGATCAGCGTTAAAAATTAAAAAAAAAACTACAGGAAGCTTTTGCTTACTCTTTCTTATGATGAGATTTGTATTACTTGCAATATGGTGGCGAGGTAAGTGAGGTATCCTGGAAGAGTCAGGGAATTTGAAATTTCAAGAAAAGTTATGGAATTCTCAGAATTTCTGCTACTAGTCAGGGAGATTTCAAGCTTTCGAAAGCATAAGTGCCGGTGTGTAACAGAGTGGACATTTTTAATCATAATTTTTCGTCATCGCATCCTTGCAATATCAAACATTTTATTTCAAGGACAATTTTCTGGTGCTCCTTTAACCTGTCATTTGGAACCGACAGTAGTTGAAGGAATAATAAAAGAAAACTATGTTGAAAGAAAGTTCTGTTAGCATTTGATTCAACAGAGAAAGAAACGCATATATTTTAAAACTAGTTGAATATACACATGCTTCGCACAGGGGCTGTATTTGGAAGTCAACGCCTGTGGGAGTATCACCATTGATCTCAGCGACCACGAAAACTATGGATTTCGGACTATTTTTCGGTCATTTTGGACTATTTTTTATATGTCTCGGTATCCACCCCCGCTGACTCCCGGCCCGCATACTTGCAAGCCATCGCTAATGGAAGTGTCACCATTGATTGCAGCGACCGCGAAAATATGAATTCGACACTAATAGCTTAAGTGGGAGAGCATTGGCTTCGCATTCGGTCGGTCCTGGCTTCGAATCTCGTTGCCTACCATCCTGACTGAGGTTTTTCAGGGTTTCCCTCAGTCCTACGAGGCAAATGCCGGGATGGCACCTACTAAACAGGCCCTGGCCGATACCTTCCCAAATCCTTTCCATTGTTAATGATGTTGGATATTCAATGTAAAATGGCCTCTGAGCTGTATCTGGTGATTGTTAAATAAAAAGTAAATATCGGTCATTTTCTACTACTTTTACATGTCCCGGTAAGCGCCCCCTTGAGACTCCCCTGGTTCGAATTTAGACAAAAACGTTTAACTATGGTCTGGAGCCTGGACCAAGGTATTCGTGACTAAAATTTGGTAACTCTCAGTCAATTTGTCTGGTTCCCAAGCCGGTTCCGGTGAACGTCCCCCTGAGACCCCACTGTTTCGAAATTTGAAAAAACGCTTAGTCTTGATCTGGGGTCTGGGCCAAGGCACACCTGACCAAAATTTGGTAACTCTCGGCCCACTCGTCTGGTCCCCAGACCGCACACAGACAGACAGACAGACAAACACACAAACAAACTCTTTATTTTATTTATATTAGAAGATAGTTTACAAGACAGTATTCAGTATGTACTTTTTATAATAATTGAGGTTATAACGAAAGGAAAATTGTTATATTTGAATAAACAGGAGAAGGACGTAAATATTGCAAAATCTTTTTCAATACTTTTATTTATTATTTTGCTCGAAATTTCTTCATAGTTTGTTATTAAAATACTTGCCAACATATCCTCATTTTATTGTCCTAACAAACATATGTTGATAGTAAAGTACTTTCGATTGATCGAGCTCCTGGGTTTTCACAATTTCATGTCACTCCCCCCCCCCCCCCCCGTTACGAAACCCTGGCTAAACGAACCAATATATGTTCCAGTAAAATAGTTCAGAGTGATCGAGCCCCTTTTGTGATGACCACAGTATTTCATGTCACGGACCCCCCCTTCACGAAATCCTGGCTACGTGCCTGGATGTACGATTATCGCCGTCCATAAAAAACGTGAAAAATAGAAGTATTTAAAGGTTACGACTCAAAATAATTGATACCTTTGATGTCTTTGGGCTGTCTGTGCATACAGAGAGTGTTTTGCTGTGCTCAATGGACGATGAAGCTACAGTTGTGAGAGCAAAATTCACACGTCAGGGGTGAGTGGTCGACGCAAGCCATCGTGTTGGTGCAGCTCAATCGCCCGGATTCGAAGGAGAATTTCAATATTTTGTAAACACCGTGTAACCGCTCGTTAAGAGGCGGTGGTGTAGAATATTTCGTCAAGAATACCAAACCCGGACTAATCAGGTAGGAGAGGAACTAGAATTCTATTTTTCCATGGAGGGAATCGACAAGTAAGTGGTAGAAAGTAAAATCCCAAATTATCGTTGTTTTGGCCTAGTTGAAACCTGCGGAATTCTAACCTCTTTCGGACTGGAACATGTTTATATCTGGTGTTGTGATGCCTTATAATATGTGCTAAACGCTGCGTAGTTTTCCCTAAGTTATACAATATATAAAATCTGCGATGTGACATAAATCACTCGTTCAATGGAGGGGGGGGGGGAATTGTTCTTTTGGAGTTTCAGTGTGGATGTTTGTTACCAACAGTCCATGAAATGTGTGTACTTTCGAGTACATACATTTCACCGCAAAATTATATTTTGAATATGTAATTTTCGTATATTTTTTTTTATTATTCTTCCGTACTGCTATATTACAGAACAAAATCCACTCTCTGGTTTGTGCTTACCTTCACTGTAGTTTGAATACGATGAGACAAATGTATACAAAGTTTCGGCTCACATTGATAATAAGGGTGCTTGCATAGCTATTGGTAATGGGAGATGCTCGTCAACAACAACACGTTCGTTATGTATTTTGAATTCCTTTCACCAGAAACCAGAAATTCGAATTTTAAGCACATAGTTTAAGACTTTTTTTCCTCAATATACAAAATTAAAGCTGAATGGTCGACGTCCCATACGTCCTCGGTAGAATGGCAGGGTGTGTGCTATATTATTAATCTGTTGAATAAAGTGATTTTTATATGTTTTAGGTTAAGTTAGTTAGATAGTTAGGCTAGTTAGTTAGATAGTTAGATAGTTAAGTGTACTTTCTTTTCATGTAGATTTATTTAGTGTATGTATTGTCTCAAAAGAAAATGTTTTGTTGTGGAATCAAAGTGGATGAGGTCTGAGCTCATACAAGGGAGGTCACCTTGTTGGTATAAATCCTCCGCGCTGACCCTACTGTCACAACGGTAGCTAAGAGAGAATACTAAGAAAAGAAAGTAAAATATGTAGCATACAACCGTAATGAGTAGCACATGTGTAGTGCTTACGTGATTTTGTAGTAAATGTCCTTATTTTAAAATTGTTTTCTTTTTTGACTAAACTAAACGTATGCAGAATTGTTCATGATATGTGAAGAGAGTATGTAATGCAATGATAAACTTACCCATTCAGCTATGTCAAGGATTTTCCTCAATTTCCAACCTTTGCGACTTTTTTTTTAAAAAAAATGTATTCTCCTGTTATCTCTTATCGTACAGAAAGTTAGTGTAAATAAAGCGTGCGAGTCGAAACAAAATCTTTCATTGTCCAGTGCAAAGCTAATTATTTTAAAGCGATGTAGTATAGTAACTTCAATAGTATTGTTGGTACTCAGAAAGTAGAGTGTTTAAAGCAGTACGTGAACAGTGTGACGAAAGTATATTATAGCATCTTGAGACGTATAGAATCGTTTTCACTTAGTGTGACCGGGGTTGGAATCACAGACCTGCCAGGAAATTTCACTTCGTTAATAATATCAGCAAAATTCATTTTTTTGGCATTTAGTTTTCTTTTTTCGAAATTCCATTCCGTTGCGCGGTTTAGATCCAATTTGAGATTTTTTTCTATTTTTTATCTGGGTTAGTAAATACACACCTTTAGATTTTCGAAGCACTCACCGTCAGTTTCACTCTTGGGTCAGTGTCTTGTTCTGTCGGATTGTGGTTTGCGACCTTATCTCGCGATGGGATGCAGGCTATGAACTGCGGATCGGGATACTGGGCTGCGAGTGAGAATGAAGGAGGCTTAGAAATCTTTATATTTAGGGTCAACTTGAGTTCTATTTTCCGGAGATGATTGGTGTAGTGGATGGGTCAGTGAGTGTTGATAGCTTACCCGTCTGGGCCCGGTGGGTTCGCGTTCAGCAGTCGGTGACACATTCACGCAGCCATAGTCTCGAGGAAAGGGAACATCATACAGAAACACAATATCAGTATCATCATAATAATTTTTAAATTTTATTTTTTTCTTTTTTATTTTATTTTTTTTATTTATTTATTTATTTATTTTTTTTTTTGTAAAATTCTCGTTCCACAGCCAGGATCTGTTATTTCAATCTTTCGCGAGTGCTAAGTGAATCATATTGAAAGAGCAGTGTAATGTAATGGGGACTGTTGTGACAAACGACTCCTTGAACGATGTGTAGTCACTCTTGAGTTTGTATATGTGTAACTTGGGGAAAACAATTTATATGAAATGGAGATGTCTGCTGGTAGCAGGTCAAGTACTGAATCCCGTAGCCCGGATGAATATGTGTGTTGTAGTGAGGAAATACAGGGCTTCAGTGTGTATTGTGACGGTTGTTCTGGATGGGTGCATGCACAGTGCTATGATATAACCGATGAGCAGGTAGAAGAATTGAATAAGTGTAGTGAGCCATGGTATTGTAAAACGTGTGTGGCCAAAAAGCTGACTGTGCGCTCGCTTTCCAAGTCACAGGAAAGTGAAAGTGAACCGAACACCGCGACGCACGACTCGGGAGAGAAACTCTTACACAACGGTGGAGAGAGTGTTGGAACTGCAGGTTCACCTGCATCCGTGACAGACCTTGCAAAAATGTTAGAACGTTTTAGTCAATCCTTAACTTTAACTTTGGACCAAAAATTTGAAAAGGTTGACAGTATTATGGACCAAAAATTTGAAAAGGTTGACAGTATTATGGACCAAAAATTTGAAAAGGTTGACAGTATTATGAACCAAAGATTTGAAAAGGTAGATAATAATTTGTTCGCGATGAATCAAAAATTTGATATGTTAAAGTCGGAAATGATGCAAATTGTAACCGAAAATGTCGATAATGTAAACAAGGACGTATCGGACCTCCGTAACGAAGTTCGCGATTTGTATACTTCGGTGGGGGAATTTCAGGATACGATAGCAACGCGGGTAGACACCGTTGAGGAGAATCTCCGGTTGTCAGTAGAAAAGCAAAATCACAGATGTGATCAGCTCGCTAAAGAACTATCGCATCTCAAGTCGAGCACCCGGAAATCTTATGACGTACTCGAGGCTAAGATCCAAACTTTGGTGAAGGATCGGGAGCAAAGTAAACCAGGTCGTGCCGGTCGAAAGCGGTCACGTGACTTTGTTGGTTGTGAGGGGGTTGACTCTGACGGAACAGACTCTGACACCCGAGTGGATGTACCAGTCTCTTCGGTTGGGGAGACTCGTACTGTCCCAACGGTGACAGTCTCTGTCTGTCAGCCGACCAGAGTTCACGCTAAGAATGTCTGGCCGTTTGACTTAAATTCGCATTCGTTGGTCACGAACAATTCCAGTCCCGCCTGTGGGGATATCATGAGTGGTCAGGTTGCCTCTAGGGCTTTAAATCCATTATTGACGTGGTCTCAGGCTTCGGTCTCGACTTCCAATGTATGTAGCTTAAGTAATGTAGTGTCCAGTACTGTTGCAGATAGGACTCCTTCGTTTGTTGGAATTCCGGAGGGAGTATGTAGTCACACAGTGGTATCGATGCCAAGCAACTTACCTTTTGGACCAAATTATACTTCTTATTCGAATTTTGGACAAAATTATTCAAATGCAAAGAGCCCTGTGATTGGCTGCAACTCTCCCCTGAATCCCGGCAGATATGAGGGATGTTCTGGTAATAGGGCGTTACATTTAAGGCTGTCGGAGCTAAATCACTTACCGAACTTCGCAGGAGAAAATGGTTTGGCCAGGTCTTTTCTAGAAAACTTAGAACAGGCGTTTAAGATAATCTCCGCGTCAGAATACGAACGCATGGTTTTGGTACCCTGTTGTTTGTCGGCTGGGGCCAAGACTTGGTACCAAACGGTCTGTAAAGACATCAACAGTTATGCTGACTTTGTGCGTCTATTTAAGGAGCACTACTTCTCGGCCAGGATGCAACGCCTGCAGAAGAAATTCATACAAGGAATGAAATTTGACCGGTCCAAGTATAACCGGCTAACTGACTTTGCCTGGAAGGTCATAGCCGAATACTATGCTGTGGCACAACATCCAGATGAGACAGAACTCATTGAGATTGTCCTAGATTGTCTGCCGGCTGGAGATGCTAAATTGTTGCGAGCCGTGGAGCTCAAGAATATCCAGCATCTGAGATAGCCGAAATAGAAGGTCATCCGGAACCTATGGAACCAGTAACAGATAAGAAATTTAAGCGTCTGCACATTCGGCAGGCCAAGATTGGAAAAAAGACCGAAAAGAACGGGAAGTCTCAACAGACAAAAGACACTTCGTCGCAGACGGAGGAGGACGAAGGAAAGAAGAATGGTGATGCCAAGGGAAATGGAAATGGCAATCGATTCTTGGGGAACCGAGGTCGAAGAAGAAATTTTCAGGCCAGAAGACCCTGGTTCAACAACCGAAGGCAAAACTGGGGGAACGGAAACCAGAATGTTCCATATGTTTCAAACCCTAGCTATCAATCGGGAGCAATGAACTTTGGATGTCATCGAGGTGCATCCCAACAGTGCGCGCCGAGTTCGAACCATATACCGGGAGCGCAAGCCTATCCGGGATACATGCCGAATTTGCCTCCTGGAGGAGGAGTGGCAACTCCCACATCCACTCCTTCCCCAGCGGTGAACATGGCTATGTCCACTGGTTGGCCTCCGCCGTATACGATGTTCATGCCGCCGATGACGCAGCCATCGGAAGTGACTAGGAATAGTTCAGAGAATGCGTGTCGCTGCTCTCACTAAGGGAGATTGAGGACTGCGATATGGATTCCTTGAACAGAAACAAAAAAAGTCAAGAAAAAAAAAAGAAAGAGAATCGTAGGTTAAATTTAGATTAAGGTAATTTTTGTTTGTTCTGTGTCTTATTTTGTGTCCAATTTTCCTTTTTTTCGTATAGAGTAGTTATAAATTCTTTGTTAGGATTAAGGTCTCTGAAAAATTTTCAAAACATTTCCTATACTGATTGCATTGCATTAGTGTATTTTATGATTAAAATGTTAGGTTAGAAAAAAAAGGAGCTTAACTTAGGACTTCTAAGTTAGATTTTTTTTTCTTCCGAAGCTCCCGGAGGATGTTACCTTATACATCGTATAATGTAACATGGCCCGGAAGTTTTGGGCAACCAGTGTATATATGAATTTAATATTTATTAAAATTTTATTTTTAATATATAATTAATCAATGACTTGATTTGAAGTAGACCGCAAAATTTGCGTTAAGTTCCTTGAACTAATGATTTTAGTATATTTAGAGGGAAATATATGGTAATATATTTACATTGAACAATTATTTGTATATTTAGCTAAAATATAATATTATTTTAGGAAATAAGGTAATTTCTGGTCGTTTTTAATCCTTTCCAGTCAATTTTCATTCATATTTTTGGCTTAGGGGATCTTCGAAAGAATTCAAAATTTTTATTTCAAAAATCTTCTTTAAAATTTTATATTTGCAAAGTCAGCCATAGTAGCTTCTTGAAGCATCTCTTTGTTTAACCTAAATTATCTGTGATTGGATCTTCCGCAATCACAGGTGTGGTTGAGATTTTTCGGCTTCTTTTGATCTTGAGAGAAACTCCTATCATCGTATAGTTACGTTACAATGAACCTCCAATTAGGGATCGTCTTCCCATTGTCATTGTCTCTTCCAGAAGCGGTGTTTAGTGATGGATGAACGATTATCGCCGTCCATAAAAAACGTGAGAAATAGAAGTATTTAAAGGTTACGACTCAAAATAATTGATACCTTTGATGTCTTTGGGCTGTCTGTGCATACAGAGAGTGTTTTGCTGTGCTCAATGGACGATGAAGCTACAGTTGTGAGAGCAAAATTCACACGTCAGGGGTGAGTGGTCGACGCAAGCCATCGTGTTGGTGCAGCTCAATCGCCCGGATTCGAAGGAGAATTTCAATATTTTGTAAACACCGTGTAACCGCTCGTTAAGAGGCGGTGGTGTAGAATATTTCGTCAAGAATACCAAACCGGGGTTGGAATCACAGACCTGCCAGGAAATTTCACTTCGTTAATAATATCAGCAAAATTCATTTTTTTGGCATTTAGTTTTCTTTTTTCGAAATTCCATTCCGTTGCGCGGTTTAGATCCAATTTGAGATTTTTTTCTACTTTTTATCTGGGTTAGTAAATACACACCTTTAGATTTTCGAAGCACTCACCGTCAGTTTCACTCTTGGGTCAGTGTCTTGTTCTGTCGGATTGTGGTTTGCGACCTTATCTCGCGATGGGATGCAGGCTATGAACTGCGGATCGGGATACTGGGCTGCGAGTGAGAATGAAGGAGGCTTAGAAATCTTTATATTTAGGGTCAACTTGAGTTCTATTTTCCGGAGATGATTGGTGTAGTGGATGGGTCAGTGAGTGTTGATAGCTTACCCGTCTGGGCCCGGTGGGTTCGCGTTCAGCAGTCGGTGACACATTCACGCAGCCATAGTCTCGAGGAAAGGGAATATCATACAGAAACACAATATCAGTATCATCATAATAATTTTTAAATTTTATTTTTTTCTTTTTTATTTTTTATTTTTTGTAAAAATATGCAATTGACGATAAAAAGTAATTGTCTATTGTCATATTGTCTATTATCATATAAAACACGGCTCAAGTACTTTGTTTAATTTTAGTAAGGCTAATTTTTATAACCTTTATAAACAACTTGAGCTACAAGATTGGATGCGTCTATATAATATAAATGATGTTTATAAAGCTATCAATTATTTTCACGATGTTCTTAATAGTATTATTGAAAGGAAATGCAAAAAAGGAAATAATCTAAGAAATACCAATATCTATGTTGGTTTATATCAGAAATTATTAATACATTGAAAGAAAAGTATTATTATAGGAAACATATAAAACCTTCCGACTATAACTTATATAAATTTAAGGAATTGCGTATAAAATCAAAACATTGATTAAGAGGACTTACACTATACATAAATCATTCAGAAATGCCATTAAAGGATAATCTTAATTTTTTTTGGAAATATATTAAAAATAAGAAGAATCAAGATTTAGAAATAAGTAATATGTTTTACAAAGCTAAAACAGTTACAACAGATGTGGACATAGCTTAGAACTTTGCTCAATATTTCAAAAGTGTTTATTCTCCTTAACCTTCTGATTCCGAGACTATCTTTCATACCAAGTCAAATATACCGTATTGTTTGACAGTGAATTCCATTTTTGAATGTGAACTTTAAGAGGCTATTAAAAAGTTAAAATCTTCCAAATCAAGTGGGCCTGATCTACTGCCAACTTATTTGTTAAAAGGGTGTGGATAGGTTTTTATAAAACCATTAAATTACATTTATAATCTGATATTAAAAACTTCAATATTATCAGAAATCTGGAAGCTTAGTAAAATTCGTCCAGTACTTAAGAAAGGAGAACCTAAGATTATTGAAAATTATGGACCAATATCTCTAATTTCCACGGTAGCTAAAATATTCGAACATATTCTGTATAATAGAATATCTAATCATGTCAAATCCTACATATGTAATTTTCACAGTGGATTTTATCCACGGAGATCGATTATAACTAATTTATTTATATTTATACGGTCTATTGCATATACCCTTAATAATGGTTCTTCTATGGATGTAATTTATAAAGATTTTGCGAAGGCCTTTGATAAGTTAGATCATCCTGTGTTACTTTCAAAATTATCTAATTAGGCTTTTCAGAGCAACTATTATTATTAATTTCTTCTTGCATAAATGATCGAAAACAATATGTAATGTATAGTAATCATAATTCTCGATTGTTTGATGTTAATTCGGGTATACCGGAAGGCTCTAATCTAGGACCTCTTTTCTCCTGCTGTTTGGTGATGATTAGAGTCCGGATTTTTATGCAATACCAACCCCCTAAATATGTACACAAATATGTAACAAAATAGCTTAAAATATACGAAATATGTAATAGGATAATAATATTTAATGTTACATATGTTACATGTTTATGAAAACGTAATATTAACACGGGTATGAGTATGCAATATTTAAACAAATTATGAAAGTAAAAATGACACTTTATCTTGCTTAATGCAAGTTCCCCCAATGAAATGAAATGCTTGAAAAGCTGAGACAGCCATACGTCACTGACGTGACTGATTGCAGGATAATAAAAATCAGACGCGAATGAATTAAGATGTGAATCGGCAAGAGAGTGAAACAGGAAAACCCCGAGAAAAGCAATGCATACGGCACTTGTACGTCAGAAATCTCATGTGGTGTGGTATGGTCCCGTTTCAAATCTAGAACCTTTTACACTAAATGAGCATCCGTCACCACGGCCCAATCTTGAAGTGAACTATACGCAATATACAAATTTAAATACTATAAGCAACTTAAGACGAAATGTATTGTTTTATATATATTTATTTCATGCAGGGAAAAGCAGTCCTATATCTTTTAAACAATATCAGATGAACCAAGATTGAAGAATATTTCCACTAATGAACATTTTTAATTTGAAATAAAGTACTTACAAAAGATGTACTTGCAGTTCAACTGTGTGTCGTTGCACAATGGGTTACAAGGTACATTTCCAAATGATCAGAAGTAAAATTTTGTCGGCGATCGGATAAAAATTCTTGTATGCAGAGAATGATCTCTCCACATCACATGAGGTAACAGGAGCGTATTTCAACATGAGGATGTAGTTGGGAGAAATATCTTCAGGGGAGTTCTTGTTTCACCACTGAGAACGTCACACACTGCCAATACACTGTTGTAACCGGGTTTCTTTCCAGCAGTTTATTTAGTTTCTTTCAAACGTTTTCTCCTACATCTCCACACACACCTTGCAGCAGTCTCTTTGCATCCTCCATGATTTCCATGGATCCTCTATCTTTTTAATGCTTGCAGGTAGCCAACCAAAATTGATGTCTATGTATGCGATATCACACGCCACTTTTGAGTCAGTAAACAGTTTCTGAGCAATACCAACTGACAAAGCAGACTCCGATGGAAATGAATGAACAGGCTTAATTTTTTGAAAATGTTCATTGTAGAAATGCACTGCCTGTATCCAAGTGCCTCATCGCGTTAGCACAGGCTCTGGAGGAAGTGGCACGTCTGGCAGTTGATCTCTGTAAATTTGATCACGTTGTGGCGCCTTAACAGACATTTTTTCGTGGAAGAAACTAGTTGATTTACTTCGCAAAAGTTGTCTCTCACCTCTTCAGCAACACGCTGAAGAGCATGGGCCATACAGGTGGAATGAATTAAGTGACGGTAAAAAACTGTAAGTGCTCTAGCCACTTTTAACATGTACGCTGCACTGTCTGTATAGAGAACAAGGACTTTTCTTCCTGAACTCCCGGCCACAACACTTTGAGACCATCGTTTACAAGGCGAGCAATCGTGGAATGATTTGTGCGTTCCAGTAATTTACTCGCAATAAGATAGGATTTAGATTGAGCATCTTCACTTAACTTTCAAATCACTAAATTTGCTACATAACGTCCCAAAACGTCTGTTGTTTCGTCCACAGAAACCAAATATATGAACTACCAATTTCTGTCCTAATGGTATCTATAGCTTCCCTATAACAAACTTCGAGATAACACTTTCGAAGAGTGGATTCGTCAGGAATTTGACGCCCGCAGTACTTCTCCAGAAAAGCACTGTATTTTGGCACTTGAACTTAGTCCCAAGTAATGTTTGCTGCTATCATTGCTTGGCACAAGTCTTTGAAAAACTCACTCACTGAAGTATCTTGATGCAGTTGTGTCAAGAGTACTTGCTTTTTTGAAGTTTGCAAATTTTTATTTCTTGCATGGAGTGCACTTTGAACCTGTTGTTCTAACTGAGATCTCTTTGAACATCCATTTTTTTTATCACACACTTGGCACAACACCACTTTACAGTCCGTAGTAAACGCATCATCGATAGTTACCCACGACCGCAATTTCACGTATAAAGTTGAGGCCATTTCTAACTTCGACGGTCAATACAGAATAGTGCGTTTTGAAATTGCAATACTAGAGTACTGTCCTCCTGTCATTCAGTTGAACAAGAGAAGTTCTTTGAAAGCTTAGGTTACCTGCTATGATATTGCCATTGTCGACAGCTTCTTGGAACGAACTTTTGCAGTAAATTCCTGTAAGCACACTAACATACAGTTTTAACTTTAATTGCAGGGTTTGCTTTCATATTTTTTCCCGTCCGATTTCCGATAACAATCAAATAGACTTCATTTTAGGAATTTGCTGGCCAGTCGCCTGTCAGGCACGTGATATATCTTCGTCCAGAGTTGAGAATAAAGGGCGCTGCTAATGTACCCCGGAGGGAGGATTTCTACTTGTTTCTTCTTATATTTCTTTTGTTATTTGTGAAATTTCTGCGAAACATGGTTTGACAAATAAAGAGAAGGATGTTTCTTTTTCGGTAAAGCAACGAAAAGATATACATGACAAAATTGAATCTAGATGCAAGCCTTGCACAGTTAAAGAGTTTATTTTTTTATTTTAATACGTTAGCTGCCATGTGGGTCCGATCGGACCTACTGGAGTGGTCTAAAAAATGTCCTCGTAGGTCCGATCGGACGCACGATTTTTAATTTGTCGAGTTGTCCTTACAGTACTTGTATTTTAAAGTGCTGCCTCTAATGCTAATTATCTGTAGTGTTTCTATCACATAAAATGTAGGAGATATTTATGCTGTAATTTTTTTGTTAGATGTTGCTGATTAACGCCGCTAGAGGTGCTGAATATCAATTAACAAGCATTTGCTGTTTCTGTAGGGCCGATCGGACCTACGTGTTGCTTTTTGAATGACTTACTTTAATTTATTTTAACAAGATGCCAGTATTGTGAAGTCCCCGTCAATTTGTTGAATTTTCAGAAAGGTCTAGATCACCATATTGTTACTTCAAATGACATTAAGTTCTGCACATGTTTCTTCGTTTTTCATTGCACAAAAAAACTACTTATTAGCACTAAAGCAGCAGGAACTCATCAACTTCTTATACAAAGCTAGCTAGCTCCTTTATATAATAATGAACAAATGACAAACAACCAAAGTTGCCAGTTCAACTGTAATTTATCACCTAGCTCATAAACAAAAAATACACAAGTAGGTCTGATCGGACCCCCAAGTTTCACGCGCGCGGATTCAATACATCGCCTTAGGTTAGGTTTCAGCATTACCATTATGTTTAAAATATATGAACAAAACAAATATAATGTAAGTACGTACGTTTGGCACTCTACCGGTAAACAACAAAATTCACCCCTGGCAGCTAACGTGTTAAATTAAAATTTCAGTAAACGCAAAATTTTAAGACAGTTTTATGTAAAACCAAATATGTAAAAACCATAGAAATATGTAATATTGGTCAAGATATGTAAAAATATATAATATGAAACTTGAGTTGAAGCACCCTACAGGTTTGAATCACAAACATTTAAGGATTTGACGAACCTACATATGAAGAAAAAGATATGTAATTACGTACAAATCTGGACATTAGTGATGATTTACCTTGAACACTTACACGGTTTATTATATGCGGATGATATGAAATTCTATAAGAAAATAAGAGAAATTGGTGATGTTTGAAAATTTCAGAAAGATCTTAATAACTGCTATTAATGGAGTGTTAAAAATAAGTTACATTTTAATATAAATAAATGTAATGGAATCTCATTTTCTAAAAATAGAAACCCTATACAGTTATACTTTAACAAATACTATTCTTAATAGTGCTCAGGAAGTAAATGATTTGGGTGTCATTGTAAATACCAAATTGTTTTTTATGCACATACCAGGAAGGGTTGTCAATGAAGCTTTCAAATCGCTAGGTTTTGTGATAAGAAGTACTAGAGATTTTAATGATCCTTATATTATTGTGATGTTATTCAATTTTCTAGTACGAAGAAAAGTCGATTATGCAAGTATAGTTTGGACAACGTATTATAAGCAGTACATTGCAAAAAATGAACGGATTCAAAATAAGTTTCTGAGATACTTATATTACAAAAATCATAGAAGAAACTCTTGTGAAAATAAAATATCGTATAGAACTCTTCTAAGGATATTTGATGCTGGAACAGTATCTGCTAGACGAAAGTATTTTCAACCTATATTTCTTTTTAAGTTAGTAAATGGAATTGTTGATAGTCTCTGAGTGTTTACATTTATTAAATTTTAATATTACATATAACTGCTTGAGAAAAAGATTGCCATCTATATGTAAAAAATCCAAAACCATTGCACATTTTAATGCACCTTCTATAAGTATGTGTAGATTATTTAACAAGTTAGTATTATTATTAATATATAGTAATATATTAGTAGTAGTATTATTTAACAATAAAAAATTACATTGAAATTGATTTTGCTATGGCACACATTGTTTTTTTAAGATCTCTTTTAACAATTTTGCCATGTTTAGATGATCTATAGTATAGATTTCTCAACTGATAAGAATTTTATTATGATATTGGCAATGTTATACTTTATTTATGAATAAGACAATTTAATAGTAATATGATAACAATGTAATTTATTAATATTTTAGCAGCCCTTCTAATGTTACTATTTTGAATTTGCTAATAACAATACTGTATCTTTTACTAATTGTTTTCGATTAGTTACTTTATAAACCGTGTTATGCCTCTCCATTAAGAATATTTCTTCATAAAGTTACTTTAGAAGTATCTCACTGTTCCTGTGCTCATAAATATCATTATATTAGACTTCTACTCTACTTTCTATGTTATTGCTCTTATGTGATTTAGTAGTTTATTTATCTTATTTTTCTGGTATTTTATTCATATCTTGCTCTACTTACGCTTGTAGCATTGTGCCATTAAGCATCCTGATGTTGTGTTGTTGATATTTTTTATTTTTTCTTTTTTTCTTCTATTGTTCATTGTTAGATATAATGTTAATTTTGTAAGGCTGTTGTAACTGGGATGAACTCCTGTAATAAGCAGCAATAATAAATAAATAAATAAATAAAATTATTCCTTATGAATGTTTGTAATCAGGGAAAGAATTCTGGGACATCCTGTTTTTCTACATTAACAAAACATTCATATTGCTTAATATTATCTAAGGTATAATGGACAAGAAGAATATTCTAATATATCCTTCACGTGGTTATGTTTATAAATATCAACATGTGTTTTTGTTTATAAATAAGCAGAGTAAGCAGGTTTTTTTTATAATAAATAATAATAATTCTTCTACTACGAGTTACTATACGAAGAATATGACAGGAATCATCATCATCACTTGTTCATGTGATGGGAGAGGAACATCAGCACCACCACTGCTCAGAAGAACGAATAAAACTACAAGTATCGCCACAATCGACATCAGTTTCGACCGGTTAACTCCCCTCTATTAGCTTGAGTAGAGCTCTGAAAGATACCTAACTTAACCGAAGCTTACTAGCTTACCTGGAGCTCTGAGACCTTCTGATCACTCTGATTGTCTGAAGCATTATGGGAATTTAACCGCTCACCTAGCTTGCAAGAACTCTAAGAGATTTCTAATAGCAACCACCTAGCTTGCGTGGAGCTCTGTGGTTTTCTTCCTCGCTCAGCTTGCCTGGAGTTTTGTGGGACTTTAGTCTCTCTTTGCTTGCGAGTAGCACTGAGAGAACTAGCCTACCTCTAGTCCGTTTGCCTCGAACTTTGTGGGGATCCTTTCCTTGGCTCCCTGGGCCTTGAGACACCTATTTACCCTAATTACTTAGCGGATCAGTTTTATACGTATTGTTTTATAACATAAACTTTTATAATAAAAGTTTGTGAGAGAAAACCGATTCCCGTGTGAAAATTGCTGTATCTTCTGTCTAGGTAATTTTACAACACGTACTACATACATATTTGAAAAATTAAACTAAATCTGGCCATCGTGTAGAAAGAGAACAATTAATAAATTGAACACAGAGGAAATCAGAGTACTTTTTAAATGTGACAAACTTGAAACAATTTTTAAACTTGTAACAAATATTTAGGAATGACAAGTGAGTTTCGTTCCACATTGTTAAACTATGATAGCCTTCTAAACTATCCGGATTCAAAATTGAAATTGGATGTGAGTAAAAGAATAACTTCCGGTTCGAATATAAGCATACTCGGATATCAACCCTTATATTTCCTACACTGAATCCATATCATAAAACTCCTGCACGATATCTAGTACAGTTTTTCTTCACTATGGTAATCTGAGTGTAAACCGGAAATTGTAATTCCTACTAGTTTCGGTTTCAACAGGGGTATAAAGAAAATGGATTAAATTTATTTTTAAAACGATAAATCAAATCAAAAAAAGCTATTCTATTTCTCCTGCTATGTTACAGTCTTTGCTGTCTAGAGTTTAATATTGAAACCAAAAATAGTAGTAGATTTCTGTCATTTCCAATTTTAGTGAAAATATAACTGCATGGATGAAATCTATTATGAAGGCATCAAATCAATTTCAAAAACCTGCTTTTTATAACATATATATTACCATTTCTATTCTATGGTGATCACAGGTAAAACAAAAAATGCCTATTTCTTCTACTGAAGACTTGAGTAGAGGTTTAAGGGAAAAATGGAACCTATTATCGCTATTTCGTACTGTTTTTATACTGATACCTGTCGACAGATAGACGAACATAGCTATTCTATATGACTTTCTACATTTACGCGTGGTATAGTTTAGAAATATAATAAAAGCACTCCTGCATTTTCCAAACAACTTCTGCCTTTGAAATGTTTGTTGGGGGATTAGGAAAAGATAGCAGGTCCTACTTTCCAAGATTTTATTTAAGGTTATTAGTAATTACAAATTACAGGATTAACAACATGAAATAATAATTACAATAATTACATCGATTCTATTATTTCTCCTCCCCAATAAACACCACATTTACGAACACACTTATGTGTTGGGTGGGGGGAGGATTGTGTGCTACAGTGAAATTTAGAGCTATGTCGGTGGAAGTTCACTATCAGAAGAGCTATCCCTACCAAATTGGTCTAAATGGAGTAGCCAGACAAAGAGAGTTCTGGGAGAAGCAGCAGTTCTTCAGTAGCCAAGTTGGCGAAAATCATAGTGATTGGTACGGCAACTAGTCTCAGGCGTGGTCAGAGTGATTTTAACAGCTGGGATACTGCGGGGTGGAAGGCAACGGGAAACAACCACTCTAATTTCCCTGGTTTGCTGGCAGCAAAGAAAGAGAACATATGTACAATGGTCTTTCGCAAGTCAAAATATAGTTCCGGAGGTAAAACATCCCCCCATTCGGATCTCCGGGAAGTAAATGGCTTGGGTAGGATCATTGGACGAGAAAGTAATAATGGAAAGAAGAGAGACAAAGAAAGAAAAGCAGGGAAGAGCAAAAGGTTTAGGATAGGAACATGGAACGTACGTACTATGTTACAGGGAGAATGTGAAGTTAGAAGGGAAGGTAATGCGATGTTGAACAGCGAAGGGTATAGAATGTTTTACTCAGGTACAGAAAAGGTTGGTCATAATGGCGTAGGAATAATTCTTAGAAAGTGTTTAAAGGAGAAGGTAGTGAAAGTACAATTTATTGATGATAGAGATATTATGTTAAGACTTAAAGGGAAAACGAAGGATCTAGTGGTGATCCAGACATATGAACCGACGATTTTACATGCAACAGAAGAAGTAGATGAAAATTATGAGAAAATAGAAGAAATTATAGATAGGAAGAAGAGGGGTGCATGCGTACTTGTAATGGGAGATTTTAATTCAGTTGTGGGAGAAAAACAGGAAGGTAGTATCTTAGGCGAATATGGTTTAGGCGAAAGAAATGAAAGGGGAGAGAGACTAGTGAATTTCTGTAGACAGAATTCACTAGTAATTGGGAACACTAGAGCACAAGAGAAGAAGATGTACAAGGGAATCACAAACAGACGGTGGAACATATCAAATAGACTATGTTATGATTCAGGCCAGGTACCGGAATAGCTTAAAAGAACGCGAAGACCCTTCCCAGTGCTGATATTTTCTTTGATCATAATCTTGTGCTGGCCGAAGTAGATATTCAACTGAAAAATGTAGACAGAAGAAAAGTAGGTAACAAAATGTTGAATACTGAAAAGTTGAAAAACGAGGAAATAAGAAAAATATTCAAACGAGAAAAGAATAGGTGCAGATAGTAACGCACGGTGGGTACACATTAAACTTTGCATACAGCAGGCTTCAGAAGAAGCATAGGTTAACGCAAACATAAAAAGGCTAAGAAAGAATGGGTTACAGAAAATGTTGCAGAAAATGAGGGAAAGGAAGACGTGGAAACAGGTTGATACAGAAGAGAGCAGAGAGATGTACAGGAAGTTAGATAATGAGTTACGGAGAGAATCAGACAGAGAGAGGGAAGAGTTTTACAAAAGAAAATGCGAGGACATAGAAGAATTAGAAAGAGTTGGGAAATATGAGGAAATGTATAAGGAGGTGAAATCTATGGAATTTCGGAGGAAACAAGGGGGTATTACGATGACAGTAGAAAATAAGAATGGGACAGAAATAAGGTCATACAAAGATGGAAGACTTATATGAGAGTAGGGATAGACATGTAGGCTAAATTTTGAAGTAGAAAATGAAGTAGGCGAGGATGATAAAGCATTTAGTATTCCTTGGAATAGGTTTAAAAGGCTATAGTCGAGATTAGGAATGGAAAGGCAACTCGGATAGATAATATACCAACGAAATATGTGAAACAGGGGAGTGGCCAAAAGACTCATGATACCGATGGCTAAAAAATCGAACCCAAAGAGATGTGAGGATTATAGAACTATTAGTATCATGTCTCATGCAGTTAAAATACTGCTCCGAATACTGAACAGAAGGTTTATGGAAGAACAAATGAAGAAGTTGAGGAGGAGCACTTCGTGTTCAGAAGAGGAAAGGGCACAAGAGATGCTTTTGGATTATTAAGGGCGATGGGTGAAAGATTTATAGAAAAGGGGAAAGAAGTATATGTTGTATTTATTAATCTAGAAAAGGTTTTTGACCGCGTGAATTGGGAATTGTTGTTGGGTGTTCTAAAGAAAATAAGGTTGGAATGGCAAGATCGAAGACTCATAAGAAACTTACACATGAACCAACAAGTAAGTGTTAAGGTAGGGGAAGAACTGACGGAAGAGAGTGCAATTGGAAGGAGAGTTCGACAAGGATGCTGCCTCTCGCCAACACTTTTAATGTCTATCTAGAAGAGATTGTGAAAAATAGTTTGCATAATGATGACTGCATTTCGGTTGTAAATAGAATTATTAGATGCATAAGATTTGCAGATGTTATGGTCCTTGTTGCATAATCTGAGAAGGAAATTAATAAAATATTAGAAAACCCAAGAATGGGCTTTGAAGAATATGGGATGAAAATAAATGTTAGAAAGACAAAAGCCATGGTGATTGGAACAAAGATGTCTGTGTCAAATATAAAAGTGGGAAGGTAGCAAATAGAACAAGTTAATAGTTTTCGATATCTGGATAGTATTCTTAGTAATGATATGAAGTGCGAACGTGAAATAAAAGCAAGGATAGGAATGGCGAAAGAAGCCTTTAGGAGGAAGAAAAGTCTGTTTTGTGGGACTTTGAATGGAGAGTTGAGAAAAAGACTCATAAAATGCTTCGTGTGGAGTGTTGTACTGTATGGGACGGAAACGTGGACATTACTTAAAAGTGATGAAAAACGACTGGAAGCCTTCGAAATGTGGATGTGGAGAAGGATGGAGAGAATTAGTTGGGTCGAGCGGAAAACGAATGAGTCTGTATTAGAAATGGTGGGGGAGAAAAGAACACTTTTAGATATTGTTACGAAGAGGAAGAGAAGCTGGTTGGGACATTGCCCAAGAAGAAATTGTATCATGAGGGACGTCCTAGAGGGTATGGTGGCGGGAAAGAGAGGGAGGGGGCGAAGGAGACTACAATTAATGGATGATATAAAAACAGAAAGATCATACGTGAAGAGGAAGAGGTTAGCGGAGGACCGTGGAGCATGGAAGCTTCTCAGTTGCTGCAAGTGACCTGCCATTAAGAACAGAATACCTATGATGATGATGACTATTGTTTCTCCTGTTTGTAAGAGTTGAAAGTTGATTGAGAAATACTCAAAAAAATTTAAATTTAAGAATATATTGGATTTAAACTTCAGTCATTAATGCCATGGCAATGAGAACTTTTTTCCTACACAAAGACTGAAACTGGGATTTTTTAACATAAAATATGTAAAAGTATTCTTATTACCAATTCTGCCATTATTGGCGGATCACTTGCCACATCTGAAAAATTTCTATGTTCCACGGTCTTCCGCTAACCTCTTCGTTTTCAAGTACGATTTCTCTGTTTTGATATTGTTCATCAATTGTAGCCTCCTTCACAACCTCCCTTTCTTTCCTGCCACCATACCATCTAGCATGTCACTTATAATACCATTCCTTTTTAGCTAACGTTCCTCTAATCAATAATATCCAAATCTGTTATTTTGTCTCTCACCATTTCTAACACCCTCTCATTCGTTTTCCCCTCGACGCAACGCAAGAAACATAGAATGATACGCATGTTGCACAAAATTTTAAATGAAACACAAACGTAAAACGTAGAACTAATTTTTAATGATAGAACGTGCAAGTCTACGTCCTTCCGGTAGGCTCTTTTGGAAGGACTTGTTTTACAGCGCCGCCGTCCTACCAGTCGTACCAACATGATTTTTTCTGGGCCAAGACTATAGTTCGTGCTCTTTCCACTAGGGGAACTTTCTATCCTGCTGAAGTACACAAAGTACTCTAATTTATAGATAAACATGCTAGGACTTTTAGGACGTTACGTCCTGCCGGAAGGATGCTGTACGTTCTACCATTAAATAAATGATTTGGGCTTATTTTTACTTTCATTGAAAATAATTATACAAGTGTAAAAAGCTAGGCGTAAAAAGCGACAAAACTTAATTTCTTAGTTTTTCAAGAAGTCCTTGATAGATGGCTGCTTTTTCCTGGCAAAGTTGCATTTCTATGAAGGTGTTACAAGTGGAGTAGCTCATTTAATTTTTTTCTCATTTTATTACTGTTTTACATTTGTTTTATTTTTTGGAATAGTAGGGGAGCTTAGGGGAAGTATCCTGCACTTTGTGTTAAAAAGGTGCCACTCGGATATGTTGTTCCCCTAATCCAAATGAGCAGGAATCGAAGTGGTCCCACTCCGACAGGTGGCCAGAATCCAATATGGCGGCTATCAAAGATGGCCGCCTCTGCGAATTCATAGTGTTGGTTTTAGAGGCATATATCTCCTTAACTAATAGTCCAATCTTCACGATTCAAAAACTAAACGACGTAGAGGATAACAGGGTCTAACAAATTAGCAAAAGGTTTTACCTAACACTGAAATTAACACCTACAGAAATTATTTAATTTGGAACTTTACATTTCTTATGATGGAGTTTACTCATATTTTTTAAAATAACAAGTAAACGGCTGGGATTATCGAAAAAGATGTCGTATAACTTTTTAAAGAGTGTTAAATTATCTTTCATTTGGTGTATATTTCATTCAGATTGGTTAATAAACAACGAAGTTATGACAATTTAAAGATTCGCATTGAGTCGATTGATTTTCCCAAATGTCGAGCGAAAGTTCACTTACCGTAATAAAACATCACTGATGGATGCTGCATTGTACGAAACAAATCATTCTCTTGTGATGTATTCTTCATAAGTCCCACTTTTACCAGAAGCACAAAGTAGCCTGACCAACAGGCCCGTATCCAGTGGGGTCTAGGGGCCGGCCCCCCTAAATTTTTGCTTGCCCCCTAAAATTTTCACGATAGGCTTGCAAATGAACTATAATATGATTATGAACTATAATATGGCTGGATCGGGGCCCCCCTATATTTTTGGGCTCGCTACGGGCCTACTGACCAAGCCCGGTTGTGAATCCAATATGGTGGCCATTAATTATGATTCATAAAAATTAGTTTCATTCGAAATATCGACCCGAGTATCTAGATTTGTAAATGAATACGGACAAAGTAATATCACCTATTCTATTACTATTCACTTTTATACATGAATCAAGTTTAAGAATATCTTAAGAAATTACGTGCGTAGCGTCACGATAGAAAAGTTTTATTGTTTCATCTGAATTGAAAGAGAACTGCAGAAGAAGACGTAAGAAATAAATTCATGTCTTTAAACCATAGACATTGGCTTTATATGCTTTACAATATTATAAGGAAATTACATAAAACAATATATTGTTATAAATTAGAAAGTAAATAATTTCTTTCGTATTGTAAGAACAGAAACACAACACAAACACTTGGTTCGATAATTTGAAATTCACAATATATCTTTTGGATTTTCTATGTGTACAAACAGTTGTATGATTTTGACGAACAGTTAATATTACTTTTTGTACAAGCTATTCTATAAAGAATCATACATTTAAGTTTATCTATTTATTGGTACGTTTCCAACGTGGTGTAAATTTACTGTGGATCAACTGAATTTTTAAAAATTATGAGTGCTACTTACATGAAAGTTCTATTGGTCTAGATCTTCGTTTTCAGTTTCCATCACCTTTCCACATGTTCCCCTACACATAGAGCAAATAAGCAACACGGGACGCTTGCACTTCTACAACGACATCTTGGGGTACATGTCTTACAGGCACATTTCAAAGAGTTTCCTACATGCTTCGCATACAACTGGAATAGAAGTCCATGTTGGAGAAAGTTCACTTCCATTGTCAGTCCATCCCCAGTTTACTGGTGAAGGAATATGTGCTGTCTTCTTTATTGCTTGACCCCAGATTTGTCCAGCTTGGTATGCTGCAAGCTTGGTGTGAAGAAGCAAGGCATCACAAGTTGGAGAAAGTGCAGTAAGAGGTCTGCCCTTTTCCAAAAAGAATTCTCACCGGGCTTCATTAACTTTAAACTTTTCACTTGTTTTTGCATATAATAGGACAACATATCGTTGCAGTGAATTAAAACAATCTTTGCCTATGTTGATTACATGGTGTGAAATAGTTAGGAAAGCTGTGGCCATCTCTGGATACAAAAGCCGTGTTTTCCATGCTTATAATTGTCCATGTCCGAGAAAATATGACACTGTATCACATCCTGTAATCGCGTGGAGGCCTCGTAACGCAGTTGATTTTTCTTTTCCTAATGCTTTTGAAATATGATGAACTGGGAAAAATCAATGATGTTTCTTCGTGCCGAAAGATATCCATAATTCTTCTAAACCGCGTCGCTCAAAGTCGTAGAAAAACGATACAGCAAGTATTACAACATCTGTGTCTACTGTGCGGATAACTATCTTCTTGTGTGCATTTAATGCTGCATCAAAGCAATGTAACATGATCCTACTATCAGCTTCTTCTAAATGATTTCCTGATGATTTGTTTGAAAATGTTGGAAGATTTCTTGAAGTTTCTATGTGATATCCATTACTGGTTGCTACCTCAAAGTTACTTCCTTCCTATTTACACATAGACTTTTCAAGAAAAAGGAACAGTTCTTATTATTTGCGTCATTACGAAGGAAATCGTTCCACGTGCTAGGAATTGGTGTAGTTGGTGTTACTTTTGTCCTTATTCCTACACCCCTGCTTTCTCTTGTGGAAGATTTTATGCTCTTTGAAGAGTATCTATCCCATATCAGATCCACTTGCTTTGCATGGAATGTGTCTGCTTCTCTTTGAACATATTTGAAGAAATTACACTGGAAATAATCACAAAATGTTTCTACTGATACTGGTTGCAAAATGTGAACCAAAATTGCTCCATCAAATAACAAAACATCACAAAAATTAGGAAAGTGTTCTTCTTTGATGTTGGCTTCACTCTAGAAGCATAACTAAGTCGGACTTTTTGAGGAATGTGAATTATGGCAGAGGGACTGTGGAATTGGTTGACTCTCATGCTGAAAGAATTCATCCAAGTCAAGTCGTCTTTTTTGACTGACGCGTAGTAAGCGAGAGAATAGCTCAACTTCCATCTTAAGTAATTTTATTTCATTTGTATTTGTTTTATTCTTTTGAAGGGAAGAATGAAACACTAGAGAAGATCTTTTCATGGGCGAAAAGAGTGGCTTGGTACATTCTACTAATCTTTCTTGCACAAATTCCTTGTACATATTAGACCCTTTTTCTTCTGTTGAATATGTGGATTCAATTATATCACCGCTATAGATGATTCTGGAAGCAACATTAACAAGTCCACCATTTTCTTCAAACGGATTTCCTAATTCGACGAAAACTTCTTTCATCTTTTCAACGGACGATTTAAATCTTTCTTGCATCGACGAGTAATCTTCATGGTGCTTATTATCAGGATCATATTCTTATATGATATTTTGAATTCATTAATTAGTCTACTAATTTATGGTCCCGCTGTCATCTATTTGACAAGAGCATTGTCGTCGTGTAAGAGACCAATTACTCCGCCATCCCCTTTTATAATTTTGTTATTCTGTTCGTGAGCCTGATCTATAGTTATTGCAGAGAAAGGTTTTGATGTCTTTCTTATCACAAAGTAACCCATTTCGAAAGCATAATCTCAGGATGTGTTTCTTCCAACTTCTTCAAATCAAAAATGCGAACGGGAAGCCAACGAGCATAGTTAAGGTGGTCCATTGCGAAAAACAATTCTGCCATTAGTTTTAGTGTTTCAATGTAGAGCTTAAAATTTCGTTGACGTATGGCTCTGATGTAAAAGAGTAAAATCACGAGACTGTAATACATTATCCAAAACTTAAACGTTGGACACGAAGATTCCTTTTCAGTATACCAGTCATTGAAAGATTGCCCTGACAAAGAATTCTGATATGCATCACGCTTCAAATGATGTAAAACTGTCAGAGTAACCTGATGAGCAAAACGAGCTTTGGTAATGTGAGTTACTTTCATTATACTGTCAGCGGTTCCTGGTGTTCTTACATCTGACTTATATAAAATTTCTACCCAACCACTTCCATCTAACCATTTGCCTATAAGATGCAGGAAGGCTTGTTCGATGTGCAATCCTCCCAGCATCAGAATTTGATGATCTTCGCCATTTAACTCTGGCCAATTCCATTGAATTCGTTTCCCCAAGGCAAATAGTGGTTGATCCATTATAAGAACCGGAACTTGTCCTTTGTTGACTTTATCTGTAAGTTCTCGTAGAACATTCATTTTGTGCCGTATCATAGCAACAGATTTAGTCTCTCCCTTAAACAACGGAAGCAGGCAGCCCGGGGCGAGTGGTTCATCGGTGCGGGCGAGTATTTAATATCATAACCAAGGTAAGTAAATGATTTCTATTGTGGGATGTAGGCTAGTAGCTTTTTTCTTGGGTGAGTAAAATTTAGTTGCTTATTTGCATCTCTGTACTAGAGCATAATTATCGGGGAGAGCAGGAGCAGTTCTCATTTTTATATTCACTTATCCAGTGAGACATGGTCACGTCGAATGCCAGGGTTATCTTTAGAAGGATGCTGGAAAATAGAAATGCTCATACCATGAAAAGAATCCTTTGATGTTGTGCTAGAAGGATTGTAGTCAATATTATCTAATGCTGCAACGGTTAAAATACCTCGACGAAGATTGGAAGGACAAACCCATTTCTTCACTTTGATTTATCAAGCACTGAAAAAGACTTGAAGATATTTCCTGTACACGTGTAGACGAATTGCCTTGTGAATGTAGTTCATTTATGAGAGATTTTTTACGAGTTTTAGCATACAATCTCAGCCCAACATAGAGAGAAAGAGGTGGTTCGCGATTGCTTTATGCCTTGCTGCTTCTGTTTCAATATCGCCTACTTTCTGATAGAAGTTATAAAACATAAGTTGACTTGCTATCAGGCGATAAACTTGAAGTTGCTTGACTTGCATTGCTATTAGGGGTGACAGATGAATCATAAAGTAACATATTAACAGCAGCTATTAGTGAAGGAGGAACAGAATCTTCCTGGCAGTGATTCTCAAATTTTCCTGCAAAATGACTCTTGTGGTTTGCCATATCCTTTCGAAGCATCTAAACAACATTACTTAGTGCCATAGCATCTTCATCAATGTCTTTCTCCAGCTCACTTATTATGTCAGATCCTTTTGAAAGCAAAACATCTCTGCCGGACAGATGAGCTGTTAGCTCCGGCCTGTGACGAAGAATCCTTTCACGAAATCTTGTACAGGTACTGATTTAGGCTTCTTCATAATCGTCATTAACCGTGTTTTGTACAATTTAAAAACATCGCTTATTTTGAATCGACGACTTCTTGGTAACACAAGAATTGCGGAGGTGCGTCAAACTTTTCCTTCTGTGTGTGATTCCGAAGTATTCCCGCCAAAACATTACACGGGATTTACGCCATTGTTACTTTCAATCCCGTGCAGTTGTTATTACTCCAAGTTTTTTAAACACTCAGTTCTATCCGATTCTTTTGACGTATTTCGAAACATGATTTGGAGTTCATTCCTTCCCATACTTACTCTGTGGGGCAGAGGGGTGGGGGAGAGAAAAACGTTTGTTATTACTTTGTCGTACTTGTTTATAAATCTAGATATTTCAATAAATATTTTGAAAAAGACTAATCTTTATGAATGATAATTAATGGCCGCCATATTGGATCCATATAACCGGGCTCGGTCAGGCTGTCTTGTGCTCTGGTGAAAATGGGACTTATGAAGAACACATAAAAAGAGAATAATTTGTTTCGTACAATGCAGCATCCACCAGTGATGTTTTATTACGGTAAATGAACTCTCGCTCGACATTTGGGAAAATCAATCTACTCAATGCGAATCTTTAAATTGTCATAAATTCGTTGTTTATTAACCAATCTGAATGAAATATACACCAAATGAAAGATAATTTAACACTCTTTAAAAAGTTATATGACATCTTTTTCGATAATCCCAGCCGTTTACTTGTTATTTTAAAAAATATGAGTAAACTCCATCATAAGAAATGTAAAGTTCCAAATTAAATAATTTCTGTAGGTGTTAATTTCAGTGTTAGGTAAAACCTTTTGCTAATTTGTTAGACCCTGTTATCTTCTACGTCGTTTAGTTTTTGAATCGTGAAGATTGGACTATTAGTTAAGGAGATATATGCCTCTAAAACCAACACTATGAATTCGCAGAGGCGGCCATCTTTGATAGCCGCCATATTGGATTCTGGCCACCTGTCGGAGTGGGGCCACTTCGATTCCTATTCAGTTGGATTAGGGGAACAACATATCCGAGTGGCACCTTTTTAACACGAAGTGCAGGGTTTGGCCATTTTTTTGCCTTAAGCTCCCCTACTAGAACTAGGATGGATACTACGGAGCCAGATAGTCGATAATGTACTCTACTTAGTCATTAACATACATCCAGACAAACAGGAAATTGAACCATTATTGACGGTATTGAGCACCAATATATCTTTTATCTTACAATCCATACAACATGGAGAGTTATTTTTCTGTTTTCTTTGAAATGAACAGCGAACTTGAAACATGATGTTTTACTTATTTCTTTTTCAGATCTAGTTAAATGAATTTCCATTGTTTATAAGATGATATAATATTACAATATATGGTATATAGAAGCGGTACATGGGGTTTTCCCCCTTCACGTTTTATTATAGAAGTTTCTATACAAGTTTATGTACACTGACTTACAAACAAGTAATGTCTCTAATAATAATTCTTTGCCTATGAGTCGGACCTCCTGACCAGAGCATCGCCGAGATCTTATGGTTTCTTGGTTAGTAATTTCTGCCCAGAGCATTGCCGAGGTCTTGTGGTTTCTTGGTTAGGGATCTCTGCCCAGAGGCTCACGGGGAAGAGTAAGGAATCTCTTGCCCGTAGCAGTGCAGAGGTGAGTTGATGTGTCCTACCCAGTACAGCGAGGAGATTCAATAGGAATCTCTTGACCAAAGCAGCTCAGAGGTAATGTTAAGGAGTCTCTTCCGCCCAGAGCAGCTTGGAGAGAAAGATAAGAAGTGATGAGCTGGAACAGATGCCTCTTGACGTGCTTTTTATAACCAGATTTTGAAGGCGGAGTCTGTGAAGGGGTTGTAGGGGTACTCTTCGTGTTGTCGTGTCCTTTTCGTATTTCTTCGGAGACGACTTCAGTTCACTTCTTTATGATCCTTGTGAAGAAACACGTGGTGTGGTTTTAAAATACGAGGAGATAATGTAATGATACTTAAATTAAATTTGATTATTACATATTAAAATTGGTCTGAGAGAAATTTAATTTTCAGGAAATAAATAATTTACAGATACAAAAGAAATCAGTAAAATAAAGCCATTAACACTTCAGGTTATTGGAAAGAAACCAGAAAAGTGATTCTCCATATAAATCAAGGGCTAAAAAGAAAGATAGTTCAAGTATACAATAACGTAAATTTTCTTTCAGGTAAATAGGAATAAGAGTGACAAAACGTACATATTTAGAATAATACTGTTCATGCAATCTCGTACATTCTTCATCTTTATGAATGTAATAATGTGTCTCTGCATTTCAGTATTAGTTTAGCAGATATGGGTTTCAGCATTTCTTTCTATGGGCTAAATCTTTCTTTTGCTAACGATTACGCCAACAATATCGGATATTACAAGAAAAAAAATCCTTTGCCTCAAGAATCCAATTTAACAATTTTGTTGGTATTTCCTTTCCAGAGTGCCAAATTGCACCATTTCTTGGAAATGTGTTCAACTCTATCCGCTCAAACACGCGGGAAAAAATTATCCCTCTTGTCATCTTAACCCTTACCCCTACTGTGTGAAATGTCTCCATTGAGATCGTTGTTGTGATAAACATCAGCTCTCATATTGTTTTGAGGATAAAAGATGAGGGTTGCCATAGAAGAGTTGTTAAGTCCCGCGGCAGACATAACCACACAAGAAAAACAAGAGCACCAGTACATAGGAGGGAGGAGATTAAAAAAAACGTTGAACAACAGGAAATAACAATACACTCAACCATTACCCTTAAAAAGGTCTTGGGAGTAAAGAAGATAACTTTGAGCAAAAAAAAAAAAAAAGAGTGGATTCTATGGTTACTTTTTAAACATAAACACAAGAGAGAATGCCAAAATGCCCTTACGAAAAACAAACCCTAATAATAAACTCTCAAGTGGGGACAGAAAAACACAATATGAAGGTATGATAACAATATAGGCCTATTTCGTGCACTAAACCTTACTTGAAAGAAACAAGTCGTAAGATATTTGTTAAAAGCATTTTCGTGCTTCTAATGAACGAAATAGATACACAATCACATTTCGTGTATTCAAATTATACTTCAATAGTTACAAGTAAATATTCCAGAGTTTCACCATGGGCAGTATTTTTAAACATATAGTCCTCCACGTCACACACATATTACATTCGCGTAAATTTTTGACATATTCGTTTACCCTGAAACTTAAGCTTTCAGATACTAAATTTCTTGCTGAAGTGTTCGATGTTTAAAATAAATACGTTATAATGAAAAACAGAAATTCTGCACATTCATACTTCACTCATTAATAGGTGAATTTTAAATTACAATGATCTTAAATGATAATATAATTTCAATCTTTTTAACCTTAATTACGTTTTATTTAAAATTGTACTGATTTGATATTGTAATCCAATATTGAATTACGAACTAATCTCTTCTGCAATTATAAATAGAATACGTTGTGTAATTACAAATTCACATCCAGGACCACATGTCTTTGAGAGTCTATTAGTTCAATTTAGTGTCAAAGAGCGACTTCAGAAAAAATAAATGCAGAATTCGGAATGAGAGTTCCAGTTACAAAGAAGAATTCACATTGTATATTTGGAGTTCATACCCTAGGAAAACGTGTTTCAGAAGGTCCATGGCGTATAATAGTTAATGGGATCAACAATCTTTCTTACAAGCTTTGGATAAGTATTCACCATCGATTACCTACAAGCGTCTTTACTGTTCAGTTCAGTTTCCATTTTACAGAGCAAGTGCAAGTACCTCCCCCGATTCTTCCGTCCATACGGAACAGTCCGATTAATTCCACGGGCAGCATGAACACAAAACTTCATATTTGGATGTACTCATCATGGTCAGTATGGTGTGGTCAGTATCTCCCTTCAATTGAATACACTTTAAGTTCTCCAGTTATCCAATTGATAGAAAAATAGAAGTAAAATTTGCTTGAGAGTGGATAAATATAGTACCCATATATCCTTCCACCAACGGGAATCGAACCCAAATCTCGCCGTTGACAGATGGGCATCTAACCGATGGGCATGGCTCAAGGGAGCGTAAGTATTGTGTCTTTATTTCCTTCTATTCTATGAGGATATGATTGGAACATATATTGAGGGTCTGCATTGAGAGAGAAAGAGTACAAATGAAATGTAAAATCAAATTTTCATGCCTCATTTATCATTTCCTTGTTAGACAAGTATAGTTTCATTGAGAAAGAATACAAATGTATGTTGAGTTTGGAAATTTTGAGAGGTGGGGTACGGACTCGGTGACCCCCTGTGGATGAGCACCTGAATCAGGAATAGCTGAAATCTACTACCACTTCCAGTTTCAATATTAATTAAGAAAACATTACGTATTAAAAACCAAACTTCTTTTACATGGTGTACACGTGACACTCCTACTTGATTTTAAGCTTACAGCTGTCAATACGAAATTTCTAAAATAAAAATGTATGTTATAAGCTTACTAAATAAGTTTAAAAAAATATGACAAATACAATTCAGAAAATCAATATTAGTATTTCCCTGATTTCTTAATGAGTTTTTAATGAGACATAAAAATCCAATATAACATCTGTAATAATACTAACAGGTCAATCTCAAGTAAATTAGTCAAATTGTTTTCAAATAGTAGTTTGTATGTATATATACCGTATATATAATCTAGCTATCGAACCATTATTTTTTTCAATACAGGATCACATGATATAGATATTTTTATTTAAAAAAAAATAATTCATTTGCTTTTCCGGCAATTAAATTTTAATTGATGCAAATACAAATTGCCATTTCATTTTTATGGTATTTATTTTTTTAATGTAGGGTAAACTTCTCAATATGAAATAACTGATGCTGTTTAGGATGATGAGAGGGGGGTAATAAATTTCATTCGAAATGGAAATTGAAGGATTATATTGATGTAAATGAAGTGAGAATATATATATATATATATATATATATATATATATATATATATATATATATATATATATATATATATATATATATATATATATATATATGAATTTTGCTTGTAATGCATGATAATTATTTCTTCCTTCTTAAATCTAGAATTTAACTTCAATTTTTCAGCCAAGGATCGGTCATAAAATTCTATACTAAATAACTTATTTCAAATTATTATTATTAATAATAATATTAATAGTAATATTTTTACACCTTTAAGCTATACTGCACATAAGTATAGAAAGCTTTATAGAAAGATTATGGTTTTTCCGTTCTCGTCTTTGGTACGAGCGGTCTCGGGTTCAATTCCCGGTGGGGGATACTCGACCGAAAAGGTAAGTGAGGTTTTCCCTTGGTTTTTCTCATTCACATCAGGTAATCATCTAACATAATAGTCCCAGATTGATTCCCTCCTTCCCCATTAATTTCTTCCTCTCCAATTCCCTGGGCAGTTGATCACCGAGGGACGTCATCCTTCATTATCGTCGGTCCAATGCCAAAACCGCGAATGTGCAAATTTTGCTATTTTCATCTAAGTGTAGTTTCATGTTACTTCGGGCACACAGATTCCAATACCAAAGCCCCATTTGTGAAATATGATTATATTAGAAGTTATCGTCAAGTCCTAAAACATGTATTTAAGTCTATATACTGATTTTTCGAGGTAAGTTCAATATTAAAATGCTTATAGCTCAAAGACAAAATTAGCACATTCACGGTTTTGGCATTGCAGCGACGATGTGTGACGAGCTAACATGGCTATAGATGCCGATAGTCTAGGAGCCGTACTACTGGCAACTGTTGCACGGAGGTGTATAGAGAATTTCTCTTCAAAACTTGTTTCCTATATGTCTAAGAATAGTTTTTAGCTTCGGTACGCGTTTCTAGTATGGGGAGGTTTCTCCCGAAATGGCCGCCAATATGGCCGCCAGCTAATGTTTACGGTTGGTTGAAAATAGCCTATATCTCGGAAACTATTGCTTTTAGCTCAAAATTTCAAAGGACCAAAATTAATTAGTACATATTTTTGGCTAATGTGCAAACAGTGTTAAAACAAAAAAAAAATAGTTTTAAAAATTATAAACATTTTTATTAATGAAAATACTGCATTCTTTGCAATATTATCAATATAAAATATACATTTTGATAAGTTACACGATCTTAAACGTAGGAATGATTATAATTAGGCCTATTAAAAACTAAAAGCAGTAAATGGTTATTAATGAGGTCTAATTTCTATATATAATATAATAGAGGCTAATTCAAATCACTGTGGCAATTTGAAAGTTTACAAGTACAGAATTTGGAACACGCTATTACATTCTTCTGACAAGTAGAAATTTGAGCGAAGTCAGGAGGAAGGTGTTGTGCGGTAATTTAAGAAATACACCCTGTTTCAAATTCCACATATCCATATTCCATAAGATTATGTATACCGCGTAGATCTGTTAACAGACTGTACCGTCAGTTAGCTTGTAAATATGCCCTCTAGACATGTAGTGACATACTAGATGATGTTGGTGGAAGCTTTGTGAAGTCTAATGATTCTTAAGTCATCCATTTTCCTAGTCTTTAGACAACATTATTGTCAAAAACTCTTCAGCATTTTCAGTTATTGAGCTTTTCATCTTTTCCAAAGTCTTTAATCAAGTATGAGTAGTCTTCTGCCAGTTTTAAAGCTGCTTGTTTCGTACCAAATTTGCTGGTAGCATCATATCCACTCGGAGAACGAATCACAAGAAGTACTTCAATAACTTGTATTGAAAGTTTGACATAAATCGTATAATGGAATATATCTCTTGGATTGTCCTTTCGCAGAAAAGGTCCGAAATGCTTTTACGCCATGCGGTTGAAACTCTTTATGAAAATAAACAGCACAAACAAACACATCTGTGTGTAATAATGATATTAACACACTCTCAACGGTACTTGCAATATGATTTATGTGAAGAAATATTTTTTTCGTTGGCTTCTTGAAGGGTACTACACTGAAATATTCTTCTATCGCATTGTTTTCTTCTAATTTGTGAGGTTGTTATCCACCCATACCACTAAAATAAACTATTTTACTTGAAGGTCTGTCCTTTTGTTGAATAAAATATTCTACAGAACTGTTGAAATTGTGTTTTGGTTTGAATTGAAGCACAAAATGCATTCCTGTCTTTAGGTAAAGGTGTAACACTGCTTAAAATTATGTTAATTAGGTCCTTTTTCATTCGTTTTTTTTGCAGCTTTTATTTTTTACAGCTCTTTGTAAATATAAAAGACAATATCATCCTTTCTGGATGATTTGGAGAGGTAAAGCATACTCTCTAGCATACTCTCAGCGAAATTGCCAAAGCTTTTCATTGAATTTACAGCAGTAGCAGCTATGCAGCGAGCATGAACCATAAAATCAAATACTATACAGGATGTGTTTGGGTGACTTTGTATGTGGTTGTTATTTTTATTTCAAGCTCTTTTACTAATTCTGATTTGTTTGGTTTGATCAGATTGCCATTTTTGGCCATAAAGAATGACGCTGGTGTTAGCTCAAATGTTAAAATCTTATTGAGGAGCCACGGTATCAATTGAAATATCAATTTCGCTCTCAGCATTAGATGTTTCTACTTGCACATCAATGCATTTTGGCTTTTCTTTAATCTGGTGTCCTCTTCTCAAATTTCATGAAAAACTGTTGAAACTGGATTCACTGTACAGCTTCTACTATTATGTTCACGCCACTAAATCCTCTGTAGTAATGATTACCTTGTATTGCACTTTCGACCACTTTAGAACCAAATACTTCAGTTTCCACTAATGCTTCAAATATTTCACTATATTTGAGATATAGCTCAAGATAGTTTATTATTTTGTTAAAGCCCAAGATTTTAGTTGTATGAAATTAAGCCAGTCTAATAAGATATTTTCAAACTTATTTGGGAATTACAACTGTAGTTCCTTGGCTAAATGATATACTCCTTCGTCACTCCACAGAGGTCCACACTCTTGATTTACCTGTATCAAAAATCCTGAAGATTTACCGTGGTTGTGTATATAGATGCTTGATTGGTGGCTGGAAAAAGGACAATGGGAACAGATGCTGAATAGTTGTTAGAAACTTCTTTTTAGTAATAAGTGAGCTAAAAGCGCTCCACGAAGGCAAAGCAATTATCTCAGAACTGCTAGTAGATAATTCATAATTTGATAAAAATGGTGCCATTGACCATGTAAAATCTATTTTTGATGTTGAAACTGATGTTTTCGTCCCTGGAACAGGTAAACATAAATTATAATTAATGTTCTCTCTTACTTTAGGGTTGTTAAATAGCACGAGCTTTTAACAGCTTAAAACATCATTCAGTTTTTGTTGTGTTTACCAAATGGAAACCTATTCAAATCTAAGCTTTGAATTACTGTATTATGATGTTGTGCATTCTGAAATAGTGCTAGAACTGTGTCATGCAAACTACCAATGCCTGATTTTGTATCCTCTTAATGGTCAAAGTTATCCATGGCTGCTCGAAACGAAATATCTCTTGCTAAGTGCGTTGACAATGGGATACAGAGATCCATCGTTAGTTCCACACTCTTACTATAAAGAATGATATATTCTTTGAACAGTGTCATAGCTACTGCATAAACCAACATGGTTCAAATATGTTATTAAAGGTTTAAATTAGCATGTTTCATGAATTGCCTGTGCACTACAGACATGAAATAAGGTCTTACGTGTAACACATATTTCAAAACTACTAATTTTCTCCTCTCGCTTTCGTGGTGGAGTATGTTGTACTTTTTTATAATCTTTAGTTCTCTTTTTTACAGATGCAGCTTTCTGAAATTCTAAACCATAAAAGAAATGACATACAAGAACATTGTCGGAATCGCAGACAAGCGGAGAATACTTCAAAAAGGTTATTTTTCTACAAATTGGAAATCGAACCCGGCATCTTCTTATTCCATTGATATCGGATCTCGTTATTCGGTATATCATACTTACTCATTACGAACATTAACGCACTAGATCTCTCTCCTCCTCACATTATGAGCCATCGGAACACCCCTAATTTTCGAGTACACCAAAAATCAAATAAGATGAACATGGTGTTAGATTTGAATAGGTAGTTAGATACTCAATATCCCTTGTTCAAATACGAGTGGTTCAAGCGAATATAATAATAAGCGTTACTTCCGGTGATATTGAATCTTAAGCCTACCGCTCACTGGCAACTGTCTGTCGTGGAACTATCTTGTTGACTTGGCTAAATGCATTGAGTTTTATGGGAAATCGCTCACTGAGGAGATGGCGACAGAAAAGTTGCTGAGATATCGCCAAGCAGGCAACAGCTCGGCAACGGAACAGTTGTGCAACTAAAAATACATTGAGTCTTATGGAAGTCCGCTTACTGCGGAAACGGTGATAGAAAAATTACCGAGGTGCCTAAAAGCACGGAGATAAAAAAAATTACAAGTTTTTCAGAACAACAATGTATTAACTAAGGAAATGGAGAAACCCCCCAGCGTTACATAAAAAGGTTTGCAAGAATATTCAGATATAAATATAAAGAAGAAATTGTGGGAGCACCAGAGATTCATGCTTTACCACATAGCCCTATTAGATTCTGAATCTGATATCGCAGTACAACTAAATAGACCTATTAAATGTAATCAGAAGGTCTGATTATTATTATTATCGATTATTTTATTGGCAAATCAATCTAATATATACACACATATAGTACGTGCTTACCTTAATGTCGCTATTAGTCTTTTTTCAATTGGTACAGCAAGTCTCAGGTTTGTGTTTATGTTTGTTATTGCTGGTGTTAGTAGAGACAACAGTTCATCGAAGGTAATCGCATTCATTCTGCAGTAGCTAAAGAACTTCGAGGGATAATTGCGTAAATCGCTATATAGTGTGTAAAATTTTCTCTTCAGCAATCTGGAATTGTATAAAGATAACCAAGAAAGTTCTCTCGCTTTATGTGGAGATCTGTGTTCAATTAACCGTCACACTGTGAGTTGAATTCGAATGGAGATAAGAAGGTCAGTTGTTGGTGTGGGTATATCCAACATAATACCTTGTTGTGTCATATCAGTTACACTGTGTTGACATGTGATGAGCAGTGGGCCCTGTACGAAATTCTACGGCACCGTCATCATTGGTTAACACCCCATGAACCAGTTCCAAAACAGCCGAAAACAGCACTGCACCAGAAGAAGGTTCTGTGTGCTTGGTGGACTGATCGCGGTATTGTGCATTCGGAACTGCTACCAGCTGGTCAGCGCATCAATGCAACTGTGTACTGTCAGCAGTTGGGCCATGTTCAATATAATTTCAAAACTCTTTAGCCAGCACTTCTGAATCACAAAAGGATCCTCCTGTTGCAGCACAACGCTAAACCCCACGTGCCTAGGATGACCCAGGACACCATTCTACGCCTTGGATGGGAAACATAGGTTCATCAGCCATATTTCTGGAACATTGCACCGTCAGATTATCACCTGTTCCATTCCTTGGACAATCACCTTAGTGGATGCCAGTTCAAATCCCTAGTAGAGGTGCAAAATGCACTTGATATCTTCTTGGCTTCACGGCCTACCAAGTCTACCGTGATGGAATCCGTGGCCTTCCAGAACGTTGGCAGAAGGTCGTCAATGCTAATGGGGACTATTTTCGACCTTCCAAGTACGTCTTAGGTGACATGTCGATGTTCGAAGGTGATGGGTGAAAAAACGACAGAACTTTCTTGGGTCCTTTATATATAGGATGCACCCAGTATTTATTTTTATTTCTCCTTCTTAAATTAAGCATTAGCACACAAGCAACAGCACATTCATAGAAGTTCATCTACTGTCTCCAATTCCGACCAATTATATTATTAAAATCCCGGCAATGCTTCTGTTTCCGTTACCAGTGAGCGAGTTTGAGGCAACAAAAATGTTTTGTCTCCGTGTAGACGACAGCGACGATGCAATTGTGCAACTGTCTTGTCGCCAGTGAACTTTAGGCCTTAAATGGAATGAATTGTGATCAAACCACAGAATAATATGTAGGCAGTTTAATTTTGGAATGTACCTGCAGATGGTAGGGAAAGCTTGCTTGGTATGTGTCATTGCATTGAATTATACGGAAATTGTCAACTTTCTTTCCAGTTTACTCGGAAGTTAGAAATTGTGACATACCATTATGTTCCCCCCAGGCCCGTAGCCAGCTCAAAAATGTAGGGAGGGTCGATTCAACCATATGATAGTTCATCACCATATTATAGTTGATTTGCGAGCCTATTGTGAACATTTTAGGGGGGCAGCAAAAATTTAGGAGGCGGCCTCCTAGACCACCCCTAGACACGGACCTGGTTCCCTCTAACCTCTAATTTATCTTGCGTTGACATGCTTGTTGTTCTCGTCTGAAAGAAATTTTAAAAAATAACGTTGGTTTTTTCCAAAAAAAAAATCGTTAGCCGTTTCTTAAAAAATATATCGTCACTTGTTTCCAAAGATTGTGCACTTCACGACAAAGAAAAAAAACTTTACTTATTTCCAATAATAAAATTAACACTTCACCTAACTAAAATAATATAAAAGAATAATTCAGTTATTTTTAATGAAAGAATGTGAACATATTTTTAGTAAACTATATATGCAAGGCAGTATTTGATTATTCTAATCTTTGGTTTCAGGTACGATCCGGAAAAAGCATCTTCGAAAGAAATATGAGAACAAGTTACATCAATTTTTCATTATGAAAGTTTCAAACAAAATGGATTATCCTTGGAAAATAATGAATGTAATCAAATATTAATTACCGTAATATGTTTCCGTAAATTAATCATTCATGAGCTAAACCTTCGCATTTGGAACACATTGAGTCTTTTTCCTGCTTAACTTTTATCTTTAATACAATTAATTAAATTTTCATTAGCTTTTTCTTGGTAATATTAGAAACGTTTATCTCCAGTTCTTTTACCTTTGAAATATGGACAATATTCTATGAACAACACGAATTTATATTACTCATTCCAGTAAAATGTCCTTAGCTTTTTCCAAACTGAATTTGCAATTATATACATTTAGTTATTATTATTATTATTATTATTATTATTATTATTATTATTATTATTATTATTATTATTATTAGTAGTAGTAGTAGTAGTAGTAGTAGTAGTAGTAGTAGTAGTAGTAGTAGTAACAGTAGTAGTAGTAGTAGTAGTAGTAGTAGTAGTAGTAGTAAGTCTTGGTACTCTTTCTTTCTTAGATTCGGGTCTGGAATTGTTTCTTCCACGTTTCTAAAGCTTCAGCTTCAGCTTCCTCTTTTAACTCCCCATATTTTCTTCTGTTTTTCAAATTATCCATCAATGGTGTTCTTCTTTCTATATTTTGCTTTCCTTTCATCTTTTCCTCTATGGCGTTATAAAGAAGACAATTTCTTTACAATATGTAAATGAAATGAAATTTTTCAGTTTTACGTCCCACAGTTATGCTGTCTAGGCTAAAGGAGATGGTGATTATGGGAAATGAATGAAATGGTGAAATGAAGTAGGAGGAAACAGGAGAAGCCCGAGAAAACTCGCGCACACGGTGTTTGTCTACTACAAAGCTCACTTGGCGCGAGCTGGGATCGAACCAAGGCTCCCATACATCAGAGGTGAGCGCTCTACCACTGATCCACCGCGGCATTCTTCACAAGATGTGTCCAATCCAATTGGCCTTTCTACGAAGGATGTTTACAACATCGTAGAAATATTTCATTTCTGTCTGTCATGTATTTATAATTCTGTTCGACTATTCTAAGTCTTTTGGAGCCACTCTATAATATATTATTAAATTGCTGTTATGAAAAGTGAGTTGATATGTATATAAATCTACGTAAAAGATATCTGGAAATGCATTCTGTAAGTTTCAACAACATATATAGTGCAGGTATACAACACCCTTAAACTATTGGAATTACTGTTATAACTTCTCTACTAAATAATGCCAGAATCACTTGTTTGTAATACTACATTATTAACAGTGCTCTTTGCGTAAATTGTAGTTTTCACCCTTCGAGTATGATAATGTCTCTTACAGACAAAACTCAATAGAAATTTAAATTATTTTGATGTCTCCCTTTGCATCCCACGCATATTGACTTTAGAGATAGGTATTACCTGGAGTCTCAGAACCAAATTTCTGACACTCACTTCGAAAGTCTGTGGGCGACCGGTGATCACCAGTAGTTATCTAGCATACCTATCAGCGTCACGTCACCACATGGAATTTTTGTTTGTTTGTTTGTTAGTGTTGTTCACTTGAAGAAATTCTCCACAAACATGCTTTTTAGTAGAGTTAAGTTTAATGTTTTCATGGGCATCCAGAATATAGGAAACGTAAATTCCAGTTTAACGTGAGAAAATAAACATTTATGTCTCCTTTGAACCAGGATCTCCCGCGCTGAAGATCTGACGGCGCCTATTTAGAACCGAGAGACACAGATCATATATCCTGGAGACCAGGAGGGGGGCGTCGTCTCTCAAACTTGCTTGGGCTCCCTAGGAACAAAATTTCTTTGCTCGAATCTTTGCTCAGCTCTCTGAAAAGGAAACATATATACCTGAATGGGTTCACTCAAAGTTATATAGATAAATTGGTGGTGTTGGGAGTGGGGTTTCTAAATTTCGGAACACGGTTGTTAGTAATCACTTTTAAAGGATAATTCCTGGAAGAAATCTCTCTGAGTGACGTACGCAAAGAAAGGATACAGAATTGTTAATCTCTCCTTCAATGAGATTTTGTTAAAACATAAGTAGTTGCCAAATTAAGATATTTATACAAAAATCGCACTTGTTCTTAATTTAAATGAGCTTATGTGTGTGAACTTCCCTTTGATGAATTACTGTGTACGCCACTGGTCACAACTTGCTTAGTTCCAATAAGCTTACTTGCTGCAAACAAAATGCGTACCTAGCAAACATAATATATTCTTATACGTGTATTATATTTATAAGGCGAAAACATAGTAAAGTGTTAATAGTCTTTTAAAAGATGGCCAAAAGGGCTAGCAATCTTTAAGAGGGTTATGCCCTGTTTTGGGTAAAAGGTTGGATGGAAGCTTAGGGAAAACTTATGGTGATTGGGCTAACATTTAAAATTTCATAATCATATTGTAATTAATAACAATATTAAACCATCTGTCCAGAACTTATTGAATAGTTGTAGACAGCGAGAAGCAATATCCTCCAATCGATTAACGAGTTTCCAGAAAACATTTTATCTCCATAATTACCTTTTTTTATGAAACCGGAAGTGATAAAAATTCACTACAACTTCCGGTTTAAATTGTGATCTATATGGAGCAAAGACGATAAGACATAGCAAGAAGCTGTTTTTCTGTCTTAACGTTCTTAACCATGTTCTCTCTTAACCCTCAATTCTAAACGGAAGTGACATAGATCAATAATTTTCAGTTTTAACGTTGCAGTCAATTAAAAGCCTGCCTTACTAAAAATAATACGAAATTTACCATTTTCTTTTGCTTGATTATTCATCAATGAAAGGAGATAATGAATACAAGTTACCACAATCATAGATAATGCTATTCTACAACAGAAAATATGAACCTGAAGAATGTTCAGTATTGCAATCCATAGAAATTACAGTGTTGCCAGAAAAACAATTTCCCTAAAATCTAAGTTAAGACGGCGAGTGGAGGAATGAACTCAACTGCATTTGATTACGTATCATGTTGTTTTGGTTTCTTGCGAATTACTTTTTAATTAACATTATTATTGAGCTTTAATAATTGTATGTTAAAACTATTTTGTTTATTACGAACTAAATACAACTATTGTTTAAAAAGTGTTCTTGTGCTATCGGCCAGGTGAAGATATTGACATCCGATGTTTCGAATGTACACATTGCATTTATCTTTAGGGACTGTGACGAAGACACCGAAGATATGTGGGCATATGTGTATGGTGACTATTTAGAGGCGGAGCTATGAATGGAGATCTGTGATTGGTTTAGGAGAATGCGGGTTCCTGATTGGCTGTTGTTGTGGTTACGAGAAATGACTTTGTTGAACACCTGTTTTTCTGCTCCTGAAAAGGGCCGACCACACAGGACTTAGTTGGAACCCATTGTCTTCATTGAGATTATTCCTTTCGCGTGGGATGTCTATGGCTTCCTTTATCCTTCCCTGAAGATCAGTGCAATCTCTACATTCAAAATGTTGGGTGTCAATATCTTCACTTGGTAGATAGCCCGAAAACACTCACTAATTAAGGTCTCCAGAAAAATTCAGTTATTTCTTTCGTTTGAATCAAAATTGAGAAAATATTGAGAAAATATATAAAAGAACTAAACTCTTTTATGTGGTGTACAATAGATACTGCTATATCTTTATCCCTGTATTTATGAAATGAAATAGAATGAGATGCTTTTTATAAGAGTTCAGGAAAAAAAGAGCCGATAATCCCTTTTCTCACGTATCATCTGCTAAAATCACTGTAGGTACTATATCTATTTATACAGCACGTATTCTAGTTATATGCAGTTTCCCAGGGTACTTGAAACATAAAACGTTAAGAATCACTTCATTATATGATACAATTATATCTACTCTACTGGACACAGACTAAGCGCATTGTGCCTTGGGATATCATCCATATTACAATACTGTAGATATAATAAGTAATATCTTGTTGAGACTGTAATTAAAGTGAATTTTTCAATGTATATATATATACTTTGTAATCCATCGACACAAAAAGAGATAGGAAGGAAAGAATAAACGATTGATTTTGTGTCTTCCTCTTTCAATTTTCTTTTTTCATTCAACATTAAGAATTCTATGCATTACAGAAAACCCAAGAAGGAACAAGAAAGAATAAGGAGGAAAAAAAGCAACATGAAAAGGATCATAATTTATCCCGTCTTCCATCGAAAGACCAAGAATAAAAGGAAAGAACGAGAGAAGGAGAGAGGAAAGATAGATAGAGAAAGAGAACTCAGGAAAAAAATAAAAAAAAGAGCCCAAAAAATGTAAGAGAGAAAATGGTCGAAGTATAGAGAAGCATTACAAAGAAAGAAGAAAACAAATGTGTCTGGACAAAGAACACAAAGCATATATCAAAATCAAAAGAAACACGGTAATGGAACGTCGCTTTAAAAAAATGAACATGCAAAATGGAACGCATTGCTATTGATTTTGTATATATGATTGAAATGTTTCTATTACTAACCCCATTCACGTGAGAAATATTGCAGTTTAAGAACTAAAAGCTAAATAAAAACAATAAAAGTGTTTTGAATTACAGTAGTGTGGGTACTCACCTTAATTATTTTTAGAAGTAAATAATTTTTGATACTACCTATTTTAGGTTAGGAATGTTCACAATTCAAGACATGTTTCGAATCTTGTCTTGACTAGATTAAAAAAACGAGTCGAGATTTCAGTTGAGACAACCTTTGAGGAATTTGAGACGTGTTGAGACAAATGACTTTCCCAACTCGAATTTTTGAATCGAAACACGATTCGAAGCGAGACTGCTCGTAAAAATCTCAACTCGTGTTCAACGGCGCCAACTTCCCAAAATTTATGTGGGCGCATATCAATGGCGGGGCATGTTAAAATATATGTTTCCAGAGAGTTTGATCGATTTATTTTTAGTCAAAATTTTTTATGAACACTGTCATAAAGGACTCTGCCGTGATAAAATAAAATATACCGGTGCTATAAGAATAGGTTGGGATGCCCTAGCTCAGTCGGTAAAACTCCTGACTTAAATGCAAAAGGAATGGGTTCAAATCCGGGTCCAAACTAAAAATATTGTAGGTACCGGAGCCCCGGAGCACCCACGTAGTCGGCGCACATACTCGTATTGCAAGTCTCGAAAAATCTGCTTAATTTTTAAAAATTATTTCGAAGAAACTATTCACTCACAAAAGCAGTTATTTGCCTGGAAACCACTACCAGCATTTATTACTTTAAAAAGATACAAAATGTGTTTGCTTAATATTTAACCTTTGGACAACAAGCTTTAATTTGGTTATAATCTCATTTCAATTAATTAACACTAATAATTTATGTCGTGATATTTGATAGTACTTCAAATATAATAATAATACTTAAGCATATATCTAGATATCTATAATAGTTTGTATACATCTAATTCGATAAAGTGAACTTCATAAATTTTCTGGGTGAGCAGTTTATAGTAATTTATCATACTTATCGCCTTTTCGTTCCCATTAACGAAATGGGCCTACATAAGAAATTCTGGACTACTGGTTTCCTCAAGTATGTTAAAGCTTTAATCAGTTGTAGCTTATCATGAGTTACGGACAGGGCCGGATCTACGAAATATTGCGCCCGGGAAAAAGATGTGTTTCTTTCGTCCTCTTCCTCTCTAGTCTAAATACCGTATGTGAAGCCCGTCTCACATGGACCTGAACTGAAGCCTCAAACCAGGTTATAACTGGACAGTGTTGCTTAACTCAAATTTGCATGCAATTTCTTTTATCCTAAGGTGGTGTAGGGTCTCAGACGATTCTTAAAACTAGATGGGTTTTACCAGCAGAAACTCTCGTGACAACTGTATTTAACAGGCGAAAAAAAAACTTGAAGAATGTGTTACGCACAAGGGAAAACAACTGTCGTAATCGTTAATATTATTGTTCTTCTATTTCGCAATATGAGTTCATCCGAAGAGGATGAAATATCCATAGCAGCGATATCTGCTTTCTTGTCCGCCCCACTAAAAAAGCGAGACAGAGAAAAGAGGAGCTGCTGAGACAGGGAGTGGATTCTTCGCCGCAATAATGAACAGGAAAGCATTGTATTTTCAGTGGTGAATAACGAACTACTTGTAGAATATCCTCGTCCCTACAAAAAGATTCTGCAGAATGAACTATTCAGAATTCCATACGCTACTGGAATTAGTAACTCCGAAAATTCGGAAGCAAGATACGAACATGAGGGAATCTGTATCGGATGAAAAAAGGTTTGTAGTCCTTTGCATCAACCAGGGTGTCGAACTGAAAATCAAATAATTTGGCCAAATACGTGAATGACGGAAGTTATCACGCGCGGAAAGCTAAAATAAAAAGGAAGAGCAATTTTCTAGTGTAGGTACTGAGGGTATCCGCTCAGCTCACTACCCAAAAAGATACCTACATACCCCACAAAGTAAACTTGTACAACACCGAAGGCCCTTCTCATGCACTTCCCCTTTTCGCATTATGCAAACACTCTAGAAATGTTCCCTAAACTTTTACGAAGACCACACAACAATGAGGACAATTAACTCTCATTGTTTCTTTTTATGGTGCTGGTTTACTTTTGGCACACCACATTTTGGAAGATTTACAGGTAAAATTCAATGCTTTGCATGAAAAGACATATTTATAATAAAGAACAAATTTCTGAAAGCAATAGAATCAAATACAAAGTAATACAGCTGTATTTTATATCTACAAGTGAAGGACTACTAGTGTAAAATTCTTACAAGTACTTTACTACAGATAAAATAAGTGAGCGCATATGAAAGATAACTGTATTAGAAACTATTTTCCGTCGCAGCTGTATTTCTGCACAGTGTACAGAAGTTATATTTTATGTTTACAAGTGAAACGATACTAGTAAGAAACGACGACAAATGCTATTGAAACTCTTATTATTGCCAAAAACCACTCGTTTTCACTACCCTCGCCAATGCGTATACCCACCTTCGCTTCCTTCGCTTGTTAACGCTCGGGACCACCAGCTTTGTACTGCTCTGTCTCGACTGGATAGCATTCGTGGATTTTAGTGGCTACTTAGAACAGGTTCTTTTGTGGTCTTTGCACAGAATTTTTATGCATATATCCGAACCCTGTTATTATACGCAAATCGTAAAAGAATTGTAATTTTTTAACAACTATTTATGATGGCCCCCTTGAATTTTAACTATGCCATATGAGATATTTTTATGTCGCCCAGTGCAAATCATTTACGAAACAATAAGAAGGAAATTAATAAAAGAATTCTAATTTTTGAACAATTATTTTGCGTGATGCGCCAAAGTAAACCTGCACGCATTCGATAATATATTACATTATCTTTTGGTATACAAATTGCACAATATATATAAATCACCTATTCTTATTCTTTCAAAAGATGTAATTACATTCGTTCACACATGTAGTATTCATACTTCACTGCATACTTTCTCTAAGATCTCTATACTTGCATTTTTTAAATAATATAAATCGTGCTTCATGTTATAAAAAAAATATATTTTTCGTATGACTATTAATACTATTAATGGTTCTCTTGTCCAGGAAGCATTGGTTTGAAAAGGTGAAACAATATTTTATAACTAGAGACCGGATGTTAGGCAAAATGCCTATTCTTTATTATTAAAAATATGATCAAAAATAACGTTTTAAAGTTTATATTGGGGTTTATAGTTTCGATTTAAGCCAATTTTATTTTGCCTATTTTGCCTATTTCGAACTTTACTGCTTAAATAATTGCTTTGGTGCCTAATATTGCCTATTATATGCATTTTCTTCAAAATAAGCCTTCATTGGGAAAAAATATAATTTATATAACATAAATAATACACACATATTAAGTGTTTGTAAACACAAGCACGTGGTACGTTACGATATATATACATGGTGAACTTCAAAGATGTGCACATACTTCGGGAGGTGATTAGTGATATCAAAAGAAGACAAAATGTCCTCTTGTATTTTGTCGAATTCCGTGTCGTGTACGACTGACAGGAAGCCAATTTTGAATCGAAAATTAAATCCTGACAATTGGAACGGAACCGAAAGATGTGCACATACTTTGAGAGGTGATTCGTGACATGAAAAGAAGACAAAAAGTCCTCTTGAATGTCACGTATCACCTCCCGAAGTATGTGAACACCTATATGTCTCGTTCCAATTGCCAGGATTCGGTTTTGGATTCCAAGTTGAACCCCCTGTCACTCGTACACGACGCGGAATTCGACAACATGCAACAGGACTTTTTGTCTTCTTTTGATGTCATGAATCAGCTCCCGAAGTATGTGCACATCTTTCAGGTTCACCCAGTATGTATGGAATGCATAACAAGCTTCGTTTTTATATATACAATAAAAGATATTAGCAAACAAGTATGTTTATATATTCTTTGAACATTATCTATGACTTGAATCTATTTTTAATGGTATTGAGTATTTATCTTCATTATTTCGAGTTACATTTTAGTGCCTATTTTACTGCCTATTTTTTTAATTTTTAGTGCCTATTTGCCTGCCTATTTTCCAGGTTTTTAGTGCCTAAACATCCGGTCTCTATTTATAACAGTACGGCTTTAAGCGTCCCGGATAATCCCATCATTCAGAGACTCCCGCAGAGCCTACCCAGTCCGCCACCCCCAAGCAATGCAGTTTTGCACTGAATTACCTGTGGGTTCAGAACGTATAATGCCTCTCTCTCCGTCAGTCGCCCAATGATTTCGATAAACGCACTCAACCTTACCATCTACGGTTCAGATTCGGGAGGTTGTATCGGTCAGAACTAAAATACAATATAGAGAATAGGTGGAAAATCATCTGCTCCGAAATATTTGTTACAACAGGCATCACGCACTACGACTACCGTATTTCTGGAAACGGAACAAAAATCACAAGTACCTTCGTGCCTATTTATTATTAAAATCTAACATACCTGAAGAATTACAACAGATATTCGTACAACTTCGCCCCATTTGGGTAATTAACTCGTAGAATATGGAGTGAATTTTCAAATAAATTCAATGTCTCAGGCCTGTATAACACGTGAGCGAGTTTGATCTTAAAGCACAAGTCTTTCCTTCTTTTGATATCCGTTTAATCTACCAATAATAAACGTTCATTCCGCCACTTCTGCACAAGAAGTAAGATGTCCACTCCGTACCTGCATCGCAGCAAAATTATTTCAATATTCGATTCAGTGTATAACGAATTGTAGAATAATATTATCGGAAGTCTATTAACTCATGTCCCTCTTCCATCTTGGTCCCTAGCGCCTCTTATCTTTGTCCGCCAAAAGGTGTCTCGTTCTCACCTTCTTTATGATCACGAAACAAGGCGTGGTACAGTTTTACTTTGAGATTAAATAGTAGAGTACTAGTAAACTTCACCAAAACATTAGCCACCGATTTCGTAGATAACTCGTGAAATATCACGCATAACTTTAGCTTTTCCAGCACAATTAATATCCATTAACATCCTGTGAACGAGATTTTACCATTCTATTTTTTTTCTAATTTTTTGATTAGTCATGCACCAACACATACGCATGCTCTACGCACTTCTCCGCTCCCTTCTTCTTTTTCTTCTACCACTGTTCTATTTAGTACCACCAGGTAGCAGCATAATCGAGGAACGGTACACACAAGGTGAACTAACGCATTTGTAATATCTCCAATATTGAGCAGCAAACGCAAAATTTGCGTTAGAGTGAAAAATAAATTTAGGTGTAAAATTGGAGCAATCACAGTTAGAGGCGATTTTTTTTTTAAATTCGTACCAGGGAGGCTTCAAGGGGGCGTTTACCGGGACCGGCCTGGTGTCTGGGCTGAGAGTTACCAAATTATGATCACGGGTACCTTGGTCCAGGCCCCAGGCCAAAACAAAGCGTTTTTTTTTTTTAAATTCGAACCAGGGGGTCTCAACGGGGCGTTTACCGGGACATTTAAAAGTAATTGAAAATGATCGATATTAGTGTCGAATTCATAATTTTCGCGATCGCTGAGATCAATGGTGAACAATGAAAGTTTTGTTAATGTTATATATATCTCCCCCCGCGCCCCCTAGGTTTTACCGTTAAACGAATATATATATATATATATATATATATATATATATATATATATATATATATATATATATATATAAACTTTCCAGTCCTGAATCTGATCTATGTTGAAAACTTTGATCGAGATCGGTCGGATGGTTCAAGAGTTATTATGTTTTATTTATTTTATATATATATCTCCTCTTCTCCTACCCTGCCCTTAAGTTCTATTGTCAAAATGATATGATAAAAACCACCCCAGCTACGATCCTCATCTATGCTGAATATCTGAATGAGATCGGTCGGGTGATTGAAGAGTGATGAAGTCACAAAGAGAATCACTTTTATTTTTATTTTTTCACATATATATCTCAACCTCCCCATCCCCTATGTTGTGCCATCAAGGTAAAATGACAAAATCGTCCTAGGTCCAAACCTCATCTATGTTGAAAATGTGATCGAGATCGGTTGTATGGTTCAAGAGTTATTAAGTTTTATATATTTTCATACATATATCTCCCACTCCTCTCCCCCACGCCGCGGTGGCTCAGTGGTAGAGCGTTCACCTCTGCTGCTAGGGCTCTCGGGTTCAAACCCTGCTCCCGCCAAGTGAACTTTGTGGTGGACAAACACCGTGGTCGTGGGTTTTCTCGGGGTTCTCCCGTTTCCTCCCACTTTCTTCATTCCACCATTTCATTCATTTCTCATAATCACCGTCTCCTTTAGCCTCACCGGCATAATCGTGGGACGTAAAACTCAAAAATTTCAGTTCCTCTCCCCCACCCTAGGTTCTAACGTCATGGGGAAATTATAAAAAAAAAACTTTTTACTCCCAAGCTTCAATTGTGTTGAAAATTTGATTAGGATCGGTGGGGTGGTTCAAGAGTTATCAAGTCACAAACCTAGTCACTTTTATTTTTATTTCTATTGATTTTTATATATGTCGTCCTCCTTCTCCTTCCCTAAGTTGTTCCTTCAAAGTGAAGTGATAAAATGCATTCCAGTCCCGAACCTCATCTATGTTGACAATTTGATTGAGATTGGTCTGGTGGTTCAAGAGGTAGTAAGATTGATTTATTTTTTCCTATCTCCCCTCCCGTAAGTTCTACCGTCAAAGTGAAAAGCTAAAATCACTCCACGCTAGAACTGCATTTACGTCAAAACTTTGATCGAGGTCGATCGGGTGGTTCAAGAGATTAAGATCACATACATAGTCACTTTCAATTTTATAATATAGAAGATTTTAAAAACGCCTACTTTCCAACATTATCATGTTAACTAGCTGAACCTGCGCTGTCTGTTCAGCGCATCGCTCTGTTATGACCATAAATCTCCTTCCCACTGTGCGTGTCTCCCTACTCGCACAAGTAAAGGATAGGAGACTCACAAAGGAAGTGAATTGCTACGTATAGATGTTGGGGTGAGTGTGTAGCAAATTTGTAGAAGTAACACAATATCAAGTGGATTTGTTTCTTACAAATCTATATTGATACGAGTACGCCTCATTGCGCCTCCTGAGGCCTTTGAAGTTGCCAGCATACGATAGGTTTTGGCATTCAGATGTAAGTAAAGCGCCTGCAATGTCCGTCAACCCGCCATACGTAACTTTTCTACTGCTTGCCTAACACCGTAGTTTCGGCCTGCAACAATGTTAATTTTACGGGCTCAACACGGTCCCTAAAATGTTGAATAGGACAATAACAACACGGTTTTTGAAAATTTGAATGAGAAATGGAGAATCTACACAACATTTGGAATCGACCAGTGAAAACGGTACGTATAAATATTTCAGCATATGATAAGAATATGACATTCGTTTGAAAGACCCAAGAGAAGTGACATGTTTATTTGTATAAAGAATGGTAATTACAAACCAAACTATAATAGGGTCTATATGACTATAAATCTGCGTCTCTTCTTGAAATTGCCATTATGGGACTTTTGACTCAAAGGTTTACTTCTTTTAGACATAATTTGTAAAGTAGCTTTCGTCTCCATGCAGAAATATTAAATTATTGTGGCAAGTAATTGATTTCTCGATCCTAGTCATGGGTCAGTCCAAATGAAATCGTCCAATGATGGTTGCTGACAAAATTTAGTTTTTGATTTTTTTTATTTAAGTTTGTACCATATTCTGGAATTTGAAAACGGGTATTCATTTATTTTTTTTTAGAGGCGCAGTTTTTGTCGCAGCGGCCATTTTGTATAAGCGCGTGTGCGTATTTTGCACTTTGCAGAGGATTTTGTTAAACACTGTAACTTTTTAGGTTTTAAAGATAATGAGTTCAAACCAAAACCATATGAAACATAATGGAACGGACAACTGAAAGAAAAAAAAAATATGTAGTAGTAAACGAAGATAAGAATGCAATGTAATAGTTGTAGAGGAGTCGCTACAAATTAATTCTCTTTAACGAGGACGAATTACGAAAGATCACTTACTGATTGAAATCCAGATTATTCTCCAATAAAGTAACTTCCAATAAACCTTTTGTTATTGTTAATTATTCCATATCGGACTCCCGAAGAAAACTCATAGAAACAACTTATTGACCGTGCCAATAGCGACTACTCTCAATCATGACTCCGTTTTCTTTCATTTAGAAATAGAAAAGAAAGAGAAGAAAGTAGAAGGGTAAAAGAAGGAGGTAGGTAAAGAAGAAAGAAAAGAAATAGGGTATTTTAATGAGAAACAGATTACTGGATAATTCCGGAAATATAGTAAAAGGTCGGGAAAGTCGTTGAAAGATGAATCATTCTAAATGTTATTAACAACTAATCAATTTTGGAATGCTTCGGAATAGACACATGTTCCCTCATACCACCCAGACCTAGCTCCAGGCACCACGATCATGGGGTTGCCCAGACCTAGACCTGGAAATGAGAAAAGTGAAATTTAATTCTTTGTAATGTTATTCCGACCGGTGATTGATAACCATCCAGCATCTGAACTCTGTCCTCTAGGATCGACCACACATATGAATTAGCCAAGAGAAAAAAAAATCAAACTTATAAACTCAATATAAATTTATGTGTCGTATCAATAAAAGTCTCAACTTCCTGGAAGAAAGATGTCGTATTTAGGCTTATCCTGCTATTTTTGCTTCACTCCTCGAGCCGATTTAAACCGTTAGTGACGGTCCTTCATGACCTAGGTTATTTACCTTAACACATATATTAAAACATGACACATATATTACAGATGTTAATATGACAAATGATATCACTAGAATTGCTTATATTAAATCTATCATGCATTCACTCGCTCACTCACTCAGGACAGTGTATATATGGTTAAAGGAAACCAACTAACTACAAGGGTACAAATAGTTTATTACATTCATAGTGAAAAAAGAAAGACAAACATATAATTATGAAGAAAATATTAAAAGCACAAGTTCTTGGTTATATATTAATAGAGTACATAGTATTATATTTTAGTAATTTTTTTATATGTTCAATCATATTGACAAATGAAAAAGGAAGAAAAAAAAATAATTACTTGTATCATATCTTAGGCATGCTAAAGCAAAATGATGATTTGCGACATACGCAAATAAGACACTTATTTCACTTTAAAAAAAAATTGGACAAGGAGGAAAGAAAAAAAACTTTTTGGTGTATTAGAACTTATATGAGTCTCTACCTCACGTCGAGATATTAAAATATTAATAATTTCGAGCGTCCAAATCACAACTCACGCACTAGTCGTAGTGTCCAAAACGTTTCGCTCCATTTAACTTAATTTGTGTTTATACATATATATATATATATATATATATATATATCTATATATATATATATCTAGTGGTTTACGAAAAAAAAACATTCATCGACTATATTTGGTTTATAACTCTTAACAGATTGTATCTGCAATCGCACACTGCTACGTTTATATCCATCTAGGGATTTCGAGAAAATCACTTTCACTAGAGGAAGTTTCTCCTCTTAGACGGTCTATTTCCAAACTTATTAATCGAATAATTTCAAGTTATTTATCCAACACTGGGACACTTCACGAGACCTTTCATTAGGATCACTTTCGTATATGTTTATACATGGTTCGGATTTAAAAAAAAAATGATCTTCCACAGGTGTACGGAGTATGATGGTTCAAATTGAGGATAAAAAAAAAAAAACTGGTCAAGTCACAGGATACATATGAAGGTGAGACGGATTCAAGGTACACTTTCCACAATGGTTTTAGGTTAATTGCTCAGGGATAATATTTGTTATGATGTGGGTTACGTTTAGACCTGCCGATATTTTTTCAATGCATGCCATTATATAAGTACAGAGGTTATCACTTACATTGATTCAGAAGAAAAGGAAAATTACTTAAGTGCACGGCGGTATTCTCGACAAAATCTACATTCTTAAATTCGTCAGAAAATTCACTGGTAAAACTATAGCAACCAATACACGTTTAGGGGGAACAGACACGAGCGCTCTTACATATATTCATAATACATTTAATATCATACTTTTACTTTAAAATCATATTCACATACTAATTACATATACATTTCGACGTATTCATTTCTCTCTATATATATTTATAATAAATGCGCACACATTTAAATTAATCACCCCAACAATATTTTTTTTTAAAAGGTTGCAACATTGTCCAAGAAAAAACAAATGACTTCCAACATTACATTTGGAAAAGAATTGAGTTTTATCTGATACCGCGCGTCTATAAATTTTTAACTTTTATATACTAAATTCGTGCTTAAATAATGGGAAAAAAAACTTTGTGAGGCAGGCACGTAACACAGAGCATTTCTAAAAATATAACTAGATAAACCAAAATACAATTTCTGGGCCCAGATCAACTACAAGGTAATCGAAAACCAAAACAGAAAGGAAAGTGACCAACGGATTACAAAAAAAAAACTTAAGAGGAACGACGGTGAAAGAACGTAATCGAAGTGTCGTCAAATACTAAGTCTTTGTTCATTTCAGCGATAGGTCAAAATGTGACGGAGGACCCAATTATTATCTACTTTATCTATGAATCGTGTCTTGCAACGTCTCAGCTGGTAATTTCAGATCAGAGTTGTACGTTAAATAAATTGTAGGGCTAAGCAACAAGTTCAAAATCGGGGGGGGGGGAAGGTTGAAAATTTGAAAAAAAAATCTCGAAGTAATGAAGACAGAGAGAGAGATAGAGAAGAAGGAAGACGAAGAATAGGGGCGCCAAAGACTTAAGTGAGAAATAACTAACGCTACAAAGATAGAAGTCGAATTTCTATCTTAACAAATCCATAGCCAAAATATACTTAGCATGCCAAAGGGTGGTCTACTCAAATACGTAGACTCAAGAGGCGCCCTGCTGCCAAGGATGCAAGTTCTGTGTCCATCAGATCCCAATCCCACAAGAGTTTGGTTGTAAGATTGAAATCCGATCCCCGTATCCGGCCCAAACCAGCAGAGTCCCGAAAATCCTCCGGAAGGTTAGAGACGGCGTTAATTTAGAATTTCAAAAGAAGAAAAAAAAATCATCCGACCTCTTGGAAACTAGAAGATTCCAGAATAGTAATGAAATTAGAGTAATAGCTAAGATATCCCTAATTAGAATTTGCCAAAATAAATAAAAAAATTAAATAAACTGAATTTTGGATCGGTGATTTCTATGCCAAACCTCACCGATAGCTACCCTGCGCAGACACGCCACGGTCTGGGATGTCGTTAATTTCCCTCGTCTAATTAAACTAAGAAAAGAAATGAAAATACTTAAAGGGACTAGGGGTCGACATCCGGGTACGCTATAATATTTCAATAATTAATTGTTTTGATTCTGTAACCCTATCGGGAATGTCGCCTCCATGAACATTGTAAGCTAGCCTGAGTAGGTAACGTGAAGAAAAAAAAATCTCACGGAGTGGTACATTCTATTTTTAAAACCGACCAGAAGATATGATTCACTACAGCCCTGTTGTCTAACTACCACTGTCTTTTCACAATTTATTATTCAATATGTCTAGTCAGCGATTATATGATGCTACCCATTCTATCAGATGGTATTACTATGGTTGATTACTATTATGACACATAAAACTACAAAGTACTACCATAGTCCGACTATATATCGCCCTCCGGTCCGCGTAATATTATGGTGAAGGGGTCAGAACCTGAGATGTTTGTAGCTATACGTCTCTATTCAATATCTATATATCAACACGCGGCGAAGTACTCACTGGGCTACTATATATTTAACTATATGGGTGTCCTATATTCTATATTCATTTACTACAATATTCATATACTTTATATTCTTATTCACATTAATATTCATATTATATTCATATCATCATTCTTTTCATTTGCTACGACGCTATATCTTACAGACACCCTGTTTCCTCTATTTACGCCCAGCCTATATACACATTTCATCATAACACTTTAAAATCTATAATCACTACAAACATTTCCCATTCCGATCACCGCACGACAACCTCACTCGAACTCAAGACTCTTTCACACACACACAATACTATGTAATACCTGGTAGCTTTATTAAGAACGAAAAAAAAAATCCTACGTATGTTCACTGAAATAGAATTATCCGCGATAATATTTAATGTTTATAAAATTCTGCAGCAACAATGAGCTTCTGCAGCCACGAAGAAAAATGAACATCTAATATAATTCCAAAGCGAAGAACTAGCATCATATCGCCCGACTTCTGTTAAAAAATTTACGTATTGTTTATTTACTTAAATATCTCGATTTCTAGACTATGCAGAATGTTGAAACTTTCAGAATATATTAATTTTGGGTCACTTGACCTAACTGTACATTCATATGGGCTGTGAATTATACCTTCTAGGTTTTATTTCGGAAAGAAAGGTCAATTTTATGAAAACTGAATCACTAAGCACCTCGACAGAAGAATGGCGGTTAGTACTGACTTTTGACACTAGGGCTAGCGACGATGTAATCAACCCTTGAACAACTGAATGTGACCTTGTACACGGAATCATTATACTATATTACGTTCACTATTAAATATCGTGTATGAGTTCGCTTAATGACGGAATAATAAAGAATTTATCGCATAGTAAATACTACACTGTCCAACACACTCTTTCATCACTTAACTACCACTACCACTGATACTACATTACAAATATACACATACTACTTAAACTACAAGACACATCATGCCAATACACACCAATCATCACTATCATTAATACATGTTATACTAATAAATATACACAGAAAACATTCATATTTTATCATTTTAAATCGGCTCTATGAAAGGTAACGAAAGGAAAGAAATGAACAGGGCCAACTGGCCCTTATATTTACTAAATCATATTCTTTACTCAACCTGTTTAATCAATGCCCTGAGGGGACATATCGGAGTATTAGCTAACAATAGGACCCCTGCCCTGAAGGGGCAGGAACCCGGAACAAACTACATGTTCAACTCATCCCGCTGGAAGCCGTACTCCCAATTTGAGAGTCAGATAGGAGCCCTTACTGATAATTCACACGTGCATTGTGATTACTATTATAACTACCACAAAATTAAATACCGCCATGTATATATATGAAAAAAAAATCACGTACTAACTACACAGACAAATCTCTATATGGACAGGTCTTGTAACCCTCAATTAGCAGGAAAATCGGAAGGTGAAAATATGATGGGAAACACTGATCTTCAGAACCGGTTTTAGAAAAGAAAACAGAAATCACAATACTTCTGAATCCTGTCCATATCGATCGGCAGATGAAATCATGGCGTCATTATCTTATGGTTCCTATCTTTGCTTTTTTGTCCGGTTTTGACTAGGAAATTTAACAGTTTATGGCTCCTCGGACTTCCAGTGATTTTCTATACGTTAATAACGTCACAATATTACCTTTATTTGTAGTTTCTCTCACTCCGTTGCGACCTTTTAAGCTCGACGATCAAATCCAGTGTCTTCAATAACACTTTCCGGCGTGGAATGGAATAATTGCGCCCTAATATCATCGCGTGGGTTTATCAGCCAATCAAAACTAAGCATTTTGGCGGTGGGGCTTTGAAGCGAATAAAATTTGGTAAAATCTGGATTAAACTAGATTTTAGAAGGACCTAGGTATCTAAAAGAGAGGTCCTGAAAATTCTGTCGAATTTTAGATTGGTTATTTGATCTGGAAAGTTCCGTCCAATAGTGGATCTATATTTTCGGATAGCACTGACACCGTAAGAACTGTAATAATCCATTTACATATCCATATACAAAACTTATAACTAATTTAAAATATAAATAAAGATATTGATTCCCCAAAACTATAATTCCTAATGAATTTTTTTACAGTTTTCCATGATAATTTGAAATAGAATAACGAACAATATTACGAATTATATGAACAGCCAGAAATTTTTTGTTAAACTTCAGGTACAGTCGGTGCAAAAAATTTCGGGCACCCTCCTATTAAGAACATAATATCATTAGACTGTAATGGCATATTACAGTTCCCCGGCGTCGTTAAAAAAAATTTTGTTTGAATAACAAAATTTTGTTGAATAGAATTAACATGTATTAATACTAATAAACTAACTACTCACTCATACTCTCATGCACTCAAATGAGACAGTGTAACATTCACTTTGGGTATTGAGATAGAAGTTCCCGTTTTTTGTCCTCAGTACAGTTGAAAAGCTTAAGATTCTGGAAATTGTGAATTCACCTTTTAGGTAGCAGGAAAACACGAGGTAACCATTTCGCAATGTTCCCTTCGAAGGTGGGAAAATGTTCAATATCCCTCAGCGAAACCTTGGAACCCATACTAACATAAGCAGGGGAATAGTTACTGGGAATTAACATATTATCCTGCACAATCGGAGTCGTCACCGGATTTACCACCGACGACGTCGTAGCGGTGTTATAATTACCCATGTAAGTGAAAGGGATTTTGTTGGTCGTATTGAATATGTTGGGCTCCATCCCCGGACCAATCGCACCCGTGAACAATGACTCAGAATGGCACCCATCTCCTCTTCCCGGCAACACGCTATGTGATTGTATACCTCCATGTAAGGAGGGAGCACTCACGCTAGTGACCGTAGTCGTCACAACACTCGACTGATTCGGCACACTATTGGAATTGAACCACGACTTTGGTTCCGACCGATGCATGGGGTAGTGCGTCGCAATATCCCGTGCATCAACTGACATTACAATTTCTTTTCCTGCGCTACAAGTAGTTGTTCTCGCAGGTAATACTCCTGAGGAATCGCTACCGGGGAAAGGATAGGTTACTTCTGATTTTTCACGACTAGGTTTCGTTATTTCTTTTTGAATATTTACTATCTCATTTTGAATTTTCGAAATTTTCTGGTCAGTTACTTCCAGTTTGGTTTCTAATGATAAATCTGACAAGGTTGACTTTAAACTATCAATTTCGGCCTGCTGTGTTTCTAATTTATTGTCAATTTTATGTAATTTGGTATCCATTTGTTCGATTTCAGAATGTACATGATCTAATTTACTTTCAGTCTCCTGCTGAAGTTGCTTTATGGACTGTTGAGCCTCGCATCTGATCAAATCGATGTCAGTAGACGTTTGCTCTCTCAATTTGTTTATTGAGGAAGCAAAGTCCAAACATATGTTGTCTATTTTGTGAGTTAATACTTCGAATCGAGATTCGGTTTCTCGGTTCGGGGCATCTATTTTTTCATTCATTTCCCGGCTATTCTTATTCATTTCGCGTCTCATTTCCAGACTATTCTTATCTATTTTTTCATTTATTTCGCGTCTCATTTCCCGGTTATTTTCATTCATTTCTTGTAGCATTTGTTGCAATGAAAGGAGGAGAGCGTCATTATTAGATGACACAGTCTTCCTTTGCTTTTCTTTGGGTTTATCACCAATTGGATCCCCATCTTTTTCATCATCATCGAGGTCAGATATCTCCACTGGAGATATTTGGCCTCGGTTCTTCGGAGTACTATACCCTCGCTCACCGTCCGAATCGGGATGTTCATTTTCTTTTTCAGAGGATAAACTCATGGGTTCACGCGACTGGTGGAGCTTCCCCTCACATTCTTTACAATATTTGACTATCTCACCAGCCCGGACCTTTTCTGCATTTTCCGCAGTATCCTCTAAATTAATACAACTGAAATGAATCCATTTCAGCCCACACTCGTGACACCTCACTAGCCTACGGGAGACGCGAGCTCTTTTCTCTTTACTTTCTAAAGTACATTGTGTACATGAGACTTCCGCGTTCTCGTGTGATACTACTTCCCTATTGGTTGCCATAGTTTCCATATAAAAAGACACAATATAAACACATGCAATTATATCCTTATAAACTAACAATACTTATTATTCAGGTACTGTTCATAAATTAAAGGACTCCTATCTAATTCCCTCCTTGGGTCAACTTCCAGCATTTTCAAATTTTAGAAGTCACTTTAGCAAATTCCTTCATTTCCCCCTTTCTACAGAGAGAGACAAAGATAGCAGAACAGCCAATGACTATAATTATTTAATCTCACTGTGACCCTTTTTAATTATTCACCTTTTGTGGCCAAGTCAATATGTGCTCGATCCTAAACAGTGTTTAATAAATAATTTCAGATCCGTTACCAGGGAAAACAATTGTTTCCATGGTAACTGTCCGATGTCAACGGTCGCCAATATTGAAAGAAAAAAAAAAGATGTAGTAGTAAACGAAGATAAGAATGCAATGTAATAGTTGTAGAGGAGTCGCTACAAATTAATTCTCTTTAACGAGGACGAATTACGAAAGATCACTTACTGATTGAAATCCAGATTATTCTCCAATAAAGTAACTTCCAATAAACCTTTTGTTATTGTTAATTATTCCATATCGGACTCCCGAAGAAAACTCATAGAAACAACTTATTGACCGTGCCAATAGCGACTACTCTCAATCATGACTCCGTTTTCTTTCATTTAGAAATAGAAAAGAAAGAGAAGAAAGTAGAAGGGTAAAAGAAGGAGGTAGGTAAAGAAGAAAGAAAAGAAATAGGGTATTTTAATGAGAAACAGATTACTGGATAATTCCGGAAATATAGTAAAAGGTCGGGAAAGTCGTTGAAAGATGAATCATTCTAAATGTTATTAACAACTAATCAATTTTGGAATGCTTCGGAATAGACACATGTTCCCTCATACCACCCAGACCTAGCTCCAGGCACCACGATCATGGGATTGCCCAGACCTAGACCTGGAAATGAGAAAAGTGAAATTTAATTCTTTGTAATGTTATTCCGACCGGTGATTGATAACCATCCAGCATCTGAACTCTGTCCTCTAGGATCGACCACACATATGAATTAGCCAAGAGGAAAAAAAAATCAGACTTATAAACTCAATATAAATTTATGTGTCGTATCAATAAAAGTCTCAACTTCCTGGAAGAAAGATGTCGTATTTAGGCTTATCCTGCTATTTTTGCTTCACTCCTCGAGCCGATTTAAACCGTTAGTGACGGTCCTTCATGACCTAGGTTATTTACCTTAACACATATATTAAAACATGACACATATATTACAGATGTTAATATGACAAATGATATCACTAGAATTGCTTATATTAAATCTATCATGCATTCACTCGCTCACTCACTCAGGACAGTGTATATATGGTTAAAGGAAACCAACTAACTACAAGGGTACAAATAGTTTATTACATTCATAGTGAAAAAAGAAAGACAAACATATAATTATGAAGAAAATATTAAAAGCACAAGTTCTTGGTTATATATTAATAGAGTACATAGTATTATATTTTAGTAATTTTTTTATATGTTCAATCATATTGACAAATGAAAAAGGAAGAAAAAAAAATAATTACTTGTATCATATCTTAGGCATGCTAAAGCAAAATGATGATTTGCGACATACGCAAATAAGACACTTATTTCACTTTAAAAAAAAAATTGGACAAGGAGGAAAGAAAAAAACTTTTTGGTGTATTAGAACTTATATGAGTCTCTACCTCACGTCGAGATATTAAAATATTAATAATTTCGAGCGTCCAAATCACAACTCACGCACTAGTCGTAGTGTCCAAAACGTTTCGCTCCATTTAACTTAATTTGTGTTTATACATATATATATATATATATATATCTATATATATATATCTAGTGGTTTACGAAAAAAAAACATTCATCGACTATATTTGGTTTATAACTCTTAACAGATTGTATCTGCAATCGCACACTGCTACGTTTATATCCATCTAGGGATTTCGAGAAAATCACTTTCACTAGAGGAAGTTTCTCCTCTTAGACGGTCTATTTCCAAACTTATTAATCGAATAATTTCAAGTTATTTATCCAACACTGGGACACTTCACGAGACCTTTCATTAGGATCACTTTCGTATATGTTTATACATGGTTCGGATTTAAAAAAAAAATGATCTTCCACAGGTGTACGGAGTATGATGGTTCAAATTGAGGATAAAAAAAAAAAACTGGTCAAGTCACAGGATACATATGAAGGTGAGACGGATTCAAGGTACACTTTCCACAATGGTTTTAGGTTAATTGCTCAGGGATAATATTTGTTATGATGTGGGTTACGTTTAGACCTGCCGATATTTTTTCAATGCATGCCATTATATAAGTACAGAGGTTATCACTTACATTGATTCAGAAGAAAAGGAAAATTACTTAAGTGCACGGCGGTATTCTCGACAAAATCTACATTCTTAAATTCGTCAGAAAATTCACTGGTAAAACTATAGCAACCAATACACGTTTAGGGGGAACAGACACGAGCGCTCTTACATATATTCATAATACATTTAATATCATACTTTTACTTTAAAATCATATTCACATACTAATTACATATACATTTCGACGTATTCATTTCTCTCTATATATATTTATAATAAATGCGCACACATTTAAATTAATCACCCCAACAATAATTTTTTTTTAAAAGGTTGCAACATTGTCCAAGAAAAAACAAATGACTTCCAACATTACATTTGGAAAAGAATTGAGTTTTATCTGATACCGCGCGTCTATAAATTTTTAACTTTTATATACTAAATTCGTGCTTAAATAATGGAAAAAAAAAACTTTGTGAGGCAGGCACGTAACACAGAGCATTTCTAAAAATATAACTAGATAAACCAAAATACAATTTCTGGGCCCAGATCAACTACAAGGTAATCGAAAACCAAAACAGAAAGGAAAGTGACCAACGGATTACAAAAAAAAAAAAAAAACTTAAGAGGAACGACGGCGAAAGAACGTAATCGAAGTGTCGTCAAATACTAAGTCTTTGTTCATTTCAGCGATAGGTCAAAATGTGACGGAGGACCCAATTATTATCTACTTTATCTATGAATCGTGTCTTGCAACGTCTCAGCTGGTAATTTCAGATCAGAGTTGTACGTTAAATAAATTGTAGGGCTAAGCAACAAGTTCAAAATCGGGGGGGGGGAAGGTTGAAAATTTGAAAAAAATATCTCGAAGTAATGAAGACAGAGAGAGAGATAGAGAAGAAGGAAGACGAAGAATAGGGGCGCCAAAGACTTAAGTGAGAAATAACTAACGCTACAAAGATAGAAGTCGAATTTCTATCTTAACAAATCCATAGCCAAAATATACTTAGCATGCCAAAGGGTGGTCTACTCAAATACGTAGACTCAAGAGGCGCCCTGCTGCCAAGGATGCAAGTTCTGTGTCCATCAGATCCCAATCCCACAAGAGTTTGGTTGTAAGATTGAAATCCGATCCCCGTATCCGGCCCAAACCAGCAGAGTCCCGAAAATCCTCCGGAAGGTTAGAGACGGCGTTAATTTAGAATTTCAAAAGAAGAAAAAAAAATCATCCGACCTCTTGGAAACTAGAAGATTCCAGAATAGTAATGAAATTAGAGTAATAGCTAAGATATCCCTAATTAGAATTTGCCAAAATAAATAAAAAAATTAAATAAACTGAATTTTGGATCGGTGATTTCTATGCCAAACCTCACCGATAGCTACCCTGCGCAGACACGCCACGGTCTGGGATGTCGTTAATTTCCCTCGTCTAATTAAACTAAGAAAAGAAATGAAAATACTTAAAGGGACTAGGGGTCGACATCCGGGTACGCTATAATATTTCAATAATTAATTGTTTTGATTCTGTAACCCTATCGGGAATGTCGCCTCCATGAACATTGTAAGCTAGCCTGAGTAGGTAACGTGAAGAAAAAAAAAATCTCACGGAGTGGTACATTCTATTTTTAAAACCGACCAGAAGATATGATTCACTACAGCCCTGTTGTCTAACTACCACTGTCTTTTCACAATTTATTATTCAATATGTCTAGTCAGCGATTATATGATGCTACCCATTCTATCAGATGGTATTACTATGGTTGATTACTATTATGACACATAAAACTACAAAGTACTACCATAGTCCGACTATATATCGCCCTCCGGTCCGCGTAATATTATGGTGAAGGGGTCAGAACCTGAGATGTTTGTAGCTATACGTCTCTATTCAATATCTATATATCAACACGCGGCGAAGTACTCACTGGGCTACTATATATTTAACTATATGGGTGTCCTATATTCTATATTCATTTACTACAATATTCATATACTTTATATTCTTATTCACATTAATATTCATATTATATTCATATCATCATTCTTTTCATTTGCTACGACGCTATATCTTACAGACACCCTGTTTCCTCTATTTACGCCCAGCCTATATACAACATTTCATCATAACACTTTAAAATCTATAATCACTACAAACATTTCCATTTCGATCACCGCACGACAACCTCACTCGAACTCAAGACTCTTTCACACACACACAATACTATGTAATACCTGGTAGCTTTATTAAGAACGAAAAAAAAAATCCTACGTATGTTCACTGAAATAGAATTATCCGCGATAATATTTAAGTTTATAAAATTCTGCAGCAACAATGAGCTTCTGCAGCCACGAAGAAAAATGAACATCTAATATAATTCCAAAGCGAAGAACTAGCATCATATCGCCCGACTTCTGTTAAAAAATTTACGTATTGTTTATTTACTTAAATATCTCGATTTCTAGACTATGCAGAATGTTGAAACTTTCAGAATATATTAATTTTGGGTCACTTGACCTAACTGTACATTCATATGGCTGTGAATTATACCTTCTAGGTTTTATTTCGGAAAGAAAGGTCAATTTTATGAAAACTGAATCACTAAGCACCTCGACAGAAGAATGGCGGTTAGTACTGACTTTTGACACTAGGGCTAGCGACGATGTAATCAACCCTTGAACAACTGAATGTGACCTTGTACACGGAATCATTATACTATATTACGTTCACTATTAAATATCGTGTATGAGTTCGCTTAATGACGGAATAATAATTTATCGCATAGTAAATACTACACTGTCCAACACACTCTTTCATCACTTAACTACCACTACCACTGATACTACATTACAAATATACACATACTACTTAAACTACAAGACACATCATGCCAATACACACCAATCATCACTATCATTAATACATGTTATACTAATAAATATACACAGAAAACATTCATATTTTACCATTTTAAATCGGCTCTATGAAAGGTAACGAAAGGAAAGAAATGAACAGGGCCAACTGGCCCTTATATTTACTAAATCATATTCTTTACTCAACCTGTTTAATCAATGCCCTGAGGGGACATATCGGAGTATTAGCTAACAATAGGACCCCTGCCCTGAAGGGGCAGGAACCCGGAACAAACTACATGTTCAACTCATCCCGCTGGAAGCCGTACTCCCAATTTGGGAGTCAGATAGGAGCCCTTACTGATAATTCACACGTGCATTGTGATTACTATTATAACTACCACAAAATTAAATACCGCCATGTATATATATGAAAAAAAAATCACGTACTAACTACACAGACAAATCTCTATATGGACAGGTCTTGTAACCCTCAATTAGCAGGAAAATCGGAAGGTGAAAATATGATGGGAAACACTGATCTTCAGAACCGGTTTTAGAAAAGAAAACAGAAATCACAATACTTCTGAATCCTGTCCATATCGATCGGCAGATGAAATCATGGCGTCATTATCTTATGGTTCCTATCTTTGCTTTTTTGTCCGGTTTTGACTAGGAAATTTAACAGTTTATGGCTCCTCGGACTTCCAGTGATTTTCTATACGTTAATAACGTCACAATATTACCTTTATTTGTAGTTTCTCTCACTCCGTTGCGACCTTTTAAGCTCGACGATCAAATCCAGTGTCTTCAATAACACTTTCCGGCGTGGAATGGAATAATTGCGCCCTAATATCATCGCGTGGGTTTATCAGCCAATCAAAACTAAGCATTTTGGCGGTGGGGCTTTGAAGCGAATAAAATTTGGTAAAATCTGGATTAAACTAGATTTTAGAAGGACCTAGGTATCTAAAAGAGAGGTCCTGAAAATTCTGTCGAATTTTAGATTGGTTATTTGATCTGGAAAGTTCCGTCCAATAGTGGATCTATATTTTCGGATAGCACTGACACCGTAAGAACTGTAATAATCCATTTACATATCCATATACAAAACTTATAACTAATTTAAAATATAAATAAAGATATTGATTCCCCAAAACTATAATTCCTAATGAATTTTTTTACAGTTTTCCATGATAATTTGAAATAGAATAACGAACAATATTACGAATTATATGAACAGCCAGAAATTTTTTGTTAAACTTCAGGTACAGTCGGTGCAAAAAATTTCGGGCACCCTCCTATTAAGAACATAATATCATTAGACTGTAATGGCATATTACACAACATTCTGTGTTCTGTGGACATTGAGACGTACTTTAGAACGTCGGGGGAAAAGCTCTGAACATTGATGTTTGAAACCTAAAAATGTCCGTTTTGGAATGTATATTTTGTAATGAAATAAATGAGACTCACTTTCAATTTTTGTCTACATAGAGACTAGATAATAGACAACGTCCCAAACAAGTTTCAGATTTGAGAACCATATATTTGATTATTTGAAATTTTTAAACATTGCGAATTTTTGAAAATCGAGTATTTTCGCCATCAAATATCTCTGGAAGGACGCAAGTGAAAAATCTGAAATTTGCACAAAATACACGATGGGTTTGCAGTAATAAGTGGGTAAAATTGCATCACTGAGACTTGAGTGATTTCTGAGCTATAAGGTTTTTTTATTTACTGGGACTTAATATCATGAAGCGCCATGAGGCGTGGATATAAACTTTGTAGCAAAAGTCAAAATAACACAACAGTAATGTAAATTGGTAAAAATATGCACAATTTTGTGAATCATATATTGTGCAGAAAATGAAACGGTTCTGTTATTTCTTTTCTGCCTATATCGCTGCTGTTAAGACATCAGTGAGGTAAACAGTTGGCTAATTTGTGTACAGGGTTTGGTACTGATATTGAAAGTACAACCTGTAGGAATTGTGAACTCTGTAGGTGTGAGTATTCGGAGAACCTTAGTGATTGGCACCCACATCTTGTCATTCGTAGGTAGTTTAAAAGAGAATATTGGGCCATGGGGGTGGAAAAAGTGAACAAAAAGATCATCCTGACTGACGTCTTCAATTCTTCCAATTAGCCATTTCTCGCCGTAAATATAAACTACGGTATCATTAGGTGCAAATGAAAAGATGATATGTTCTAGAAGTATTGAAGCACTGGAATAAGTAAATTCATCTTCTTGTGACAATTCATAACATCTTATTTGTGTTTGCGTCAGAGGTACAATTCTATGATACGATCTGGTATTGATAATTCTTTTACAAGTAGCAAATCTAGAATTACTTGCTGTTTAACTAGACTTCTTCTGATGAAACATAGATAAATTGTATGCCTGAGATACTATCAACACAAAACTTGAACATCTGAACAAAACCTAAAATTTCGAATTTCACATCATTGCAACAACTTATAACTCAGAAGCTACTCAAGTCTCAGTGACGCAGTTTTACCCACGTGTTACTGTACAACTATAGTCTATTTTGTGCAAATTTGGGATTTTTCACTTGCGTCCTTCCAGAGATATTTGATGGTGAAAATACACGATTCACGAAATTTCGCAATGTTTAAACATTTCAAAAAATGAAGTATATGGTTCTCAGATCTGAAACTTGTTTGGGACGTTGTCTATTATTTATTCTCTACCTACACAAAAAATTGAAGGTGAGTCTCATTTATTTCGTTTCAAAATATACATTCCGAAACGGACATCTTTAGGTTTCCAACATCAATGTTCAGAGCTTTTTCCTCCGACGTTCTAAAGTACGTCTCAATGTCCACAAAACACAGAATGTTGTCCGTTCCATTATATTTCATATGGTTTTGGTTTGAACTCATTATCTTTAAAACCTAAAAAGTTACAGTGTTTAACGGAATCCTCTGCAAAGTGCAAAATACGCACACGCGCCTATACAAAATGGAAGCTATATCCAAACCTGCACGGCTAAAAACTAAATGAATACCCGTTTACAGCTCCCTGAATGTGTACAATCTTAGGTTAAAAAAAATAAAAGATAAATAATTTTTGTCAGCAACCTTTGCCCTGGAAATTGGTCGATTTGATTTGGATTGCCCCTCTTTTCAGATTTTCAACAGCTATGCATAAGTAGTAATTGAAGTCTTATAAAACCTCGATATATATGCCCTGTCAGCTATCCGTTTGACTCTTCCCGAAAAGTTTGTCCGTTTCGTGCAGCGAAATTGTACTGTGAATGAGCTGCATTGATACACTATTTTGATTAGCAATAACAATTTAATTTCGGAACTTGTCCAGAGATTGAACTTTTCTCACTCCACAATGTCTAGGGTTGACTGAGCACCTCATTGTACCAATCAGAGACAGTTACTGGACTCCTTCTTGTGCTGAATAAACGCAACCAGCAACATCTGGGCAGATTCGTTCTGCCAAACAGACAAGAAACAGTGCATAAACCGACAGCACGAATTAGTGCAGGATGTCCAGCAATGTGTCTCAGAGCTCAATGTAGCGCAATTTGGTCTCCATAGGGCAAGGTAGCCACAGACCTACACGAGTGCAGCTACTAACTGCTGACCATCAGCAACGGCGACTCATGTGAATTTTTTAAACGGGATTTGAGGTGTCTCTGTCCATCTCACACTTGAATTGGACCTGAGATGGTGGCAAAGTGTAGCGTGGCCACGTAAGTCACGTTTAAAGTTGATAAATGGAGATGATAGGTTCTGAGTGCGGCGCAAACCCCGTGAGGCAATGTACGGAAGTTGTTAACAAGGCCCTCTTCAAATTTGTGGTGGCTCCGTAAGGGTTTGTATCGTGTATGTGTGTGTGGTATGAATTAAATCGTCTGGTTCGATTGACCAGTCAGTGCTATGTTTGTCTGCTTGGTGACTCTCTCCTTTGTTCTATGGGCTTCTTGTACCCTGCTAACAACGTTATATACCGGAACAACAGTGTACTATGTTACCAGTCCGTAATGATGTTCGACTGTTTGAGGAATATTCTAGCGACTTCCAGTACATGATTCTGTCTCTTAGATCTTCCGACAAACCGAATCGAGCACATGTGAGATGTTATCGAAAGGATCATTCATGCCCAGGATTCTTCTCGTGCAACAAACTATCGAATTATGGACGGAAATTGAGGTCGCAAGGTTGCACATCTTTCCAGCGGAAAACCAGCAACTTGTCACGTCAAATTGCTGCCCTTCGCCGTTCTCGAGGAGCTCCCAAACGTTATTATACAAGTATCTCATGAAGTTTGGTACTCGGTTTTACACCTTTCGTCTGTCCTTTTCACTCTATTAAAACTGAATATGCGGTACTTGAAATCCATTGCTACTTCATATTTCACTGTTGATCCTCATATACCAGTAGCAGTAGTAAACAACAAGAAAAAGTTTCTTGATGTGAATACAGTGTTCACGAAAGACGTTCAATCTCAGCTGAGTATAGTAAGGAAAAACTCAAAACTTAAAAAAAAAAAAAAAAAAAAAAACCTGCACTTTAGACTTTAAATAATTAGGCCATAATCTACGTACGTTATTATAGTACAACATATTAACAACATATATTGGGTTTCTCAGGGGGCTATTTGGTTAGTTTGCTGTATCAACATTGTTTATATTAATTACATTAGTATTCATGTATATTCTTAAATTATACCGGTATACTTTCCTATATAATTTGTAGAAAACATAACTTCATAGTAAAAGAAAATAAGTTTAGCAATTCTTTATGAAAGGGTGTTAAGGATAAGCTAAATCTTCTTCAGCATTGTAATAATACAAGACTATTGATTTTCTTATACGTTACATAATACCTTACATTTATAGATTCATCTTACAAGGGACACCCGCTAACTTGAACAGGAGAAACCGGATGACATTTCTACAGTTAACTAATTTCAGATCGCTGAATCTAGTGGTGATAGTCGTTTCCATGCAAAATCGAGCAGTCAAGCAGTGGCGGCGCCAGTTAGTGGAGTATGGGCCAATTTTTTAGACAAGGTATGAAAAGACACGAGAAAATTGAAATACTCAATGTAGCAAATATGATTAACGATTGAGTCTAAAATATGTAAAAGTTCATGTGAATGTCTTACGTTAATCACAGTGTTACCAACTCATAGAAAATCTTGTGCGAAAGTGATAATGGAAGAAAGTGTCACAATAATGCGATGTATTGTAAAACATAAAGAATCCGACACATTATTCGAGGATGAAGCCTTGTCATGTTATAAAATAGTGTTGCTAACTTCATAAAGTATAAAAGAGGTAATAAACGTAGGGTATAATCAAAGAAAGAAAAAAGAAAAGAAAAGAAAAGAAAACTTTCAATCAGACAAGATAAGCGGGAGTGAATCAGCACGCACATAAAGAAAGAGGCGCTATCTTTGTGTATGGACTTTAAGAGTAACAGAGAAGTATCGCGACAAGACTTCGTTATTATATGGATCAATATAAACATGGGACGGTCGAGGAAACTGTGATACCAGTAAAATGATACAATACTGAAGAACTTAAAAACACATTACGCGTCTACATTGACCTGCAAGTATGCAAGAACCAGTTAATTCTCAAAATGCAGATTGGGTTGTCAAGGAAGTGGTCAAAGCATAGATACAGTGTACAGTATGCACATTTGACAATTGCTACTAACTCACAGTCAGTATCACTTCTACATGATAACAATCCTATGTCAAATGCTATACTAATGACATGACATTCACAAATGACAATATCACTGATCCTGTGTCGTACCCTGCCTTTTGCCAGGCATACTGGAACATAGGCTTGTAGATCGGTTCTGAAAGTTGATTGTAGATTACAGAGTTCAGCTTAATAATAAAATAACCATCGCGTAAATTCACCTGAGGTTTGTCACATTGGAGCTGTACAAAATCAACAGTCTGCCGGAAATAAAGCTTGTATTGCCGAAAGAACCAGACCTCAAGGGTGGACAATATTTCGTTGACTTGGGTGGTATTATCTTCAATGTAAGATCTTTGTTTGGGAAACACCCTTGTAACAGTGAACGATCATTGTGCCACTCTATATTATTATCACTATTGCACACAACCACACTCTACTCGGAACGAGGTGCATCTACTAGTACACCACTCACGCGTCTGCATCGTTTTATGCTGGAGTTCCCGAATACCACTGCCAGATGGCACCTGTCACCAGACGCAGCGTAATACATGGATATGAGTAACACCACTCTTTCTTTTTGTGCCGGCTGATTCGCTCGTGCCTTGTCTAATTGAAAGTTTTTCTTAACTTTATGTTTGTTTATAACTTAAATATATTACCTCTTTTATACTTTGAGTGTCCCCGGTGGATGAGTGGGTACGCTCATCGTCTGGTAATCAAGGAGTCCCGGGATCGATTTCCACTGGGTGCAAGTGGTTCGGATTCCACTTTAAACCGTAGGTGTCATCCTGGGACGTCATCATCCCATGAGAGGAAATGGCAAATAATAATGGATTTGCCTTGCCCAGAGACCTTCGGGTTAAGACCTGCCTTCGGACAGAACACTATACTTCATCATCATTATACTTTATGAAGTTAGTAACACTGTTTTATAACATGACAAGACCTCATTCCCGAATAATGTGTCGGGTTTTTTATGCATTACAATACATCGCATTATTGTGACACTTTCTCCCATTTCCATTTTCACACAATATGTTCAATATTTCCCTTTCTCAATATTGGCAACACTGTGATTAACGTAAGGCATTCACATGAACTTCTACATATTTTAGACTCCATCGTCAATCATATTTACTACATTGAGCATTTCAATTTTCCTGTGTCTTCTCATACCTTGTCTAGAAAATTGGCCCATACTCCACGAACTGACGCCACTACTGCTTGACTGCTTGATTCTGCATGGAAACGACTATCACCACTGGATTCAGCGATTTGAAATTAGTTAACTGTAGAAATTTCATCCGGTTTCTTCTGTTCAAGTTCGCGGGTGTCCATTGGTAGAGTGATTTGACTTATTCTCTTTGAAATAAACACTTGTAAAAAGAAAGAGGAAAGAAAGAGAACTACTGACAGAATAACATAAAAAGAAAGGTTCGGTTTCTACATTGATTTTCAGTAAATAAAAATAGTACACAATAATGAAAACTACAGTTCAAATTTAACTTTTAAAATAAAAAATGAATTGACAATAAGATTTACGTTCAAAAGCAATCCAACGAGTAGTCTTGTTAATCAAAATTAAATGTATAGTAAGATAAAAGTCAAAACGTGTGCTGGAGAAAGCAAAGTGTATGAAAATTATTTTTTATACAAACAAATGATAAATCACTAATTTCAGGAACTTCTGAAGTACGAGACAATAAAAGTTATCACGATGTACCATGAAATGTGTAACTTAAAGCCACTTGTTGCATACAAACTGTTTCCTCCCATAAGGTCCAATAGATATATCATGGTACCACTGTTTACAATGTTAGCAACGAATCCATTTTTCTTTGCTCATTGATTCGTTAGAGTAATGTTTCATCTTTTAGAATCCGCATAGTACAATGATTCTGGGTTCACTCTAATCATTATCACGTGTAGCATAGGTAACACTTTAAGGCACAAGTCTATTTATTTTAAGTTCTTTATGCTTTTCCCCTTCGAGCAGGCTTTACCAGATCCCTCCATTAATAACTTCCGTTTCATGCAAATTTGTTGGACATTTTAGGAGAAGTAAGTAGACCTGTACTTTGCTTATTCTTCGAGGAGATACGTTTGACATTTTTTGTAAGAGTGAGAAAAATTTTCATCACTGTACAGGATATGATGGAATTATTACTCCATCATATGCTGTACATCCCATGTACTCTTAAATGTCTTTCCAAGACTGGATTTTTAAATTCGATTATTACTTAAACTTTTAGGCTCTGATGGGCTGATGCCATGAAAATGCACTGTTCCATTCAGTGGTTGTAATATTGTAATACATGAGTGGTGAGAGGTGGCAAGCAGAAAAGTTCAATGACATGTTGCTAACAAAATTTGAGAGCTTGTACCGAACAGTGAGAAATACGTCCGTCCAAAATTAACAAACATTTTTCCTCAGCCCTGTTTGTTTGAAAGAAACTCGAACTAGCGACAAAAGTTCTTTATTAACAAAACTACTATCTGATAAGGAAACTTGAGAAGCCAGTAGTGGATTGTTTAAAAATTCTTCATTCATACGCTGATCTTTAAAATAATAAATCGTGGGATGTATTGTCCAACTGCGTTCCAAGCGACTATCACACTGACATTTTCTCCTCTGTCAACGTAAGCACCACACATTTTCCTTCTTGGTAATGACTTTGCTTCATGCACATTGTATACACGCTGTTGATTTTGTGTTGAGACTAATCGTTGAAGTAACGGATTTCAAGTATTGAAAATCAGACTCACTGCTTCCTTATTAAGGCCCTCAGCACGAACTCTTGGAAATCCCTCCTACTTTCTATAACAATACTTGTATTGCATCACTCCTTATTATATCTTTATTTGTATTTGTGGGCAGAAGTACTTCTAAATTATGCACAAGCTGCTCTAGAAAAGAAGAAGAAGATTATGAAAAAAAGAAAAGATATAGATGTAATTTATTTTCTAGTTGTCATAGCAACAAAGAATAAATATATATAACAAAAGATTCATCTTGTATAATCAACATGTATAACATTTAAAAGGTGTAAATGTTTAATTCATTACACATTACAATAAAAAGTAATATCATGATGTGTGTAAATGGATTTTGTTAAATCAATAGCCTTAGTTATACAGTATATAAATATATGAACTGGTGATTTCGTCGTTATATAATTTGGTGGTTTTGCCGCCAGGACCTTAGGAGATTTGTATGAAGTTTAGTAGACAATCTCCTCAATAATAAACTCCAAGTGACAGACTGACTTTAAGGCTACGTAGTGATTTTGTTAAAATAAACATCAAACGGAGTATACTTTATTAAGGAGTGGCACAAAAATTTTCAGAAATATCAAAATGAGTCGTCCTGACATTGGAAATGCAACTGAATCAAATGGTAACAGGGAAATGAACTTTTCTGACCTAGCCGATCTCATTAAACAATTAAAGCAAGATTTTGGTGATCGCATGGATCAACACACGGAACGAATGAACCAACTTGATAGTAAAATCGATCAACAGATGGGACAATTAAAGCAGTATTTTGGTGATCGAATGAACCAACAAGTGGAACAAATGAAACAACTTGATAATAAAATCGACCAGACAAATCTACGAATTGAACAAAGCGACCTTAAAATGGAACGAATTATACGTAGATGCACTGAGATGCAAAATTCCGTTGAAGTAACAGAAAATATAGTTAATAAACGCACCAACCAAAGTAAAGTTACAAGAAGATTTGCCAGTTACCGAAGAAATTTCGTCACAGGCTAGCATGAATGCTTTAAGTTAACCTGAACCCACAAGAAATACTATTGAAAATACAGATCCTGAATTTGTATCTAAGAAGAAGTATGACATCATTGATTTAAATGTATGGATGAATTTTGCTGAGTGTTCACAAAAACATACTGCAGTATTGATTGAACCAGATTATCCCGACTTCTCTCTTCATTCGAATGTTTTTGATTGCATTACTGATACTGTATGTAATGAAGATTCTGGTATGTATCAATGTGCGAAAAGCTATGGTCATTTTCGTCTAGTGAATGATCTGTTCAATGATATGTACCCGAGAATGGTTTATGTAGCAGGAAGAAAATTGATTCCAATGTTCATGAAATTCAGAAAGAAAACGTGTGTTCCCACCAATGTTTGTACTGAGGCCCGTTGAGTTGAATTTGTTGAAATGTTCACTGAACGAAAAGACCAAGATGATAATAGTGAGCAATCCGATGATGCTTTTACAGAACGTGATGCAGTGCGTTGACTTCAATCATCTAAGTATGACATTGAAAAATTTTGGAAATCCATCAATGGTGCAATATCGTACTAACCTGAACCATACTAACCTAAATCGAAACCAAATTCGAAACATCCATGAGAGATTAAAGTGTGATCCCAATGTAAAAGGTGATGTTAAATTCACGTGTAGCGGTAATGTAACCGAACCTAATCACAGAGGAAACAAAAAGCGTGGTAGGACAAATTACCGTGAATATTGTGGAAAGAATAGGTATAGATCTGTTAGGAGACAGGACATTTTTCCACCAGTAAAACAAATGAGAACTGAAATAACCGAACCTAACCTTAGTAGTAATAGTAATAGTAATGGCGTTACCGAACCTAATCCTAGTGTAGTACGATTACTTACAGTTAGAAAGCATGTAATCATTAGATCTAATTTCCTTCGAAGTGAATTTCGTAAAAATTTCATAAATGGCGCAAATTCTCAAAATATGAAACAAAGAATTATAGAAATAAATAACGCGCAAGATTGTATTCCGATTTATGATTTTCAATGTAACTTGAATGAATTCGTTGGTCATGTAACTTAAGCAAAAGTTACGGCGTCCGAGAAGAATATATTCGATTGACTTTTGTTGTACTTCATTGTAAATACCATTATGATTTCGTTTATTATTGGTATTTCATTTGAATTCTATGAAGATAATTCAATGAATCAACAAATGGAACAATTCGTACATACATGATCAAGGTCCGTATATACACTACAGGTTGCGCCAGCCCAATCGTTGGATGTGTGACGTCACCGGGTAAGCAGACGCGAGTATTTTCTTGGCTCAGTGATGCCACTTTTGCAACAGCAAAATTCCCGTCCAAAGCCACAAAATTTCCCGATGTGATGCAAAATTTCCCGCTAACCTAAATAGATATAGTTTACATCTAGTAGTAAACAATTTTAAAAAATACCGCTTTAGACGGACTATGATGTACAATGGAATTAATTCTCGTAGTATAAAAAGGTATTATTTATAGTTATACATGATAAGGTAAAAAACATTTAAAAAAATACTGTGTACACTTTTTTATAACGAACACTCGTTCTTTATGGTTTGGAAGAGAATGTTATGTTCAGGAAAGCCAGAATTAATTCAGTTGTTTTGGCCTAACGATTTTTGTGTTGCAGCACATTGCTTGTTCCGTCACCAAAAAAGCAGCGAAAAGCAGGGTGTTTTGGAATTGCTTTACATTAACTTCATTTTTCAAGTCCTTTTGTACTTTTGAGGTTCATCTGTATCACAAAAGAGCTCAGTGTTAAGGGTCTTACACCTAAAGCCTATTATATATCGTCAAACTTTTCCATCAAATATTGTATCAAACTTTTCTTTGACGATAATTTGGTCAAATAAGATGGGTAAAACTTTCGCACCCATTATAAACGATCAAATATAAAGGTGAATATCATTGCTCAGTTGTTTATATTTCTTGATTCAGTTGTTAGGTCACATGAACGTATATGTGAGTTTTATGGTGGCACCTGCTGGTGTAATTATAATGAATAAGGTTGTAGAAATGAATGGAATGACTATTCACAGTTACTTCTGTCTCAATTCCCTCCTTTATTGCTATTTCCAAATAAATCTTATTTTCATGGTTCCTTTCTTGTTCAGTAAATACGAATGAATCTACATTATATTTATTAGTTCGATGCTTAAATTTCTTCTAATTCAGTTAATTTTCGAGTAACTTTTGTAACTTTGGGGCATTTGATTAAGAATAAATAATCCGTCAAATAAATGTTTGGCTATTGTTTAGCTTTGGGGGGCCAGGTTTTTAATTGACTTTTTTGCGATTTTCTATTAACATTCGGTTAGATTATCTTAATAACATTTAATTCACACAGTATTGCCGAGCGAGCGTTAGCGAGTAAAGGCGGGTTAGAGTCTCGCAGGGCACATTGTTTTCAGTCTTCGTTAGTGTTTGCCCCCCATTACTAAACAGTTACCAAATGTTAGGTTTTACAGTTAAAATGAGAGTGAATATTAACGAGGGTTCTGTAGGATATTAAATTCCCGAGGAATTTTTCAGTGTAGGAAACTTCTAATTTATATTTAGAAATGCGAAAATATTACACACTCTAACCTATTTTGATTTTATGCAACATCAAGTGTTTTTCGCTACCCTCTTTTTGGCTCTCACCTTCAGCTGTTGATGCCTCTGCCTCTTGCGAACAAAACCCTGTGCTAACTTGTGGGTCCCATGCTGTGCTCCTGCTCTGAATCGGTTAAATATCATCCTCGCTTTTAATGGCCACCTATCGTAAGATCTTTTCCTGCAGTCTCTTTCTAAATGATATTCGTTCGATGCGTAGTTACACCTTAAAGGTCTTCACTACTGCGTAATTAAACTACCGCTAATTTTAGAGTTTTTCTGTAATATCCTCAAATTAAATAAAAAATACCCGCAAAGTAGAAACGTAGTAAACTAATCAATACGATTTTGTGTGTGATACCGTTATCACAACTCATCTATCTGCTTTCGATTTGCAACTGTAGATAGATGTAACAGTTTTTGTGGGTTATGTAAATAGCGGCATATCAAAAACAGATAGGGAATTGTAGTAAACGTATCACATGCACAATTGTATTGTCTAGTTCTGCTTTTCTAGAATTGTACGTTTCTGCTTTTCTAATATTTTTATTAGATTTGAAGATATTATAGAAAAACTAAAATTAGCGGTAGTTTAATTTCGCTGAAGTGAAGACCCTTAAAGAAAGTCATCGTAAAGTGAATCTGCACTCATGAATGCAACTCCTACCCTGAGAAACAATTTTTAAGGCATTACGAATTAATTTCGTGAAGAAATAACTACATATAACAAGATAGCACATGATCGTTCCATACACATCATATACAGGCATATTGTCTATCTGTACGCAATAATCTGAGCATGCGCCAAAGTAATAACATGCCAGAACGTCTTAAGAAATCAAGAAAAGTGAAAAAAATGTTTGCTTTTTTTTAAAAAAAAAAGTCACGGAATATTCTCAATCTACGCCAATTTTGGGAAGTCGCCTGTGGTACTTAGAACTAATATTCTTTAATTTTATAGTTATACAAAACAGATTACTGCTAGTATGCATCAAAATAATGTCAATTGCTTTCCGTGTCAACATACTCAATTTTAGTGCCACCGCATAGCGATTTTCGTTTGTTTTCTTTGATATAATGTTGGATAGAAATAGAGCAAGTTCTAATTTAGAGCAGTTGTGTCAAATGTTGTAACCAACCAAAAGTTGCATACAACTTGGTATCATAAATGTTCAAATTCCACTTTGATGAAATATTTGATACAATATATGATGGAATATTTGTTCGTCTATAGCGTATTTTAAAAAGTTGAGAATGTCTCCATTTCCTGTTTCTAGCCTATTTTAAAGAAAAATTCCCGCATTCCCGCCAGTGCTCAGAATTTCGCATTTTACGGGAAGTTTCCCACAAACTGGTATCACTGGCTTGGCTGTGCTTACCTCATGGCGTCACACGTGTTCGACATAGTTCGTAATCTCAGTTTGCGGCGCCCCCCTGTACATGATCATGATAAGAACTTCTTTTGTTCAAATTGTAACGCTAGTGTTTGTTGTAATGTTAATTATTATGTTATGTTCTGATTTTATATATTTAATTTTAATGTATGTTTATATATCATACGTTTTTATCTTTAAAAAATCGTCCTTTAGTTCAAGGCGCCATATATAACAATACATGTATTTCATCACTCTTTATTATATCTTTATTTGTATTTTTGGGCAGAAGTACTTTTAAATTATGCACAAGCTGCTCTAGAAAGGAAGAAGATTATGAAAAAAAGAAAAGATAAAGATGTAATTTTTTTCTAGTTGTCATAGCAACGAAAAATAAATATAACAGAACAGAAGATCCATCTTGTATAATCAACATGTATAACATTTAAAAGGTGTAAATGTTTAATTCATTACGAATTATAATAAAAGGTAATATCAAGATGTTGTGTTCAAGTGAATTTCAGAGAAAGGTATTAGACTAGATTATATAAATACGAACTGTCGGCTAAAGTGTAACCCTGAATATACTAAAATAAATATCTTATGGACCTTATATTTCGTAATGATAAATTCGGGTGTATTTTCATGAAACTTGAGAACCAATCTTCACCAGCTAGTTTCTTAAAGGTTGAGGAATTTGATTTATTGTTACCTATCAATGCCCAGCTTTACAAATTGTTTCAGGGGTGTAGCTTAGTCCTTTTTCCGTGAGAGTCATAATTCGCAACACCAATCTCCTCCTGTTCTTCTGACAGTATTGTAGAGTGTCCTAAAATTTTCTGTTTTGCACTTTAAACTGTTCCATTATTATCACCCAAGCAAGTCTCACCCTTTCGAACTGCACTTTCTTTCCCAAAGTTTCAAAACGAAAATTGCCGAGCTGTGAAGCTCCAGGTAAACTCAAAAAACTTTTTGTTACATTTTGCATGGTCTCCTCCATGTCTTCATTATTTCACTTGCTGTATTTATAGTTTGATTTGTATGTTAGTACCATCTAAAAAGAAAATAAAGTGCTTTATTTTACATATATGCATCACATGGGAGGATGAAACAAATACAAAACTAAAATTCATAAATTAAAGGTATTCAAGTAAGTTTACACCTGACTCAAAAAGCTCCCATTAGCTCAAATAGCGCCATTTTTTCACTGAAATAACCCCGTTTTGCACATGTTTACGTAGGAACGTACTATTTTCACACGAGGAGAAGAGAGCACAAAAATGGAGGTTATAACATGCAGACGTTCTGTTTTACGCGTACGGTAATAATTTTACAAATATATGCATTTACACAGGCTTAGCACTTAATATCATACAAACATTATTTTATATCAGACAAAAATATGAAGTGTTACAACCCACTTTGCTCAGAAGAGTTTCATGTTCACAGCAACTAATAAGAAAGCACCAGATCAACGACAAATGCAACCTTTCCTTTACCAACGAACTCACAAATGAATGCAAATTCAGCGTACTGATGCATACATTAAGTGCGCAGTGACATTTCTCTTAAGTTTGACCCAAATAGAACCTTGACTCAAATAGCCCCAGTCTCCCCTAATATGTGGCAGAAATCCACTATGTTCGGTTTGAATAATATATATATAGAGGATTAAACGTAAGCTATGGGAAAAATCAGTTTTATTTTCTAATCTATGAGCATTAAAAAAACTTTTCAAATATTGTCTAATAAATTCTTTAACAAATACAGTGGACTACCTGTTAAGTGATCAGCAGAGGACTTGGCCTGGTCGGATAAGGGAAAAACAAAAATAACCAATTAATGGCTCCTAAATTGTATATAACATCTCTATAGGTTACAGTATTGTCACTTACAAGGAAAGCTACCCAACTCCTCGACGAGTATCGCATTGAAACTTGCACAAGTGGAAGGACATATTGAAAGATGGAAATATGCTTACTCTTACGATGTTGAACCGGAAGTAGAATGATCGTTCTCCCACAGCCCCTGAAAGTATTGTACTCTGGTCATACATGCCAGAATATGATATGCTGGAACCTGTTTTCTCATAAAGAAAAATATTGCATACACAAGATGATAACAGTCTGTGATGATTGGAATCTCTAATACGTTATTGATGCGAATCGATATTAAATGGAACACGATACATGATCGTAAGTTCCAATTTCGCACGTTTACCCGGTGGAGAAAAGGGACACGCTGAAACCACAATACAAAAATGGCTTTCTATGGTTATTATTATTGTTATTAGTATGACTATTATTATTATTATTATTATTATTATTATTATTATTATTAGTAGTAGTAGTAGTAGTAGTAGTAGTAGTAGTAGTAGTAGTAGTAGTAGTAGTAGTAGTAGTAGTAGCATTAGTATAATTAGCATTATAAATATGAGCAGTATGATGAATAAAAATAATAACAATGAGAAGAAGACAACAAATAGGCTATATTGTTGGGCCCGTTAAGTAACGAAGGACTTCGGTCCGTCTTTAGTGCCCTCTAGCACTGCTATAAAGGTTTTAAAATCCACAATCATACCTCAGCCGGGATTGGAAGTCGGGACCTTTGAGTCGCTGACTTGACGCATCAACCAACACGAATACGATGTCAGCAAGAAGACAAAGAGGACGACAAAGAAATAACAATAATAATAATAATAATAATAATAATAATAATAATAATAATAATAATAATAATAATAATAATCCTATACCAGTTGTTCTTAACGTAATTCAGATCACGACCCCCATATTATCACATACTCTTGCCAGTCACCCCCTTATAATTTCTGATTTGTAATAAGCTTGTGTCGGATTTTTAATATACTTATTGCGGAGATCTCACTATATACATCTAATTCTATAATAGTAGAATCCATTTCATGTATATAGTGGATACAGTAACTACCCAAAGCGAATGAATTAAAACCAAATTTGATCTCTTCATTCGTATTACAAATATCGAATCCGAACAGTCACTGTTTCAAAATGGAGGCAGTTTGAAAATTTTAAAACTTCATAGTTCCCTCAATTTTGTGTCATATGATAAAAAAATAAAGTGCATTTGCATTCTTCTGGTATTTCAATATACAATTCTTATTAGTTTCATATCGTACCTTTTTCATTTAAATTGATTTTTAATCAACTCTGCACCTGTTGAAAATGTTTAGTAGACTAATTGTTTGTTGTTCTTGACAGTATGTATACAAAAAAAATTGTCTATCAGAACAAAATTCAAAATAATAATTATTTAAAAGTATCTCTAGGTATTTGATTCTAATTATATTTATCTCTTTCGCTTATCTTTGCGACCCCCAGGTTGAGAAATTATGTCCTGTTTGTGTGGATACTGGCGTCAAGCCAGCGACTGAAGGGTCCCGACTTCGAATCCCGGCTGGGATATGGCTGTCTGCGGATCCCAAAACCTTTATAGCAGTGCTAGATGACACTCACGACAGGCCGAAGTCTTTTGATAGTGAACGGGCCCAACAATACGTTTGTTGTACTCTTTTTACAACGACTTATCACTGGATAGTCGTTAACCTGGTTCGGCTAAGTAAGATATACAAATTTCGAGTGGTAGTATTTCTTTGCATGTAAAAATTAGCTTCAATAATTATATACTATTAATCTCACCTTTTTAATAGGAATGATAACGTCTATGAACGGCGTTAAAAATGGTTTATTAGTTGATATACTTTATAATATCTTTTCCTTAAAACTGTCAAGCACACAAACTTGCTGACTAGGTATCCATAAACATTACATAGCAACAACTATCCCATAATAATATTTTACATATCTTAAAAACATTCTTCTTCTGTTAATATGATATTAACATTCTACTAAGTATAGTGCACATGTATGAGCACTTTCTGCCCAAGGTACAGGTAATTATTACTCAATCCAAAGTATTTTGTTATATAAAATGTCGCCCGACAATTGGACTGAATATAAAAGTCATGAGTAAGCTTGGCTTTTATCTTCAAGAACCACTGGTCCGTTTACAATAGTGTTCTTACATTGCATATGTCCATCATATTTTGATCGCACCTCGTATATCTCTTCATTACATTTCACATATATATATTTTTAACAAATCTTACACTTCATCAATACTTATCTTTTATTACAATAATTATATTTATTTCATTATTATTCACTATATTATTATTATATTTTCTTATTAAAAATATCGTCGCTCATTTAATTAATCGTTGAAGGGTGCGAATTCAAAAATCGTAAGGGACAAACATGAGTTACAAATAGTCAGGGCGCATTATATAATAAATAAGTTAGATGTTTCAAAATAAACATTGGATTCCTAAGGTATCAAAACATAGAAGAATCTCATTCAAGATAGTCGTTGAATAATTAGTTTTATAGAATGGATCTTATTCTTAACATAATCTTTGACAATTAAGTTTTCAACACAAATCAATCTAATATAAATAATCTTTGCTTTTAATCATTTATGAATTAAATTATAATTCTTACATATATTAAAAACATTTGAGAATTATCATTGATTAATGAGAATTAAAGAGAATTAAATTGAATAAAAATAAAATAAATGTTCATGAAAATCTATAGCTGATATGGATTTAACCAAATTTCATTAACGGTAATCAGGTTACATTCGTACTTGCATACGATTCTAATAAAGTACATTGTACTGCGCAATCATGATTAGGTTCCGTACTATTTTGTACATGTATTACGTCGTGATTTTGATTTTGATATGAAATGCCATCTCTTGTTCTCCAATTACGTCTATCCACGTAGTTCGTTGTATTCCTGTAATTTCGCTCAGTACTTCGATTGTTTTTATATCTACTGCTGTTGGGTGATCTGACATCATGATTACCATGATTAGTTAGGTTAGGCGGATTCCCTACATAACTTTGTCTATTTTTCTCATTTTGATTGCTAGAATATACTCGGCTTAGGTTATGTTCCGTATTATTCACACTTCGGATATTCAAATTCCGAACTGGCACAAAATGATCTGAATTATTCTTATTTTTACCCATTCCGGCTTGTTGATTCATAGCATGGTATTGAGTTTCATAGCATTGGACAAGCATTAATAAATGGTTGAAACTCATACACTGGGTGGAAAATAAGATCTGTTGTAACTTAAATGGAAGCAAATTTCGAATCGATGCTATTATTCTCGATTCCGATTGCAATGGATTAACAACCTTTAATTCGTTGTATGTATTGACAACAAATTCTACAACAGATTTATGCAATCGAGGATTGAAGTGTTGATTTCGAATGGTGGCATCTCTATTCGCAAGCAAAAAGTCATTTTCATAATTTGCGATTAGTGCCGCTTTGAATTCCTCATATGTACTGATGTCATCACGTACTGCTTTAAACCATAATGAACAAGGTGGGAGTAATACGTGAGGGATTAATTTCATATATTGTGATCTATCTATACACATAATATTGCACTCGTCCTGGAATTTTTCTAAGAAAGAAGTAGCATTCTCGTTACACTTACCACTGAATTTGCTCATAGCTCGTATTTCACTCATCTTAACACTTAACTTTACCTTCCTTTTATCACTCCGTGTACTTGTTGGGTGATAGTTCCTATCCATGACGTGATGTGTCGTTACACCATCTATGTTTCGCCCATCTGTACCCTTCGGATAACTTTCTTCCAATATAATATCCTCATCAGACCCCGGCGAAGGTGAGTTCATCACTGGTGAGTGGGGAAACTCCAAGCGATCACTACCCAAGTTATTACGGTATGTGTTGTCCTTAACCTGTAGCGTTCTAATCTCTTCCTGTATAGTAGCTAACAATTGCGTATTTACACGTATGTTGTTAGAATTGTTGATGACCTGGATCTTTTGCTGTTGAACGGAAGATTCTATTACTTCTAAATCTTTTTTTTACAGCACTGATTTCTTGGTTTTGGTGATTGTGCTTCTCCTGACAATCATCGGATATTCTTTTTAACTTTTCCTCGAACTGTGAGGATATGTCATTCACCACCTGGACAATTGTCTGTTTCGTTTCATCTGACTTCTGTTCTATCCGTTTACTTAATTCTTCATATTGCTTGTTAGATTCGTCGAACTTCTGTTCCATTCGTCTACTTAATTCTTCACATTGCTTGTTAGATTCATCAGACTTCTGTTCTATTCGTCTACTTAATTCTTCAGAGTTATGTTCTATCGTCTGCTTTAATTCTTCGTATTGCTTATTGGATTTTTCGGAGTTCTGTTCTATGGTCTGCTTTATCTCGGTAGACATCTGAATCAATTGTCGCTGTAAAGCTAACAAGATTCGGTCTTCCGATGTCAATCCTGGTGTTACACTAGTTTCACCGTTGTCACTATTATTTGATTCATGCTCCGTTGTTTCGTTGACCATTTTTCTTACAATTATTTTACCACTTCTCAATACGGTCAAATTTGTATTCATTAACTAAAAAAAAGTAAATTCACTCCTACTATGCTTCGGGATGAGAATTTACAGTATATCCCGGGTTTCGGCACCAAAATTTTTACAACGACTTATCACTGGATAGTCGTTAACCTGGTTCGGCTAAGTAAGATATACAAATTTCGAGTGGTAGTATTTCTTTGCATGTAAAAATTAGCTTCAATAATTATATACTATTAATCTCACCTTTTTAATAGGAATGATAACGTCTATGAACGGCGTTAAAAATGGTTTATTAGTTGATATACTTTATAATATCTTTTCCTTAAAACTGTCAAGCACACAAACTTGCTGACTACGTATCCATAAACATTACATAGCAACAACTATCCCATAATAATATTTTACGTATCTTAAAAACATTCTTCTTCTGTTAATATGATATTAACATTCTACTAAGTATAGTGCACATGTATGAGCACTTTCTGCCCAAGGTACAGGTAATTATTACTCAATCCAAAGTATTTTGTTATATTTTCATTATTAATATTTTTACTCATCATACTGCTCATATTAATAACACTAATCATATTACTACTACTACTACTACTACTACTATTACTACTACTACTACTACTACTACTACTACTACTACTACTACTAATAATAATAATAATAATAATAATAATAATAATAATAATAATAATAATAATAATAATAATAGTCATACTAATAACAATAATAATAATTCAGCGTGTCCCTTTTCTCCACCAGGTAAACGTGTTCGGTTGGAACTTACGATCAGTGTATCATATCGTGTTCCATTTGACATAGGTTAGCGTTATACTGAAGATCCCAATCATCACCGACTGTTATCATCTTGAGTTTGCAATATGTCTGAAACAGCAGGTTCCAGTGTATCACATTCTGGCATGTATGACTAGAGTACATCACTTTCAGGGACTATGGGAGAATGATCATTCTACTTCCGGTTCAAAGACGTTGTGAATCGTAAGAGTAAGCATATTTCCATCTTTGAATATGTCCTTCCACTTATGCAAGTTTCAATGCAATACTCGTCGAACAGTTGGATGGCTTTCCTTGTTAGTAACCCTTTTTGGAACCTGGGTTTTGGCGGTATTTTTGAGACTTTCAGTCAAGCAGCTACTGCATCGTCACTATTTACCCTAGGATCATGGTTCATACCTCATTCTCTTCAGAATGGAGCAGGCTTTCAAATGGTATCACTTGTATGCCCATACCATGTACCAGGAGAGGGAAAAGTGATGCCAAAGGGAAAACTTTGGAGGGAACTTTTTCACAATTTGGGCCCCTCTAGAACAGCCCTCTCTGAACGTAGAGATCTCAAAGACATCTGATAAATAGTACAATGTAGACTGAATGTGTGTGCCAAATTTCAAGTTTCTATCTTGAATAGCAAGGGCGGGAGAAACTTTACCAAGAATCTTTACAATGCCCCAAATTACCGCAAAACACCATGATCTCAGGTAAAAAATTTCCTGAGACATCTCTATTTACCCTAGAATTATAATCCGTCAATCATTCTCTTCAGAATAGAACTGCCTTTCAGGCTGTACCATTCACATGTCTCCATCATGTATCTAAGGCGGGAAAATCTTGAGGAAAGGGATTTTTTGGTAAAAAATATCCCTTTTTTCAACTGTTTCCACTTCTGGACCCCATGTTTTAACGCAGAGATCTGAGAAAAATCTGTTAAATACTACTCGGTGGACTGAATGTTTGTGCACAATTTCAATCTTCTAGGTGCAAAAGTAAGCCCGGCAATATATATATATATATATATATATATATATATATATATATATATATATATATATATATACCGATAATGCCCCATATTCCCCTATACAGAAGGATATTTTGATAAAAATTCTCTGAGACGTCCCTAATTACCTTAGGACCATGGTTTGCCCATCATTCTCTTCAGAATAGAACTGCCTTTCAAACGGTATGACTCACGGGTCTTCATCATGTATCTGAGTCGGGAAAATTCCGAAGAAAGGGATTTTTGGGTTAAAATATCCTTTTTTTTTTTTTTTTTTGCCTTTTTGTCCCCTGGACCCCCTTCTGCTAACGCAGAAATCTGAAAAAATCTGGTAAATACTACTCGGCAGACTGAATGTTCGTGCAAAATTTCAATCTTCTACGTGCGAAAATAAGCCCACCAAAAAATAATGAACACAGGCTTAATAAAAGAAAATATATTGTTTAAAATTATGACGTCATCACCTCCTATGTCTCGACGCAGGTAGGTGTGAAACCATACGTAACGTATTCTACAATGCCTCTGGACTTGAAAAACAAAAAAAGGCGGACCAAAAAGCCCACATAGGAGAGTTATAACGCAATGTACCATGAAATACCCGTATGGTACAAATTGTACCATGAGATCCCGAAAGGGATAAATTTAACTGATCGAAACCAGAAATTTCGAACTCAAGCTGTTCCACTGACAATTGAACGAAGTACTGCATATTGAATAAAACACATTAAACAATTACACGAAACACACACTTATATATGATACTAGCAGCGTTCACCCCGCTTCGCTGCGGTCACCCCGGAACGCAATAAACTTTGTTACTTAGATAATTTTTACTTTTTCGCTTTCAAATTGCAGTAAATGTTAACATTAAAACGCCTGTCATTTATGTTAACCCGCCGAGTGACACGGTCATGCGGGTTGCATATAAATACGTTTATTTTTACCTATGATGAACTAATAACAAAGGATTTGTACGTATGGACACTTGAATGGTCAATTATCTCAAGACACTGGTAATTAAAAATTAAAGTGATATGATAAAAACCATCTAGGGTCCAAATCCTAATAACCCCCCAAAAATAAAAGAAATTGGTTCAGCCGTATTAGCGTGATGAGGGAACAAAGGTTTTGTACGTTCTCTTTTATAATATAGATATGCGTATTGATTGAAGACGAACACAAAAATAAAACAAATAAGTTTGAGTGTACAATACTTAATGACATACAGTATTGCATTCTATTGTTTTTATGGAGGCCCGAGAGCGGGTAAGAACTAAAATTACTTATTTCTCGGAGATTGTCTGGTTAAGAAAGAGTACAATGTATCTGCAGATTCTGCCGAAGTAACTGACTTTTAAATATACTAATTGTTTTCCCAGGCCTTGAATTTGTTTCCAAATTACCTTCACGTTAGAGACATCTCTTCGTGTCAGGTAGAAGGCAGCACGACTAGTAACAGCTATTACCATGACTACAATATTAAAATCTCTGGTGTGTAACTTACGAAAGCGGCTACGTTTATAATAATGGTTAAGAACATTTCAATTTTTTCACCTAGATATTTAAGCAACCCCTTTACTCTTAAGTGTTTTGAAGTCTACATATTAGCATTATGCATCTCTAACAGCATTCAAGACATTTAATACTCTTACTCAAACCTTTAAAGCCAAGTTTGTAGACTTACGTAAGTTTGCATTTACATGGCTGCTGTGCTAGTTCCTCGATTGCAAGCTTGTTTCAGACTTAATAATATTACATAAACTAAGGTTAGCCTTAAAATTCCTTTAAATTGACATATCTGTCAAGCATGACTTAATATTTGCACTTGGAAAACCAATATACAGACAGGACCTCTAAGACTAAATCTAACACGCAAGCATTCTTGCACAGCGTTCTTTCTTCCGTCTGGTCTAAATGTACACAGATTTATACATCAAAGCTATCTGGACTCCAAGCATTACTTGAAATTTATACTTGGCAGAGTCGTACACAGAAAGGATTTCTAAGGTTAAGTCTATTAAGGAGAAACTTAAGAAAATTAAGGAGAAACTTAGCCGTAATGTAGACGTACTTCCTTACTGGCATAGACTAGGTATTTAATAACCCTTGGCGATCCTGTGTCTTTTCTCTACAAGGTGTTACTCACTATTTTCTTTCTAAAAGAATAAAATAAAATAAATCATTTGTCCAATTGAATACAGGAAGCTGAACGGGCAATCATTTACCCGCCTTTTGTTTTGTACAGTAATAGAATTTTTTTTTTTCAATTTTGTACGCATTAAACCTAAAATGCATAGCAGAAAAGGAAGAATCACAATAACACTACATCGACATTTTTCATTTATTGTAAGCTTAAACTGTGAACTAGTGTAGAATAAACGGAACATAAGATTTAAAACTGTACCTAAACAGACCTATAACATGTATTTATAAAGAATACGTTTAAAATGTAAAGAGTTGAAGACCAGGGCGAAGAAAGTGCTACCCATTCGGAAATGCATCCTTCTCCCTAGAACGTAACCGAGAAAGCCTATTGGGAAATTCGAGCTTACATATTATTACTACGGAAGCTTTTATAAGCTGGTAGGTACGTTTGGTGCCACCTATACTATTAGTTAATCAAAGCAAAAAAAAAAAAAAAAAAAAAAAATCCTTATAATCTTATCGTCCTCTCGACACAAAAGGATGTATCTCATTTTCTGAACTTTTCTAGGAGACAAGTTTAAACTTTTTGTCACTATTTATACTATCATCTTCCTTTAAAATTTGGTTTTATCTTCTTCGTTTCCCTATATGACTTCGTAGATCAAATTAAATTTTAACAAAATACTATACAATAAATTATGATAACATCTTTAAACTTGTCTCCTTTAACTATTGCGTGTAAAATTTAATCGTTGGAGCCCCAGCACATTGGTTTGCCTAGGAGTCCTGTTAAGATGGCACTGATCCGATCTTGACCCACTTGGCGCGAAAAAACGTATACAGTGACTCACATTAATATTCGGACACTTGCATTTTGTTAAAAGTAGGAAGGATTATGAAATAAATGAGAGCCGTGTGAGTGATAAAATTAGGTATTTAGATATTCATATATTTACAGAAAGAAAAGAAGTACAAATACTGTGTCTTGAACGAAAGAAGCAGAAATAACTTACAGATACTGATAACACTGTGTATTTGCATCGTCACTTTAATATTCGGACACCTACTACATAGATGTTTTGTATGTGTTATTTCTTGCTCAGAAACGCTTCACTAGTACTTAGTGGGAATCCAACGACGTTTCTTGTCTTCCTGTAAACGGTTGGACATGCTTGCAACAAGTTTGTTGGTAGAATGGGGCGATATGTCATCCCATGCTACGCGGAGAGCCCTTTTCAAATCGTCTCGTGTCGTTACTTGTACCCGTTTGACCTTATGCTGTAGCTCATTCCAAATATGCTCTCTAGAGTTAAGGTCGAGACACTGCAGTGGTGTTTCAAACACTTTCGGACAATTATACAGCAACCATTCGCGCACTACATGCGCTTTATGCTTCGGGTCATTATCCTGGTAAAATTTAAACATCCCCATAATTCCTAATTTTTCAGCACTTTGGTGGAGATTTTGCTGGAGAATATTCAAACAAACGTCTTTTGTCATAATCCTTTCAACAAACACCAGTTCTCACACTCCCGATGCAAAAATATACTCCCATACCATCACACTTCCTCCTCCATGCTTTACGGTAGGTTGAAGATTTCCAGGATCTAACTCTGTATTTGGCTTCTGCCACACAGTTACCTTGGTATCGGAGTTATGGAGATTGAAGTTTGATACGTCCGTGAATAACACGCCATTCCATCAAGTTTTGGGCTTTACAATATGAACTTTAGCGAACTTAACTCTGTTATCTTTGTTAATTTTACTAATAAAAGGCTTTTTTCTAGCTATTTTCCCATTAAACCCTTCACTTCACAACACTCACCGCACAGTTTCAGGATGCACCATCTTCCCTGTGTCTTTATACAGCTCCACTGTTCATTTGGCCCACTTATTCTGGAATTTGTCTTCACTTTCTGAATCAATTTGCTTTTCTCTCCATCATTCAGTCTCACAGGTCGACCCTTTTGAGGCACTGACTCGATTCAATAATCTCTATTAAATCTTTATAGAATGTCAAAACGGTGCTTTTGCAAATAGTTAGTAGATCTGCAATTTCCCTGTACGATAGACCTTTCGCATGGTGAAAAATTACTAACTGCCGTTGCTTAAACGTTGTATTTGGTCCCTTCCGTCCCATTTTACTTTTATGCTTTCTCTCGGTCACACTAATCACTCGTAAACTAAGCAGATACATATGCCCTGTCTCGGGACAACCTAAATTGCAATTGGAACTCTTCCGCTGTCTCGCTCACTATTGCTAAACAAACGTCAAAACAACTGTCCGAATATTAAAGTGGCGTCCAAAATACGGTATATTGCAATTGCGTGCTCATAAAGTGGACTTAGTTTGCATAATTTAATTAATGATAGCATATTTGCTCGACTAAACCAATGCCTTTTGGTTTGTATTCCATTGGTTTCCCATTTATTATTTTTTTCATGTACAGTAAGCAAATTATGTGGAATATCTATGGTGTCCGAATATTAATGGGAGTCACTGTATCTTATCTTGCTTTGTATGCATGTCTCTGGAGACCTTTGGTTCTTGAATTATTGACCATCAAAATTAGGGCAAAGTGTTTGTCATATTTCCGTAAATTAGAGCAAGAAATCTTTTAAAGGTTAATCTTAGGGTAAGAGGTTCCATCACAGCGAAAATAAAATACCGCTAATTTTACAGTAATTATGTGATATCTTCAACTAGATAAAATATAGTCAAAATGTGGAACACGAGCTCGCTATACAATATTGTTTTACATGAGATACCGTTATCGGGACTCACTTATCTGCTTTCGATTTCCAGCCATTTAGAAAATCGGCATTTATTTTCGCATTTCTAAATGGCTGCAAACGGAAAGCTACTAGGTGACTCGTGATAACGACAATTCATGCAAAAATATCATTGTCTAGCTAGCTCTTGTTCCACATTTCGATTATCTTTTATCTAGTTGAAGATATCACATAATTACTGTAAAATTAGCGGTATTTTAATTTTGCAGTGCTTAAGCCTCTTAAGAAAAGCCAGTATAAGCTATAATAAGGATTCGCTAAAAGCAATCAAGGACAATTTTTTCCGCAGTCAGAAAACCCATTACTAGTTTCGTGAGGAACAATCACGTCTCAAACGTTGGATTAAGAATTCTGAATCACCCTGTAGAAGAGTCCCGTCTAGAACAGTTACTCTCCGCGGCACACAATACTCAATCAAAAAAGGAGGGATAGAAGCGATATTTATTGTGTGTGACTGTTGGAAGCGATACTTTTTGGTTGAAAAATGTCTACTCCACTCTAGACTAGAAGAACAACTTGAGCCCCAAGCACGTGTCTGACTACAGTCGATAGAAGAAAAGCAACTCAAAAAGACGAAGTAAGAACATTCCCGAAAAAAGAAACAGAGAAAAAAAAGAACTGTGTTCGGAACAAGAGAAAAGAAAGAAAGAGATGGGGTGGGTAAGAGTAAAAGTTGCTTCCACACAAAGAACCGAGGACCAGAGCATCCAGCATTTGATCTATAGTTCAATTGGTCAAACGTGACGACGCTTGTGGCAGCTATTTGTTCCTTCAATGGAGCCACTTCTCGTGGTCACGTGCTTTCGCGGTCTAAGAGTTCCAACCTCAATAAAAGATAATTGTAAGCTCCCCTAAACCCATTCACAATACTGAAAATGTTAAAATGCACTTCTGCTTAGAGAACTATCCGAAGGGAAAGTAAGAAAATAGTCCTCTCATTTCGCCTTTCTAAACATTTTTTCTCTTTCTTCCTGTTCGAGGGAATCGAGAACAAAGCTAATGGAGTCAAAATATATAATATTTATGTGCTACTGATTTATATCCTATCATCTGAAACAGAAACAAAGATATACAGTATGACAATGGTGAATGTTATGCTACAAATTTGAGACTATTTTCACGTACGAACTCAAAGATAGAATATTCATTAAGCATTCTTTCTCATAATTTATTCTCAATGCCGGCTTTTCTGCCATCTGTGTCTAAATGCCTCTTAAGTGTCAATAAATATAAATGTTTTAAGAGTCTATGCATATTGTAATTTTATTCTTAGGATTATTTCAATAGGATGATCTTAGATTTAACAGTAATGAAATGCACATATTGGAGACGGATCCTATTAAAAGATTTGAATGCTTATTTTAGTTCATATTAGTTCTGAACACCATTATTAGAAAAATATTTTCTCACTAGAGTGAATGTGTTTATAGTATTAAATCAAAAAACAGAAGGACCATTGCTAAATGTGAACACACTGACTGACAATATTAGAATGGAGGCACGGTGGCCCTTGTCTCGGTGCCAAGTAATTTTCAGGTGGACAACATCATGTGCGTGGGTTTTCTCGGGGGTACTCCCGTTTCATTCTACCATTTTTTCCATTATCATTCACTTGTCTTAATCATCCGTCTCCCTTATCCTAAAGGGCATAATCGTGGGACGTTAAACTGAAAGATTTCATTTCATTTTTAGAGCATTAGAGTAAACGGTATTAAATACCTATGTTAACTGTAATTTGCAGCTCATTGATTCATGTGAAGAATTATTTCTTTGTTTTCTATGATATGGACTGGAATTTTAAGGATATGTTTTTACTGAATTCTTTTTTAAGTCTAGATAAATATCCCTTGCTTTTTCAAAATACATTTCCACTCTAGTAATTCCACAAATAATGCACACTAACTTTTGTTTACTTACATGTTCATTGTTTTATAGTATCTGCTTGCAAATGTTAAATGTGGTATCTCTGCTTCTCAATAGCCGACTTTACTATTTGCCTGAAGACTTAGTATTCCATCCTTGGGGACGCGGTGGCTCAGTGGTAGAGCGTTTACCTTTGGTGCTTGGGGTTCCGGGTGCGATACCAGCCCCCGCCAAGTGATTTCGTGGTGGACAAACACCGTGCTCGTGGGTTTTCTCGGGGTTCTCCCGTTTCCTCCCACTTTCTTCATTCCACCATTTCACTCATCTCTCATCATCACCGTCTCCTTTACCCTAACCGGCATAACTGTGCGACGTAAAACTCAAAGATTTCATTTTTTCATTTCATAGTATTCCATCCAAGACGCTGTGTTGTTTAGCTATCGAATGCCTCGGGTAATGGCGCCAAAAACCTATTTTAGAGATGGAAACCAACGTCCACACATGAATTGTTTCAACTTTGGGAGTAAGTCAAAGACTGGTAAACTCATACCCGGACTATAGGGAACGTGAAGTAAACACCTCTTAACCAGTCGTTTTTTTTTTTTCTTTTTCAGAAAAAATGTTCCGGGGGTCATACTTAGTATTCCGGGGAGGCACTGCTGGTTCTATTCTATGCATAATTATATTATAGACTTATTATTTTGGTCTCCTCCGGGAGGACACTCTCAGAGCACCGCCCCCCCCCAAAAGCATGTCTGGAAGAAACACTGCTCTCAACCACGTTCACGTAGCTTTTTACTTACTTCATTCCCAAAGTATGGGTGTGTATTGTCGTGGAGACAGAGTGCCCCAGCCTCGAGCAACTGAGGTCGAGTTTTGTACGCTTTTCTTTGAGGATTCTGAAAAAAAAAGTCACGATAATACACTACCGTAACACTTCTTCCACGTGGAATTCTTTTATGGATTTTCCTTGGTGATAGTAAGCAAAAAGTATAATTTATTTGACTTTTTATTGAGCTCATCTATATAGAGTGTCCCAAAAATAGGTATACACTCCTGCATTGATCAAGTATAATATTCTAGCTTACAGGTTTATTTGCTTTGTCTGTTCCGAGCTTAAGATAAGGAAAAACACATTAAGAACAAATAATAAATAAACTATTTGCAGTGAGCTGATCAGAAAGGGACTGTATTTTGTTGGTCGTAGGGAAAATGGAGCTTTCTCTATTCGTTTGGCTGTGATTTCAAATGCGGCTTGTAGTCTCTGACTCAAATTTTATTGATAGCAACAATTCGATTCAACAATGCCTGACTTCAAGAAGAAATCTTTGTTTTAGCAAGGTTACATTGTTCAGGCATATTTGCTTTTGTAAAGCAGTCAATAAGTGCGGGATCGGTAAAGCACAAATTTCTCTCTTTTTTGAATCAAATAATATTCGGTATGACTTTGGAGGAATCCTTGTGGTTTTAGACATGGGCGCCGATCCTAGGGGGCCGAGGAAGCCCAGGTCCCCCAAAGCTCATGTGGGGCCCCCTTATTGTATTTAAGAATATACAAGATTTGGCATAATTTGAATGTACTTGTCTTCAAATCCTCATATATGCCTTCTGCATCTGAATGGGCCCCCCAAATTTACAGAGAAATCGGCGCCCTTGGTTTCAGAAAGCTCCTCACATGTCCATCGATGATTTTCTTTAGGAGGCATCTGCCACAAGCTGTACATCTGCCACAGGCTGAAATCATCGTTTATGGGTTGATGATTTCGGCCTTCCTGGTTTTATATACTCTTTTATTCCACATAATCAATAAAAAAAACAAAAAGCCCAGTGAGAAAATATACTATAGTCCATTGTTAACTCACTGCAAACTTCATGTAGAACATTGAGAATTTCTGTCGGGATTTTGCCACGAAAAGTTTCAAGCTTACTGAATGATCTCAAATTGTCCATAGACACAGTACCTAGAACACCTACAGCCTCCATTTCCAATATTTGTCACAGCCAAGGTGTGCAGACAACTGAGTTTACAAGCATCTTACTACCATCTACTGAATTGAAGTTCAAATGATGCAAGGTTAAATGGATTATTCCATCCATTAAAAAATGCTGCCAATTTAACATTATTTATGAAATGACCCTCGTATGTGAAGATTAAATTAGTACTTAAATCAATCTTGATTATTAAATATTAACATGACATGGAACAACTTTAATTTTCACGAAGTAAAGAATATTGAAACAGATTTTGAGGTGGAAATCAGTAATGAAAATCAATTAAAATGTCAGTTTTCATTTTCCAAGAAAACAAAATATGATTTCTCATACAAATCAGTGGGGCAAAAAGGAGTAAATATAGCACTATTCAATACCTATAAGTAAGTGCGTATTTGTTTAACAAATATTATTTCAAACCCTTGTTACACCAATAGTGTGAAGAAAGTTTGAAATTAAATTTATCCAACTTAACTTCCCACAATTATGCCCTTTAGGCTAAGGGAGACGAAAGACTAAGGCAAGTGAAAGATGATCGAAGAATTGGTGGAATGAGAATGCGGGGGCATGAGAGTGCTCCGAGAAAGCCCATCGACACTATGTTGTTCACCTCAAACTTACTTAGTCGGGAATTGAACCAGGGACCCCACGCGTCAGAGGCAGAGTTGGCGTGGGTCAATGAAAACTTGACCCACGACCCACTGACCCACCACCCACCGTGACCCACGACCCACTGACCCACCACCCACCATGACCCACTCTGACCCACGACACACCGTGACCCACCACCCATCATGACCAACTGTGACCCACCATGACCCACTACCCACGGTGACCCACTCTGACCCACCACCCACCATGAACCACTCTCATCCACTTTGACCTACTCTGACTCACAAAATTCATCGTCATCAACTCTGAACACGATCCACGGCCTCTTCTGAACTGACTAAAGAGTTTACACTTGTAATAAAACAAGACTGTGAAATTGTCACTAATCGGAGTTCGAATTTCTAGTCAGTCGCTCAAGCACCACTCTGTTACAATAACGGTGGATCTGACCTTTACGATATAAAATGGTAAAGTGTTCGTCAGTGAGGAAATTAAAACAGTTTGAGGTGGGGGGAAATTAGTGTGTGCCTAAAATATACTTTACTAAGATAGTATTCTTGCAAGTGTTAATTTCTGAACGCATTCCACAAGAAACTTCTATTCGCAGGAAAATACCCCTGTACAATATGGAAAAGGTTATGGTTTCTGAGTTCACAGTATTTTTCTCACAAAAGACTTGAAACATCAGTTGTTCATAGGGTATAAAGGTGCTCGGGTACCCTATGTGAGAGCATCTCCATAAAGTATGCTCATAATTGTAATTTGTGTAATCACTAAAACACCACGTTAAATTTAAGTTACAAATATGCATAATTGCAATTATTATGAACATTTACTGAAATGTAGTTTACCTAAAGCAAAGAAGAGAGGTAGTAAAAAGTAGGTACAAAGTTGAATAACACAAATAAGCCATTACTAATACAAGTATACATTTTCCGTAACTCGTAATTTTCCACCTTAAAACAAATCTGAAATCGGATTTATTTCCTGTTGGTAACTTTTTGGCGGTAAATCATCCGCAGTGGAACGATGTCCATCCTTCAGCCAAGAAATAACTAGGTCGTCTACTTTCAGCTTGTCTAGCGGTGGGCCATTAACATTGATGAGCAACAAGTTAGACGTTAGACAATTTTTGAGCACTTAATCTATTTCTAATATCAGTCATCTGTAAATTCATAAGGGAAAATCCACGTTCGCACTCTGTCGTAGAAATTGATAATACTTCTACCCGATTTCTGCAACTTCTCATCGACAATCTACTTGTTAGACTTAAGTCTGATAACGATTTTTCTCGGTCAGTTTTGAAATACTCAGCAAGAAGTATCATCTCTCTATCACCATACAACATCTTTTCCATATCGACCATGTTAGTTGGCAATGTCGACCCATGTAGAACAGAAACTTCATCTACCACGCCTTTGATAGGGAATCTTGTGAATAAATTATCAATTAAAGCCTGATAAACTGATGAATTTTTATTTGTTTATAAATTTAATTTTTGTAATTACACATGAAGGTTTGATACCATTACCAAGTTCCCTCCCTCCCTCTAGAAAGCGAAAGGGAACGAGGTTTCTGGAAAGTATTCAGAGGTGAATTGGAATTTCCCTCCTTTTTCAACTTCAATTACCACACTGCTGTTTGCCATGTGCCAAATTACGATGAATTTCAATTAAATTATCATAGTATAATTATTTCCTTGTTGAATTATCAATACTTTTCAGTGGAAAAAAGGATGAAATGTCAAAGTTCCAAATCAAAGTAAGTAGACCAACGTAAAGGGAAATAAGGTGTAAAATTTTCCATAAAATTATGCGTACAATCCAAACTTCAAATTTCCGTGTAATTAAGCTTACAGTACAAATTTTATGCCTATTTTTCTCACAACTTTATGGTTTGATTGCCCTGTGCTGTGAGCGCTCCATATAATAAACATAAGCTTCAGCAATTATTATAACAGAAAGCAATGGATATATGAAGCCAAGCACTGTATTTTTTGTCTCTGATTTTTTTTTTCTGAAATAACATCGATCGTTTTCGATCATTTTTACAAACCAACTCACTACCAATTTTCCATATATAGAAAGTGCTCCCCCCACATAAAGGAAAATTTATAAAAATGCTAGGACACATTCTGTTTATTTTCTATAAAGAGTTAATACACTGAATTTCAGCTCCGTTAGTTTAACGGGTTGCTAGATACTCATTAGTTTTCGCAAAAATTGGGATCCTCACTACCTCCTTAGGATATTATGCATTATAATGAAAGCAATATAACATCCCAATTTGGATTAAGGCCTAACTATATACCAAAAGTAATTTCATTTGACTTTGCAATTTGACCGTGATGATCAGGCACACATAGTTACATTCAATTTTTCATAAATAATTTATATACTACAGTGATTCAAAAATGCATTTTTTCCAGTAGTTAACTCTAAAACCTCACAGGTCTCGAAAGCCAAATTGTAATGTAAGTCCTATTGCTATTATTACTATTAAAAATATCAATATCCAAAAGTGCCTGAAATTCTTTTTTCACTTGGTTAGATATACTCACCTCAGGTAAGTAGACAGAAACAAGTGGAAAAGAAAGGGAAATGAAGGTCTTGAAAGTAAAACGGAGACAAATTTACCAGTCTTCAAAAGATACTCTCTACAATGCAGTGAGCAGAGAGGGTCGGTAGATCATACTGAGTCGGTGGGTCGCAGTGGGTCACGGTGGGTGGTGGGTCACAGTGGGTCATGGTGGGTGGTGAGACGCAGTGGGTCACGGTGTGTGGTGGGTCACAGTGGGTCATGGTGGGTGGTGGGTCGCAGTGGGGCACGGTGGGTGGTGGGTCACAGTGGGTCATATGCTGTTGACCCACGGCCCACTGACCCACTCAGAAAACTTGACCCACTTGACCCACCGACCCACTGACCCACTCCATCTCTGGTCAGAGGTAAGCGCTCTACTACAGAGTCACTCTGTCCCTTCTGTTAAGAGAGTTTGAGACAACAAGAAACATACAGCTACACTTTATGAAGCTTTAACAGTTATTGACATGCCAATAACCGAAATTATTTCTGTGGTTTCATTCGTGATTTATTTATTATTAATATTATTGTTTTACGCACTGTTCGCGTACTGATAGATAAAACTCTGTTCGGTGTTGGAGATGTTGAAAATTGTTGAAAACTTTAATTGCACACAATTGCTGACACCAGCAAATGTATTCTAAGAAAAATTGTTTAGACCAAACACGCACATTTACACACATTTATCCACACACATTTACATAATCTCCACGCATTCTGTACGCACAAAAGAAAATTAAGCTAAATGTGGCCATGATAATCTTTCCTCGCAGCACAACGTCTGGGTTGAAAAATTCCCTTCGCTTTGTATCAAATCAAGAGAATGGAAAACAAATTGGTCTGATCGTCGGAAAACGACTTGTTGACAGCTGAAGAATCTATCAACGAAAAGGAAACAGTTCCGCATTACAGAGCGTCTGTCGAAAGGGTTTCCTCCTTTTCTTTTCCGCTTTGTGTTTTTTCTCATAGACCCCGAACTGGAGTCCAAAAGTGAAAATAAGCCACTGCGGTTGGACTATTGTATTAGGTACGACAATTAGACACATACACTGTATTTATAAAATCGATTTTCAATGCACCAGTTTACAAATGGTAAGCTGTTGTGCTATTATTTGTGGTGTCTTTTTCAATGTAGGGCATATCTTAAAATAAAATTCCGTTCCTCTGTTTTATGTATACGTGTAGGAGGAGTACAAAGCGGAAGTTGTATGTTTAATTTTATGTACGTTACAATGTACTTGGGTCTTTCTCGTTTATGAGAGCTTTACATGAAATGGGAAACAAGAAAATAATTATTGCAAGTCATGAACGTCTACCAAATTGTACGTTTTTGTTCATTTATGAAGAAAATTAGAGCATTGTCTAACTTAAAACTGTATATTTAAGACACTTTTATCTAATCTTTCAAATATTTATTTTTTATCTATTATGTGTAGATTTTCTTATTTTACGGAATAGCATTAATGAAAGCTTGATTATGTAAGCTTCGTCCTTCATGACGTCACAGTTTTGCTACTCAGCTTCTCATAAACTCCTCACACAGACAAATGAAAATGAAATCGTTCAGTTTAACGTCCCACGATTATACCTTTTAGGCTAAGGGAGATGATAATTAAAGTGAAGGATGGCGTAAGAATCAACGAGAAGAGAAAGTGGAAGGAAACGAAGTACCCCTGAGAAAACTTACGAACATAATCTTCTCCACTAAAATCTTACTTGGCCGGCGATCGAACCAAGGGACTCCACACATCAGAGATAAGCACTCTACCAGTGAGTCGCTGAGCCCTCAAAAACAAACAAACAAAAATGATCAATTAATATAACTCAATATTCTAAAATTTCGAATTAGATTCCCGTTGAATGATAATTCTATTACAATTACCCGTAAAGAACATACATAGACGATTGTCTACACATGATATTGTAGATCAACTTACTGTTCTGAAAATACTTCTCTGTTTACATTGTAGACGTTGTGTTTATGTGTCAATTTTCTTGTTCCTCCTTTTCTACCACGAAATGTATGTGTTAGATATAACGTTAATCCATCAAATCACGGCGAATAGCGTTTATCTAATCTACAAAATAGACACAGTTCAATAGCTATATGAGAAAATATAGCGTGTCCATGGAAATACTCTCGCTGCTGAACGGGTTGTTAAACTCAAAATCAATTCAACTCCATGGAAATACGATCATACTTTAAAGCAAGGACGTCATTTAGGGGGGCAAGGAGGGGCATTTGCCCCCCTGAGTTTGAGATTTATATAAATTTTATCGATAGGATAGTAGTATGTCAGTGAAAAACGCAAGATTTAACTTATATCAAGGGGTCTTGCCCCCCCCCCCCAAGCCAAATCTGAAATGACGCTACTGTTTTAAAGTGGTATTACGTTGCTCTCGATAATCGTATTTAACTTAAATTAGTCCCATTTGAAAGAAAAAAACTCAAATTTTTTTACCATATCTCATAGACATTGAATGTGGGCCGAGTGATGATGCATACATCAAGACGATATTCCCATTCTCGCCACACACACACACACTCCAACATACCTGATGAAATGGATTTGATGACATATGAACACACGACCCACAAAATCACGGTACCACTTCAAAATTGACATGGTCGAAACCTTCGCCTAAAGGCACACTGAACCTGCACCAGACTCTGCGTGGCTGTTATATTCCAAAACACACCAACTTCATTCTTCTGGGGTAGTCATAACTCAGGGGCGTCATTTCAGACTTCGCTTGGGAGGGGCAAGAGCACCACTGATATAAGAATCTCACGTTTTGTACTAGTGTATTAGTAGGCAATCTATTAAAGCATATGTATTTCTCAAACTCTTGGAGGGGGCAATTGTCCCCTCCTGCCCTCCCTAAATGACGCCCCTGTCATAACTCCTTAAAACTTATTCTTTAATAACAACATAACACAACTAAATGAAATAAATTTATGTTAGCACATTACAACATAACAGTACAGAAACATAAAAGCTTCTCAAGTGACATCCACCACAAACAGCAACTCCCTGCTAAATATCCAACAATGAAACCAGTAATTACAAAGGACACCTAAACATAAGCGAATTTACTTTTTCTGTGTTTGATCCTGTCTATTATGAACATTGTTGTGCATTGTTGTCCATTGTTGACATGCACAAAAATATTTCCTTTAAATGTGACCAATTTTATTTAAATACGATAATCTAAAGCAACGTAATACCACTTTAAAGTGATACTATTTTTTTTTATGGATATGCTGTATACAGTGGCGTATTTAAGGATGCTTTCGGGCTTAAGCCTCCCGGATTTTATTTATTATATTAAAGTAACTGAAATATTGCAGAATGTTCACATTTCCAAGAATAAAGTTAACAAAGCCCCCCGGAAACAAAATCCTAAATACACCACTGGCTGTATACGAGGGTAAAAGTGAGAGGGAACGCAGGATGACGCCGTCACGCCACTTCCAAAGAATATCTATGAACTGTGACGTCCCTCCAGTTCCTAAAATATTACAATGGGCAAAGAAAGGCACCGGGGACGGCTTGACGTCTTGCGTCCCCTTACCTTTTCAGATTCACTTTTACCCCTGGTTATATACAGCATTGTGTAGCGTAATGTGTCTATTACTATATGATTTCTGCTAACAGTGAAACACATAGTTCTAACAGTGACATACATACTCCTAAGAGTGAGAAACATAATGCCAATAACGGCACATATATTCCTAATACAGGGACACATTCTGTTAACAGTGCAGACGTACTCATAGCAGTGATACAAGCACTCCTAAAAGTGACACACATACTCCCAAAGGTGAGGCTCACACTTCTAATAGTGACACACCACACAACAATGACACACATTCTGGTAACAGTGACACATATACACTAAAAAAAGATGACACCCATATTCTTAAATCAGATGTACATTTTCCAACAATGCTTCACGTATCCTACCTAATAGTGATTCAGATAATCCTAACAGACATGTCCATACTACTTATAATACAATATTACCGTATAATTTGAAACATTTTATTCAAAGGTAACACATATAGGCCTATCAAATCAAGCAGAACAAAAAGACATACTTGAGGGTAAATTATAATGTGTAATTTTTGAGAACATTGACAAAAGTTAACCCTTTTCTTTGCAAGGAGACTTGCGTTACTCAGAAAAAATACAGCATGCGATTTCCGTGTAAAATTGTTGTAAAATAAGACATAATTGCACATTTTAGTTACATGTTTTATTTAGACAAGACTGTGACGTAATGTATACCTTAGGATACATTGCCAAGAATAGGTCACAAAGTAACAAAAAATATTCAAAAGCTTTATGTATCCGAAAGTATATATAGGGTATTGCCAAGAAGAGGGTTAATATTCATGTCGAAAAAAAAAATCATTCATGAGACACCATAGCCTGAAAAGCACGAACAAAGGAAATCGATAGTAAAAGATACCTTCATCAAGCTTTTTTTTTTTAATGGCACTATGGCGTTCAACTCTTGTGCATGGGGTCCCGGGTTCAATCCCAACTCCCGCCAAGTGAACTTTGTGGTGGACAAACACCGTGTGCGTGGGTTTCCTCGGGGTACTCCCGTTTCCTCCCACTTTCTTCATTCCACCATTTCATTCATTTCTCATAATCACCGTCTCCTTTAGCCCAGCCTCCATAATCGTGGGACGTAAAACTCAAATATTTCACTTCATTTTTACGTTGATCAATGTGTTGTGATTTAATTCTTGTCAGCAGATTGATTTCAGTCTCGTGAAATTCATTGAGAATGAGCATAATTTATCGGGAGAAGTGCATCTCGAATATAACTAGAAAGAATTGGTCACGAATATTCCAGAAAGGTCGGGATCATACGACAGACTGTCCATGTACAGGAATTAGTATCGATTTAGTGCAAATTTGTAGCCGATTTTCAGACTTAATGCTGCTCTTGTTGTGAAGTTTCGGCACACTATAAATGATAGGAGCAACTTCACAGTGACCCAACCAGTTTCTCCCTTCAAATTAAAATAAGTTTGGAGTCAGAAATTAGTAAGGGAATAAGTTCCGGTTGTCTCGTTGAGAAGTTAGGGTAGAGCAAATGTGGCTGAACCGATTTGACACTTATTTATGAATTTTTTTTTTTTTTTTTTTTACAAACTCAGAAAGAATTCACTCCGAAAATTACTGCCGAATTAATGCCCGATTCGCAGAATAAGTGCTGCTCTCGTTGACAAGAAGTTAGGGGGCAGTAAAAGCGGCTGGGGGAAGTTTCACATTGGTCGAATTACATACTTAGGTATACTATTTCCTCGATTATGGACTATCGCTTTGTTTCAGTTGAAGATTAATAAAAAGGTAAATTGAAATAACTTCTTTGTTAGCATTTGCTTTTTTAGTTACAGATATAGATAGAACCAAGGTCTAACTCTGACTCATGACTTCAGGGGCGTAACGACCATTAGAAAATCATTAAAAGCGAAAGCCACGCAACATAAGATACTGTAGAATAATTTACTTAGGTGTATTACGTTATTTTAAAGTTATGGTATTCGTAGTAAACAAAATTGGTCGATTTCCAAAAATGGACATAAACAGTTTAAATTCCTGAAAGTTGATACCAACAGATGAGAGTGAAAATCGAAAACAGAAAGAGATGAAGTGGAAAAGCGCTGTAAACTATATAAACGCAACGAAGAATAAACAAAGGGGGCATAGTAGCAAGTAGCTAGTTGGCGAGAGAAGTAGATACTACGCTCATTAAACTGGTCAAAGACGTCTTAAGAATGGGCTTAAAAATTAAAGGTTCTGCAGTCTCATCTTGTATCTTCTGTCCTTCTATTTTGTTATGTAAAATATTGAAATGAAAAGTTCATAACAATGTGGAGGTCTTACATGAGATAGGCTATGATTAGAAATTAATGTAATTCGTTTATGCTGAACTTGTATAATTATCAATGTAAATTCTAATTATGTAATGAAAAATTGATACCTTTAGGGTCGGATCCAGGAGTTTCTGAAGGGGGGTGCACCAATAGTTTTTTTTTTAAATATGTCTTCAGGCATCTGTAGTGTGAATGAGAAAATGCACTGGAAATGCTAATTGTCTGTCCTTGGTGAATTTTTTTCTTTCAACTTTTTAGAAAATTGACTTAAATTAACAATTTTGCAAAATTTTCCTTTGTTTTAAGCTCAAACGGAAACATGACAGCAGAAATTTTTGGAAAGTATTGCTATTTTCACTGCTAGCTTCTCACTTTGAGTAGTATATATTTACAACGAAGGCAGGATGCACGTGCACCTTTGTGCACCCCCTAAATCCAGCCCTGGGTACATTGTACTAGGACAAAGTTGTAAACTCTTCTGAGTACCGAGAATGAATTATACATATTATCATTAAGGATCATTTGAAGTAATCCTTTTTTCCTTCCTTCTATAACCTAATCAATAACGTATAATAACAAACATTATCTATGTATTCAATAGGTATTAAATTATAAATTAAAAAGCATAACTCCAATAGTTAGTTACGAAACAATACGCTGACATTTTCCTACATAGAATGAAAAATCAGACATTCGTAAGGCTACAAAAATAATGTTAGAAGTTTGTGAACTACATTCTTCAAATCTTATTACCTTATATTACATTACATTATTTATTTATTACACCAACATGTCACTATATTTCAAACATATTTAACCAATAAGCAATTAGAAATATTAACCATTTAGTACTAAAGTGAGGTGTTATTGATACCCCACGTCGTAAAACACACATCTCCAGACTAATTAATTTACTACTTGAGATCATTAGTATCTTTTAGTAGTTTCTTTGCACCTTATCTATACATCTAACCTGAAAAGAATTATATCACAATTGTTATTTTTGAATTAAAACGTACTTAATACTAGGAATATGTATAGGTTCACCATAATTTCAATAGGTAAAAGAGGAACACACATATAAGTTGCTGCTGAAATTTATTTTGGAATTACGCCAAGTGAACTTTGTGGTGGACAAACACCGTGCTCGTGAGTTTTCTCGGGGTTCTCCCGTTTCCTCCCACTTTCTTCATTCCACCATTTCACTCATCTCTCATTATCACCGTCTCCTTTAGCCTAATCGGCATAACCGTGGGACGTAAAACTCAAAGATTTCATTTCATTTTTATTTTGGAATTAATGAATAATTGATATTAGTACATTAGAGGGGCGGATCCAGGACGGACTTCTGGTGAGCGGTGGGTTGTAATACTGCTACTTAGAGCTACTTTTAAGAGCTCTAAACTCTGAGATGGGTTTTATATATATATAAAATAAGAAAGTTTCCTCTTCTGAAGGGGCGATCGCTCCTGGATCCGCTCCTGGTATATTACCACAAAAGGAAAATGTAAAACAAAAAAAGGAAACATTTATCGTACAGTTGAAAACACAACAAAGCAGTGTTATAATAACGCTTAACTATGGTGCTTTGTAGTGATAAAACTTTATGCCGAAATACTGTTATTTCCTCATTAATCGGGACAATATTTTGTATTTTCAATACGGAATAATCCCGACAATTTTGGACGTTAGACTTATTGGGGACTAATGGTTGCAGTAACATGATAAATACCAGCAGCGTACTTACATAGTTGTTACGAATTTCTTCACTAAGCAGGACTTGATTTAACGTTTTTTAATCCCTCGTGGACAATACATGAAACGGAAGTCAAGTTATTTCCACGAGACCAGAGGAAGTGTTGCTTAAAATGTTCTGAGTTTTCAAAAAGAAGAAGTCCTGAATGAGTGAGCAACTGGGTGACTGACTGACCAACGCCCAGGCCAAACCGCTTAAGCTAAAAATTTGAAATTTGGCAGAGCATAGGTTTTCTGACGTAAGTAGCACCTAGGAAGGATTTTTAGAAACTCGACGAGCCAGTGAGGAAATAGGAGTGTCAATTATTATATTAAAAATCTTCGTATCTCCGAATTCTTGAATATCAGAGGAATTAAATTTAGTATATGGACATTTCATTTAAAATAATTAGACACATGTTTCAAATTGTTTCGATATTTGACCTAAAATGGAAGAAAATGTAACGGAAGAAGAAAAAGGGGTGAGGATTCGGATTATTATTTTAAGATAATCTATTTGGGAATGTTTCAAGATTAGGGACATGAAATTTAATATTTGGACTTCTCATTTAAAATAACATGTTTCAGTTTTTTTTTTAAATATTTGACACAAAGGGGAAGAAAATGAGTGGCCAAGGGGGAAAAGGGGTGGGATTACAATTATATGTAACAAAATTGTTCTGTAGAACTCTTTTAACGTTACAGACCCTAAATTTAGTTTTTGGTCTTTTGTTTAAATTAATTGAATGTATTTTTCAGCTTTTTTAGATGTTTGACCTAAAATGGAAGAAAAACGGGTGGAGTGTATTTTAGATGGTCATACGAGACGTTTTAATTTTTTGCGGTACACCGAGTTCTGCAAAAATATTGCTTGCAGTAACATGTATGGCATTTGCTATTCCACCTATAAAATGTTGGTTATCACGCACTGTTGTATTATTTTATTACAAGTATATCTGGAGATTATATTATAGCCTAATATTTTTTTTAAATTGAGTATATGTATTGGAAAATACAGATGATTGTGAACATAATAGAAATACCTGAAGTTGGAAATACGTCAAATATGTGGGTTACCGGAGGTCAGACGGGAAATGCAGACCCAGTCTGTTGATCTTGATATGATAGAGAAAGCCCCACACTACATAAGGTGTAGAACAGTACTGTGTAATGAACTAAGCAGACGGTGATTGCTTAAAGGAGTAAAATTTTTGGCGTTTGATTATGTTGTGCGAGAGTGACGATAGCGGCAAGTGTGTTGTGAGTATCGAGGGATAGTGTCGAAGTTAATGATGGCTTACAAAACTCACGGCAAAATCAAATAGGTGAAGCGGGACACTGTTTGGGAGAAAATTTTCAGTAATAGGTCCCACGTGGATAAAAGCAGATTGTCATTCAAGACAGTACTGTAACTGCAGTGCAAGTGATGGAATTCAAGCAGTACCTCAAGCATTAGCCTTTGTCGACAATCAGTCCATTGCACAAGTGAAGCTGCCGATAAGGGACCATCAAACTTGAGCATGACTTCAATTGTTACATGAACATGCAACATGGACTGCTGATGCCTGGAAATGCGTGACATGACCGCAAGAAGCATTGTTCACTTTATTGCAAGAAACGAGTGGACACTGAAAGAAGCGTATGGTTTACAGTTCCTCCGACCACCCGTGAATAATTACGGTGATTGTGTAATGATGTGGGCTTCAATATCCTGCGTCCTGTGGTTTCCAGTGCGTCCTGTGCTGACGCTTTTGTGTCACTCTACTGCCACGATTATGTAGCCATTTGAAAGAACCATATGTATCATACGGTCTAGTTCTTGTCCTTGGGTAATAACACCAAACTGCAGGATGGTAACGCTCATTCACAAAGCTAGTGCTCTTCGGCGTGGTTTGAGGATAAAATCGAGATGAAGTTGAACATTTCTTCTGGCCATCCCAATTCTCAGACCTGGACATGATTGAACATTTGTGGTTAGAAACATGAATCCGGCACAGATTCCTGGATCTATCCTACCTCATGGAATTAAGTGATGCACTGCACACAGAATGATGTAATATTCCATTTAATACTATTCAGGACTGCAACTCCATTCCATGTGACATGAGAGTTATTCTGAGGGTGAAAGGTAGTCGAATGCAATATTATTCTGGTAAAGCTGCACTTTTTCAGGTGCTTCTATTACTTGGATAACAATACGATGTAGTTAACTATTAAAATATACTTCATGAATTACAGTATATGATATATTTCACTTAACTAGTGCCTAATATGAGAACTTAAGAGGAAGGGATTTGAAGAATATGGGATGAAAATAAATGTCAGAAAAACAAAAGCCATGGTGCTTGGAACGAAGCGGTCTATGTCAAATATAAAAGTAGGAGGGGAGAAAATAGAACAAGTGAATAGTTTTCGATATCTGGGTAGTATTCTTAGTAATGACATTGAGTGCGAACGTGAAATAAAAGCAAGGATAGGAATGGCGAAAGAAGCCTTTAGGAATAAGAAAAGTCTGATTTGTGGGATCTTGAATAAAGAGTTGAGGAAAAGACTCATAAAATGCTTCGTGTGGAGTGTTTTACGGTATGTGGCGAAAACATGGACATTGCGTAAAAGTTATGAAAAAAGATTGGAAACCTTCGAAATGTGGATGTGGAAAAGAATTGAAAGAATTAGTTGGTTCGAGCGTAAGACAAATGAGAGGGTGTTAGAAATGGTGGGGGAAAAAGAACACTTTTAGATATTATTAACAAGAGGAAGACAAACTGGTTGGGACAATGCCTAAGAAGAAATTGTATCATGAGGGACGTCCCAGAGGGTATGGCTGCTGGAAAGAAAGGAAGGAAGCGAAGGAGATTACAATTACTGGATGATATAAAAACAGAAAGATCATACGTGAAGACGAAGAGGTTAGCGGAAGACCGTAGAGCATGGAAGCTGCTTAGCTGCGGCAAATGACCTGCCAATAAGGCAGAATACCTATGATGATGTTATGATGATGATGATTACCTAATAAGACAGATGTGAAAGTTTTATTTAGAAATATCCTTTGTTGAACAGGGGGCGATTATCCCAAATTCTTGGATTGACAGAAAATCATTGTTAAATATAAAAAAATACACAGGCTATCTCCTATTATTATGGGAATGTAGGTTGAAAATTCTGCACAAGAGTCCACTGAAGTAGTTTTTGACAGTATAGAAAAAGCCCTCGACGGTCATGATATTATTATTATATACAAACTACAATTTTGCAGATGGTGGAGAAATGAGATATATTTTTCTCTGGTTGCAACTGTGTGTTGTATTCGATAGATACAAACTACAATTAATAATTAATTGGAATATAAATTTCGAATTTTTGCTGACATGTATCCTTTTGCGTGCATCTCATACGTACCGTATAATAAAAACATTGACTCACTGCTTGCAACCCATTTATTAGTTTATCGCCCGTCTTTTCAACAAGGATTTCCTTCAATGACTCTTTTAATTACTGCCATACATAATGCAAGCTTATTACGTGGTAACAAACAAAACACACACTCATCCTAAGATTTATTTTATAATATCATAATATTATCAGTATCACTACGTGGCCTGTAAATGCAGTGATTGCAATATCAAAGGGATTTGAGCAGACGGGAGTGATTATCTTGCTCCTGAGCCTTACTTCAATATTTAAAAAATATATATTAACAGGAAAATATTCAATATTTTCATATTTATAGCTTTAAATCTAAGTTCATTATTATTACTACGAAGATAATCACTTACGATTCACTTCCAATCATAATCAGCAATTACTGTTGAACGTAAACTTAAAGAGTATTTCTAAACAAAACCTTTATATGCAGCTCTAGAAATTAGTTATTTCATATTTGTCTGGAAACCATAAGTGTCTCCTGTGCATATGGATGGAAATTCAATCTTTCACGGCCGCCATTTTGTGCTTTTCCGACATTATACGATCGATTTCGTTTAATGCACCAACGATGTTGAATTTAAATTCTAACCAACTGGCTCAGTAGTAGAGTGTTTATTAACTACAGAATTTTTTTTGGGGGGAAGGGGGCTATGCGAGCTTGTGGTGCAAAAACTATTTGTTTCCATACTTTTGTTCTGGAGTACCTTTCAGTTTCTTCCAATTCTATCTGTTTTACAAAACGTTTCATAATCCTAAATTGTGAACATGAACATTATTTTTAACTTCACGCGGAGCACTTCTGACTTTTAAGCTAAAGGAGAAGAATGGTTATAAAGTAGTTAGGGAAAATGAGAATAAAAGGGGCAAATAATCTTAAGAAAAATGACGCAGAGAATGTTGTCCACCACAAACTCACATGAATTTGGATTGAATCAGGGTCACCTGGCATCAGAGGTAAGTTCTTTACCAATAAGCCACCATTTTCTTCATCCTAAAACTAATTATTTTGTATTGCCTATTGGCAAAGATGGAGTGGGTCAGTGAGTCATGGATCAACAGAACGTGATCCACTGTGATCCACCACCAACCGGGACCCATTCTTACCAGCTGACCCACTCTACTCAGACAGCATTGGCAGCATCTCCTAAACACTGGTGAATTTGTCTACGATTTACTTTCAAGGTCTCCATTTTTCTTCCTTTTTCAATTGTTTTATTAACTTACCTGAGATGAGCATATCTAAGTGAAAAAAATTGAGGCACTTTTAGATATTTAGATTTGTAATTATAATAATAGCAATAGGAGTAACTACTTGGCTTTCGAGACGTTGTCCAATTATACATTTTTTTCCTTACGTTGGCTTACTTTACCTTGATTTGAGACTTTCAAATTGTATCCTATTTTTTTTTACTGAAAAGTACCTGTAATTCAACAAGTAAATAATTATATATGATAATTATATTGAAATTTATCATAATATGGTCCATGACAAACATTTTACCATTTTATATCGTAAAGACCAAATCCATCGATATTGTAACACAGCGGGTGTTTGAGTGCTTGACCGTAGAAATTCAGACTCCGATTAGTGATAATTCCACTTTCTTGTTTTGTTACAAGAGTAAAATCTTTATTAAGTTGAGAGGAGGGCGTGGATCATGGGTCAGAGTTGATGACAATGGGTTTTGGTGGGTCAGAGTGGGTCACAGTGGGTGATGAGTCATGGTGGATCGAGGTTCACGATGGGTGACGGGTCAAAGGGTCATGGGTCAAGTTTTCATTGACCAACGCCATTTCTGCCCATAGGATATAATCGCAGAGTATTGAACCAAAAATTAAATTTCATATAGTCTTACTTTCCAACGGTTATTGTATTATTTACAGCGTAGTGCATTGTACTACAGGTTATACATCTGGGAAACAAAATAGATGAATTAGTGATTTGAACTGAAAAAATCAAAGCAGAACTTCCATTGCCTCTAAAGGAACTTCTACCTATGTATAAAAAACTGCATAAAACATTGACGTAATGAAACCATGTTCTAAATACCTGACAATGTCAAGCCATCCTTTCGCGTTTTGAAGGAGAAATTAAGCGATTTTTAAGGTGAATACCCATAATTAAAGTTCTCTTTCTCTTTCGTTTAAGTTCCACACTATGTAATTTCTCACGGAGAAGTAAAAGTAATTTGCTGCTATAACGACCAATCATCACGACACATTAATGCCACTTTCTCATATACAACCGAAAAAGAGAAAAAAGAACTTTTAAGGTACGAAATACAATAAAAGTATAACTTCGCTCGGGAGAGTTCAATATCCTACTTGAACAGTTAGTTTATCCTGAATTTTATGCCACCTTCAAAGCCCGTACACAAGTTGGGCGGAGATTCTTAATACTTCGCATGGGAATTTCAAAGCAAAAACAAAAAAGAAGAAAAGAAAAATGTCATTGTGTTCATCGGTTTTGTTTGGAGACAAAATAAAAATCACAAATGACCTGTTTCTTGTGCGTGACGTTTTAGGATTTAAATGGCACGAAATGCCCGCAAGGTGAGGTAATTCGTGACGTATATTTGTTGTCATTTCTACTGGCTCTTCTTACACATGTCAGGTGTATATATGGGTTGACATCCATCGTACAAACGGTAAATCGACTGAATAAACAATGTGTGTTTTCATCGAGTTTTTAATCATTAAAAGCCAGTTTCCATGAAATTTTCTCATGATGAAACAATTCACAGCTGACGTGATTTTAATTCGTAAATGTTATATTAATTTCTCTACATAGTATCGCTGTGTCAATTTAATACAATGACTCTGCGTTGCCCAAGTTATGTTAAAATTTTACACAAGACTGGTGCTACTTTAATTTCATCGCACTTCGGAGTAAAGAGTCAAAATGGTAGTCGTTTAAGTAACTGTCTAATATGATAAGGAGATATTTTATTAACTCTCTGTTGATGATGTAGTATTTATCACTGCCAGAAAAAGTACCTTGACAAAAATATTTGCTTCCTCCTTAAACGGACACAATTTTTATGAGGGATAATAAAGTATGGTATAAACTACTTATTAGTATTTACGAGGAAGGAAATATACATGGGAACGAAAAGAAACATAGGAACAACAGATGGAAGTACTTCTACTCATGTAAATTTTAGAAAATACATACGCTCACAAAACTATTTTCGTGAAAGAGTACAAGAAATACGTTTGAATACGTTTTTTGTTACTTGATATAGATGTCAAATATACTGCCTAATGCCTTCATCATTGCAAAAAATAAAAACTAGTGGAAATTCTCAATGGCAGTTACTACACTGTAAAAAATAAAACAGCATTTAAACACTTTTAGTACTGATGTTGGGCGGGAAATATATCAAGTGTGTGTTTATATAGTGTGCTTTGCGTGTCAAAAAGCGTTCATTCTCAGAAAACAATATCTAGTATGACATATTTAAAACACTGCTTCTGAGCAAACAGTTCGAAAACAAAATGATGACAAAATTTTGCAAATTTTGTACGTACATCAGGGACATACTTGGACAAAACAGTATCTACAAGGGGTGAATATGTATCATCTGGAGGTGTTCAGAGAGTGTTGGTAGTGTGTAGAGTGTCCTACTGTGTCTAAAAGAAGTTTTTGTAGTTTTTGCAGTGTAGATACTTATGATATTCTTGGAAGGCAATGGTCTATCTGATATTTTGAGGTGAATGTGATACTTTCGCTAAGTCATTATTCCCTAACAGCTGACGAATAATTACAAAAATTAACATTACCAATATCTTAATGGCCTTCGTTCACCATGCTAGCTAGGGTGTTACTAACCTCACACGGTATGTGAGAAGATAACAATGGCGCCGTTCCTATTTCCACGTTCTTTCCCTTATTCCCCTGTCTCAAAATACCGGCAAGGTGTTATTTTCACATCACTCAAAACCGTGTCTGTGTCAGATTGGTAACATCAGGCCTGTGATAATCTCAGCACCGGTCTCTTGAACTCTGAAATAGCCATGCTGGTGCAAGTGGCCTGTGTTCAAATTGAGCTGTTTTAACACCACAATATTTTGCTGGTAATTTAACTACTATAACTTTTGGCTTCTCATTTCACAGAATTATTTTTGACTTAAATTACCTAACAATTCCAACATATTGTCTTTTGTTACTTCGTTGTGAAGTGACTAACGCCCACACTGTCTGTGTCCATGATTTCGGATTTGACAGAGTGAGGACGCATGCTTCAGATATATAGTAGCTCGGATTCCACTTTAAGAAGTAGCTTTCACTTAACGTAAATTCGATTCTAATACTGGATGCTAAACTCCATCATGTCACCAAATTCTAGGAAATAATTCATTTTAAACTCTCTTGGTTCTACAGGGGCCGCGGTGGCTCAGTGGTAGAGCGTTCACCTATAGTGCTTGTGGTCCCGGGTTTGATCCCAGCCCCCGCCAAGTGAACTTTGTGGTGGACAAACACCGTGTGCGTGGGTTTCCTCGGGGTTCTCCCGTTTCCTCCCACTTTCTTCATTCCACTATTTCATTCATTACTCATCATCACATTCTCCTTTAGTCTAACCGGCATAAACGTGGGACGTAAAACTCAAAAATTTCATTTTCATTTTTTTCTCTTGGTTCTACAGCCGATGAAGGACTACAACTGACCAGATTTTCCTTATTTCAATTACGTATGTGTAGTACACCCGTTTCCATGTCAATGGTTGCGGTGTCCTAACTTAATTTTTGTACAGAGCTTTATCTATAACTCGGATTTCGATCAAAGCGTATTTTACTTTAATTCTGCTTAAATATGATTGCCATTTGTAGGATGTGGTGAGAAATTAGCTGGGTTTGTTACGTATGTAGTTTATTCCCAAAGTGAAAGATGATTTATTAAAACGTTACGAATTACTACTTAGTCTATCCTAGACAGAAAGAAACAACCTTTCGCCTGCACCAAGATTCAGAAAAAAATATATTTAAATTTAATAGTATATAGTACGGCAATCTTTTTCAAAATAAATGAATGCAAAGCAAACACATTTATACATTTTCTCGTAGAAGGGTCAGCCACAAATATATATATATATATATTTACAATCTGTGTGAAAAAACATTATTTCCTCTTCTTGCCAAGGCTGTCTTAACGCATGGGCCCAACGAATACTTGCCTGAATGCCCTACAAGCATAGGGATCCATGTTAATCTGTGTATAGCAAAATATAGCAGTCTAGACACGATATGGGGAACTTGGGCCTTCACATAAAGTGAGGCTTTCTGGGTCTGTTGTAAAAACTGTTACATTAAATAAGAAATATGATGTATAGAAGAAATTCTGAAGTTACATAAGTTATATCAAATAATATAATGTTATACAGGGTTGATAAAAAACTAGGTATAAAAAGTCTGTTAAAATTGTAAAATGTTCTTTCTTATTTATTAGAAAAATATGTGCATGTCCTTCGTTACATTATAAAACAAAGAATATGCTAAATATTAACATAGCGTGTTATAAAAACAGCTTTCTCAAATGGCCAGGGATAAAATCGATACTTTTCTGAGGAATGTCTATTGGGATGTTGGCAAATAACTTGCTTACAATTCCTCCACTGTTCGAGCTTTAAACTTGTAGATCTCTCCGTTAGTGTAACTTCATGAGAAAAACAAATTCATACGGAATGAGATCTGGAATTCTTGTTGGCCATTGTGAAGTTCACCCAACGATCATAGCTCACTCATAGACAGATAAACGGTCTGTCATGTTTGTTTACATTACGTGTGATCCTCCCCGCGCTCAATGATTGAACTAAGTGAAGCAGGTACTGTAAAATCTTAATAATTAATTTATATTAATTATTCGACTGTTTTGAATCTAGTTTCAACATGAAATCGACAATAACATAATTCTTATAGAGTATTAAAATACGTAGTTAATTCTCACCCATCTGGTATAATATAAGTGTGCATTATTAATGTAACTAATTACTGTAAAATAATTAAAAATACTAAATCTATTAAAAACTTATCATATGCGGTCTTCTTGGGGAATGGGCATTGTCAACGTGACCTTTAAAACAAAAAAATATTCCTCACTCCTTGTCTAGACTATTCTAAACTATAAAATAATATTTGCAGCAATGATCTTGTGCTACAAATGAGCTTGTAATTACTGTCGTTCAGTTAGTATCTGTGGGATAGTATTGGAGTGATTTCTGCCACAGTGGAAGCTCACCCACATATAGGGCCACTTACATTTTATTTCTGTAACTGGTTGTCGTTGAGGCTTCAGCACACTGGTTTGTCCAGGTGTCCAGATAGCTGTTAAGGCGGCAGTACCTATCGTAAACAACATTTAAAGTGATAACGGATCGTAAGTACTGAAGTCATACGAACCTGTAATAAATGATAAGTTGATTTTGTCAGGAAGCCACAAGTTGTAGAGGATTTCCTTTGTAAAGAAAAGCAGCAAATACAGGTTGAACACCATCGTCAATAGTATTATCCACAAGACAAGACAATACGAGAAATAAGATCTCGTCTAGACTCCTAAACTTTTGTCAAATTCCTTTTCGTCTCGATCTGAATTCTTTCTCGTCTCGTTTTATAAATGTATGTACAAAATTTATGTCTTGTTGATTTCATCTATTAATGTATCAGAATTCTTCCACGTTACGAAATGATCACGAAGGATAGAATACAACAATATTAAGCCATATTTATTTCTAATAGAACTGTTCGGCTTCTTACAGGAGGAATAATGTCTATGCACAATGGGTGATATCAATAAAACGGAGAAGTTACTCATTATTCACAATTTTGAAGTGGTTACTCGCATTGGTATCAATAAAAAGAGAACTGAGCACTACTCGTCTCGGCTGACCTCGGAGAAGTCTCGCGCTTTTGAAGTAACCACACCTCTATTCTTGAAACGAGTAACTACTCCGCGTTTGATATCAATAAAAACCAAAGACTCCTCTGTGATGCTAGTAACTTCTCCAAATTTGTGGAGCAAGCTAAATAGGTGATTCCGTGCGAAATATGGCAGAGTATATGATTGTTTTGCTACGTAGAAAAACTTATAAACTGCATAGAAATGTTGCAAATGGATATTACAAAAAACAATATAGGTTCATGAAAGAAAATATAGAGTGGTTAGCACAACATTGTTTAGGAGAGTCAACCGAAATTTGGGCTGGTGCACTACGTAATGACCAAAAGATGTGGGTTTTCTTGCGTTACGTGAGTGATAGATGTATTTGATATTTTGTTGCATTTCACTGTAATTGCCTTCAAAGCTCGGCTTTCCTTCGTTTAATTTCTGGTAACTGTGACTTTGAAACTACCACTGGAAACTCTTTTATAATATCCACAAATGCACTTTGATTGAAACTGTAGTTGCCGCTTGCCCGTTCCGTGGCATTTAGGATACTACGCCATAGATTAAAAACAACGAAATGACCGCGCCACGGATGGAAGAAATGAGTAATCACTTCTTTTATTGATACGACTCACTGCTACGCGCAGAGGAAATGCGAGTGAACGTTAATAAATCTGGAGCAGTCTAGACCTGAGTAGTGGTTTGTTTCATTGATACGAAATTGAGGGAGGAGATTACTCCAGGTGTAGTTACTCAGATTCTCGAGCAGGAATTCTCAGGAGTAGTTACTTATTTTTATTGATATCACCCAATATTTCAAAATAAAGAACTGACAAGGGAAGGTCACGAAGTTGCTTCCCTGAGATCCGAACGAGACAATTGTGTTTGCATTTGATATGTTATAATTAGACGAATTCCAAATTTATACGTACCACCGGGCAGGATATCGTGAGTTACAACATATTATGTAATGCAAAAGCTACAAAAAATTACCTGGCAGAATAGTTTGAATCGAGTCATTTGTTCGGAAACGGTTGGATAAATGGAAAGCTCGGCGAACATGTATCTCATCATTTTCAAGAACACACTTTTTGGAATAAAAAATATTTGACCCAGGGTCCCCTTCAGAGTCCCAGATGGAGTCCAACTCAAAATTTTCAAATAGCAAGGGAGGTTACGTAGCACATTGTTTGAAAGCTGTTGTTAAATTATAGAAGATACAGCAAGTCTCGACTTTCTACGACAACCCTGTGCAAAATGGCGGCGGGTCAAAATGTAAGCAAAACCAATTGAAAAGTCCATGGCCACCCCTATAAATCGGAAACGATGAGACAAATTTGAAAGCAGGAAAAAAAGTGTGGTATTATTTTCAAAGTACAACGATTTAAGTTAAAGCACTGGTCCCAGGGCCCACAGGGTCCCAGGTGGGGGCAAATAAAAAGTTTCAAATGGCAAGAAGGGTTAAATAGCACATCGTTTGGAAGCTGTTGTTAAATTAAAGAAGATGGAGCAAGTCTCGGCTTTTGGTAAACATGGCGAGTATGAAAGTGTAGATCGCGATTTGGCCGTTGAGTGAAAGTTGACTACATAGTGTTTCTACCGAAAAAAATGATACCACGTTTAACTAAGAATCACAAGTTTACACCGCTTGCAATTCAAAGGACGTGTGTGAAACAGACTTTTATCTCCAGCTGCGCAGAAAAGTAGGGTGCAGTAGAGTAAGATAGGGGTAAGTAGGGTAGAGGTAGAAAGGGGTTAGCTTAAGGTTAGGGAAATTTTTACTCATTTTCATAGAATAATAGAATGTAATTTCTGTTTTTATTTCCAGTTTAGTACCTCTACCAACAGTATTTGGTAGTTGTTACCAAATGTTTTGGTAAAAATTTACTAAATGCAGGTTTAGTATTTACAAACAAATTATTTCGTTCCAAGAACCAAACCTGGATAATTTTAACCAAATATTTGGTATTTCCAACCAAATCCTACTTATTTAGTCATTATTTGGTCAAAATTACCAACTGCATATTTGAAATGGTAACCAAATACTAGGTTCCTGGAACCAAACAAATCGTAACCAAATGATTTCGTGCTGGTGACCAAACGTTTGGTTGGCGCTATATTGACCAAACGATTTGGTCACCAGCACCTATTTATTCGTCAATTTGACCAAACCTTCTTTTCAGTGTAGTTTTCGATTATTTTCATATGCCTCCCCTTCATGCCCTGAAAAGGTTATCTTCACAATATATATATTTTTATTGTAAGTTATATATGTGTGTGTAAACTTATTTTTAAAAATAAATTTTTCATACCGAGTTTCAACTACCTAAGATAAGGACCTTGTGAGATACTCTGTTCTTAACATAAATTTTAAACTTCATCTTCCACTTTGAAACCTTTCCTTTCCCCTTGGAATACTCATAAAAAAAAAATTCTAAACAGCGTACGGTCTGTTCCAGACTTCAGTGATTTTCATACATTTACGTAGGTAAATGTTAGCCAACTTGGATTTGTAAACCGGAGAAATATATATACAAACATATTAAACAAATATTTTATATATATTTAAGAAGATCGGAGTATGTTCTGAAACGACTTGCGTATCTTTAAACGTTAATAATTGCTCTTCATTATGTTTGTATAATCATTTTATCATTTTATAATTTTTGTACTATGAATTATATCTAGAACATCATTTTAGATATAAGATTTGGGCGAATCAATGTTACCCACGAGACTTAAGAAATTTCTCATGCCATCTCGATTCTCGTCCTGAAACCTATACGAGATTTATCACGTATTTCATTTCATCTCGAATTTAAAAATACACTTCTTCCTTCGACTCTTCTGTTATTTTCGAGAGGAGATAACAAAATTAATTTTGATGTTTCGAATCAGTTCAAAACTACATTTGCACGACAAAAAATATAGCAATCCAATCTAGTAAAAGTAGCTTTCGAGATGCTTGCTATGAAAACTTTACATCATTTATCTAATATACTTAATTATAATTTAATATTAACAAACTATGGAATTTTTATTTCTATATTTGTGAAGCACGTGTCTCCATGTTAGTAGCTCTAAAGCCGCCACTGAAAAGAATATTACTGTGATTTCCAAATGATTAAGTATGACGTCATAGCATCCTTTCACTCTCAGACCAGTGACAAGAAGAAACAGTGAGAGCAAAATATTGGAAGAACGAGAAAGAAGATATGAAGAAAAGAAGTGTCATCAATGTATGAATACATATGTTCTCTACTCCTACATATGTTCTTGCTTTCCTGTGATCACTGCTTTGCTAACAAAAAAAGTCATTCAAGGCAAAAATGAAAGAAAAGTAAACGGTAAGTCCTCTTTTAAATTCGTTACGTTATTCATGATCTCTAGATTCAATCTGATAGCTCCTCTAGGACAAAATCATCCCTATCAATTAGTTGATCAAAGTCTTCGGCCTCTCACTGGAACATTAGGAGCCCTAATCACAACTACTGGTCTTACTAAATGATTCCATCAACACGAACCCTCTCTATTCTTTCTCTTATACTAATTACATTAATAACTATAATCCAATAATGACGAAACGTTACCCGAGAAGATACTTAACAAAAACTTCATACTATTCAATAGGGATGCGCACGAGACAAGATTTGTGACTGTCTCGTCTGAAAATGTCCTGTAAAAGTGATGTCTCGACTTGACGTCTCGGTATTGTCTCGTAAAGTGATGTCTCGGTATTGAAAATGTATTTCTTACGTGATCTCTTAAACCAGCGGTTCTCAACCTTTTCCACAGACGTTTCACCAAAGCATATTAATTATTGATACCATCATAAGCCATATGTACCACCAAAAGCGGCTCACGGGCCACCAGTGGGATGCGTAACACAGATTGGGAAACCCTGTCTTAAACTGTTTCGATTTCTTTTTTAATAACTGATATCCACTTTCAAAATATCATCCGTTTGGAACATCCAGCATACCACCGAATATTGAGAGACTAGTTCAAGATTTCCACTAAAATCGTAAATAAATAGTTATTATTATTAATCAAGATGGCGCCGACTGAGGGCAAGTGTGGATTGTGTCTCAAGTAATTTTTTGGTAAGCAGCTAAAATTAGAATGCTGTTTATGTAAAAATAGACTTCATGTAAATAATTATTTAAAATTTGAAAGCACTGAATATGAAATGTATTTGGTAAATGGTACATCAACGTATAAGTGCCAAAATTGCATAAGGCACCGTGATGACTACACAGCCATTCCTCCACAGTGACGAAGCGTATTAGATCTCTGAAAGAAGACCAAACTACGAATTCTGATGCCGAGTTAAGTGGAAACGAAGACTTAGAAGACAAATTAGGTTCTTTCTCAAGTAATAATGGACAGAATTGTTCTGCATGCTGTGCTAAAGTGAAAAATAAATTGTGTCAGGTGGTAATTATGTTAAGTGATATCAGTGAAAAATATGATGTACTGAAGACAGAAGTGATATCTGTTAAACAAGAAAATATTAAGTTGAATGAACTACTATCAACTAACATCAAACCGAAAACATTTGCTGAAGTGATAAACAGCTCAACACCCGATGTTCAAAACAAGGCACAAGGTGATTTTGAAAATGTAAATGACAAGGTCAGAGAAGTGCCTTCTTTCACATTACAGCAGGAAACAAGTGGTAGTGACTGGAAGTTAGTAACCAGACGTCCAAGGTGAAATAACCCTGAAGTACAGACAAGAGAGAAACAAACGAACGAATCAGGATTCATTTCCGGAAACCATACTACTCTTATGCAAGGAAAGAACACCACGGATAAACTAAAGGTAAACAAACAGGCCCCTTGTACAGTACAGCAGCTATGTTTATAAGCATGCTTGTCCCTTGTGTTTCTTGTGAAGATCTTATTACATTTGTGAAGGACAGTGTTAATATTAGTGTTAAAAAATGTGTTCAATTAAAAGCTAAACATAGCAGTTATTCTTCGATTTATGTTAGTATAGAAGAAACTAAGTTTAATGCTATTTGTAACCCAAATATGGTCTGATGGTGTGCTATTTATTAGATTTGTGGGACGATTGAAAGACGAAATTGTCTGTCATGAGGCTAAAACTGAACCTGCTGGCAAGAATAATTCAGGTAAATAAACTAGAATAAATTAGTACAGAATAAAGATGGCGTACTTACATACAACTATTCCATCAGAATGTGAACATTTCGAATACAAAAGAAAAGCTACTTATAATCTAGATGAAATAAACTGCTGTAACTATGATTTTTATTGCATAATTGAAACGTGGTTAAAAGAAACAAACCAACATTTTGTACAGATCTCAAAAAATTATAATGTCGTACAAAAAGATAGAAACTTGACATTAGTAAATTAAACAAAAGGTGGAGGCTATATGGTCATAATAAAAAACAAATACTCGTATGAAGTAATAAACTCTTCAGATGAAATACTTGTTATTATAATTAAAGTTTTAATCCCTGGAAACAAACCATTATTATTGTGCTAGCACTACTTCCCACCAGATTTACCGTTGACGAATTTTACTAATTATTCTGACTGACTATGTACGTTTTTACTCACAAAAAAAAACTATAATTTTATAATTTTAGGTGATTTTAACGTAAGTAGACTAGATTGGGTTACCGGAAATATAAGTAATTATTATATTAAGAAAAAAGCTGAAAAGTTAGTTGAATTAAGTAATGTTTTCTAGTTAAATCAACTGAATAGAACTCCTTTATGAAGGATAGAGTATTAGACCTACTGTTAACCAATATGGAAAATACAATAACTTATTGAAAATAAATTGTGAGAAAACTAAATATGTATCATAGACTAACAAAACACAATACTACGTGAGCAAATATGTAATTAATGGAGTAGGATTCCATAAAGCCGAACAGATCAAAGATTTGGGTATAGTGTTTGACAGAAATATGAAATTTACCTATCATGTAAATGATATAATCCAGGAGACGAGAAGAATAATAGGGTTTATTTTCAAACAATGGCCTGAGTTTAGAAATACCAGTTAATATGCATATTTATACAAGATGCTTGCAAGATCAAGATTAGAATTTGGTGTAGTTATTTGGGATAGTATAACATTGGCAAACAAAATTGAAAATAAAATCTTTGAGTTTTACGTCCCACAGTTATGCCGGTTAGGCTAAAGGAGACGGTGAAGATGAGAAATGAATGAAATGGTGGAATGAAGAAAGTGAGAGAAAACGGGAGAACCCCGAGGAAACCCACGCACACGGTGTTTGTCCACCACAAAGTTGGCGGGGGACTGGGATCGAACCCGGGATCCCAAGCACCAGAGATAAACGATCTACCAGTGAGCCACCAGCAAACCAAATTGAGTCAGTACAAAAATGTTTTATTAGATTACTATGCCATAAATTGAATAAAGATTACTACTCACGTAGTTATGAATACTGGAATCAATTTTGGTAATTGCCGGCATTGAGCGACAGTAGAAAACTTATTCAAAGAGATTTTATTAAGAAACTACTAGACAATAGATATCATAGTAAATATTCCTTGCATAATATAGGTATAAAGGTACCAATGTATAATACGAGAAGTAAATCAACATTAGTTCCTTCGAATCCGAAATTTGTAATTTTAAGAAGATAGACTAGTTCTTTTAATTTAGTTTAATTTATTTTTATCAGTATAGAAGCATGCATTTTAGAGCTTGACAAATATTATTTTTAGTGTATATGATGATATATCTATTTTGAGACTAAAAAATATTTAGTATTAATTTGACAAGAATTATTAATCTGATATTTTATTTTGGCACCATGTTTTATTGTTTTAGTATGTAGCTTACATTGTATACAATATGTGTTAATCTTGTCTGATAAAGTGGTGTATTTTAGCCGTTAGACTGTTCATAACACAGAAATAAACATTATTATTATTATTATTATTATTATTATTATTATTATTATTATTATTATTATTATTATTATTATTATTATTATTATTATTATTTGCTTCTTTTCTTTTCTTTAGTAAGTACATATTTTCGGTACAATTATAAAAGTGTTTGTGTTTCTGTGATGTTAGTGTATTGTGAACGAGTTCCTTCATTAAATGTGGCTAATCAATGCTTGTGAAAATGTTACACATTGGCTGGTACGGCCCTCGACGCCATAAGTTCTTTGTGATAGGCTCACCTTTGTTCCAACTTGCATATGCCTCCACTAAAGAATATAACCAGGCTAAAGGAACCGGGTGAATAATGAAAATATACTATTATTAAATAATTAGTGTAATAATACTGTTTGAGGAAACACGAGTATCTCGAGAAAACGCCACACAAACTCACATGGTTTGAGATTGAACACGGAACCTCTTGTACCAAAGGCTAGCGTTTTACCATTGAGTCACCGTGGCCCCATGCAACCCTTACTGTAACATCCTACTATTGTGCCTTGTGAGCTAAAGGAAACAGATTGTAGAGTGGGTGATTAATGGATAAAATAAGATGCAATATTACAAACTAACGAAACAGAAATAGGAATCCGAAAAATATAAAAGTAAAGAGGGCGTAATATGGTATCACGAGGTTTCTATCATAAAACACAGACACTATGTAATAAAAAAAGAAAAAAACTACCAAGATTCATGATATGAGTTAATCTTTTTCACTTGTGACCATTATCTAAAATTTTAAAACGTCTTTCCTTTTTATATCCCCTCCTAATATAACTTTATAACGCTATATCACTCACTTCAAAACAACATTTAGCCATTACTAGACGGATGCATAAACGTATCTGAACATTAAAATATAGTAGATATACAAGTATGTGTGTGTGTGCGTCCAAGGGAGTGTATATAAAAATTTAAAGGTATGCATGCATGTACGTAGCTATGCTAGCCAGAGAGAGAGAGAGAGTGTGTGCGTGTTATATATAGTGTAAAAAGAAGTTAAATTGTTGATATGACCATAACAGAGGTTAATATGACTACACGAACCATAATTGTCTACGGGTTTAAAGCCATTTTGAATTCATCCGTGGCGAAAGCACCACACAAGAAATACTACGTTTGGATGTTGGGATGCAGGCAGCTGTACTCTGTACAGGAGAACGAACTTTCAATGTTCCATAGGGAGGACAAAGCATATACAGAAGCAAATGGTGTCAGGAGTAGTAGTTTTTGTCTTTCAACTCCCTGCCAACCATGGTACACACTACATATATTGCCTCTAATGATAGCCTCTGTCCCATCCCAACATATACTCTGAGCGAGAAGGAAAATAAGAGTGATAATGCGAGCACACACCTTGCTAAATGGGAAAACGTAACGTCTAGAATTCGCGATGAACAACGCTAGAAATGGAGCAGTAAGACGGGTTCATACTGCGTTATTGTCTTGGTCCAAAAACACTATGAGTCTTCCCCATAAAGACATGTGTTGTTTCATAATTATCACTCTTAGTTATATGCCTGTGTGAAATCTTGCTTAAAGAGCATATAACCATCTCCAGTGAAAAGATTAAATTAAACTTAAAAAAAAAATCATTTAAAGTATTTGTCAGTACTGTATAAGTATCTTTTCAACTGAAATTTAAATATTATCTTTTCACTTTTCTGTTCTTCAGGCTAAATGACACTATGAAAAAAGACATGGTAACAATGTACTTACTGAATGGTGTAAAAGTAATACCTGAGTACATAAAATTCATAAGCTGATCGGAGTTTGAACCCGTGACAGACGTCTCACCAGCCTACTTCCTTAGATTCCACAATATGCTACTGAATAATTATATAGGGTGTCGCAAAAGTCTGGAATCATAGGGAATATTAAAATGTTGGAGTCTGTTGTTTCAATTATGAGATGAATTACAGCAACAAATGTTCAAATTGATGCCCCCTCTTGAGCTTTGCAGATATTGGTACGGGGCTTGATAGCTCATTCATTAGGCACTTTTTCTTAATGTGATAGTGTGGCATGGAGCGCGAATATTGTGTTGGGGATATGTAGTGCAATGCTGACATGTGCAACACCCAACAGACTAAAGGTGCTCCCTCAAAAAGAGGTGTAAGAGCCATTTTACAGGTTCTTATTCAACGATTCAGTTTCTAATCTCCATTTCTCATTTTATGTCAATCGTTAAGAATGTAGGAAATTAATGAGAAAGATATTTCCGCTCTTACATGAAAAAACATTAGGTCCCAAAAGCAATTGTTAGTAATACCATAAGGGCACACTGATTATATATTTATATTCGATCATGGAGTCTGCTTAGAAATCGATTGTAAGTATTCAAGAAGAATCTGAGCGATACTACAATATGCTGTAAGACCTGATATCCTAAATATCCTCAAATTTCCTCGTAAAAATAAGAAAACTTAATTTAAGTTGCAACTTCCACCGTCTCCTTCAAAGTAGCTACCTCCAGTTTGTATGAAACTATTCCAGCGATTTTCCCATTGTTGGAAGTACCGCTAGCTGTAGCGTGTTCCACAACTATTGCGATTTCGGTTGAATCTCTTCAATGGAGTTAAACTACAGGTCTTTCATCACGAATTTGAATTCTTTCAGGGTCTAACAGTACATTTATGATCCATCGGCAGTTATTTCTGAACGGAAAATTTGGATCACTTCGGACTATTGCTCGCAGCTCAGTGAAAATTAGAATCAACTTTGTGACGGGAAGAAATAGCCTCGTTGCTGACATTTCTATTTAACTTTATCCATTCAATCAACAAAAATCAGATTATGTTGTTCATCCTCACTCTAAAGAAAAATATAATAAACTTAGTTGCCTAAGAAGAGATTGTATCATGGGGGACGTCCTAGAAGATATGGTGGCGGGAAAGAGAGGGAGGGGGCAAAGAAGACTACAATTAATGGATGATATTAAAACAGAAAGATCATACGCGAAGACGAAGAGGTTAGCGGAGGACCGTGAAGCATGGAAGCTTCACAACTTCAGCAAATGACCTGCCAATAAAGGCAGAATACCTATGATGATGATGATGATGACATGCTGAACTATTTACCATAATACGTTAACATAACTTTTTTTTTCTCAATGACCACATCACTTTGTTTTTGTAGTCGTTTCCTGAGTTGTGCATGATGATGGTCGAGCAAGATTTTTGTCATATTCCAGAACATTATTCGTGGTCATATTTGAAATCCTAAAACGATTCAGTTGTTCTTGCTGGACTAAAATTTGCTCAAAAAAGCTTTTTTTGACATTTTAAATTTACAACAAAAATTACAGAATGCAAGATATTCTCATCGTATAGATCCTTTGCTCCTTCACGTCAGCCATTTCGAAATTTGCAGTCGCAGAAAACGGTGTAACGAAACTAGCAAAAGTTAAGAAACTTGTGTGTTTGCTCACAATAGTGTTATTTTACAGAGACACCTATCGGCAAATACACAAAGACAGGTAGTTTAAAAAGTATTGTGCCTTTTGCGCATAAGATGGGATTAATTAATGTCTTAAATCTCAGAGTGTGTCAGTCACAACGGATCAGGGTAAACGTCATTTGAGAGTTGATAAATGAAGCTAGAAGATTAGCAGAATTGTTTGGTTTCTTATAATCAGATGCTGTGGCGTATTTAGGGAGGTAGGTATTGGGCTTAAGCCCTCCAAAAGAACTCCACGTACAACAATAATCCTTCTTACCATTTCTAAGGAAAAATATAAATGCTTATTTACGTGTTGCGCATAGTCTACCCCATAACAAAATCCTAAATACGCACTGATAAGATGTAAGTCTGAGCCTTGAAGATAAGTGAACTTCATTCGAAACTTAAACAGGTTTATAATTTTATTTCGATATCCTGCATAGGCCCGTGAAAAAAAATGCTGTTTATAAACAAGATATGTTATCAAAAGCAACAGTCAAAAGATGGTTCGGTCACTTTCGTTCTGGAAATATGGATGTCTGAGATAATCCTCACAGTCAGCGAGTAATCACAGACAAATGAATCATATTCTAGTAAAAGTCAAGCAAGACTGGCATGTCAGCAGTCACGACTTCGCCAATAATGTCAACATCCATCTCCAAATAGCGTTAATCCATTTGAAGAAAGCTGACTGCCAAAAGGAGCTCAACGTTTGATTTCCACATAATCTAACTTAAATACTTACTCAATCTAATTCCGAATCCCTATGGAAACGTAATGAACTAGAGTCATTTCCGGAGCAGCTGGTAACAAATGATGAAATGTGGATAACCTACAACAACAATCTGCGAGAAAGATCGTGGTTTGGCGTGTGAAGAAACCCCATAATATAAGGCAAAATTCACATTGACATTCTGAATAGTTATGCTATGCGTTTGGTGGGATTGGAAGGAGATCGTGCATCCCGAGCTACTGTAGTCTGGTAAAACGATATACACTGAATTGTGCTGTTTGCAATTAGTGAGAGTATGCCTAGCAAATTAAAGGAAATGGCTAGAACTGATCAACAGAAAGGGTGTCGTAAATCATGCTGATAACACCCCGAAGCATAAATCATCAACTATTCGTCCAAAATTGAGAGAACTTGACCCTCAGGCTTTAATGCATCCACCTTAGCACCGTCCGACTATCATTTGATTTTGGTCTCTGTCGAACTCCTCGAATAGTATTAAGTTTGTTTCTAAAGAATGCTGTGAAAACCACATGTCCGAGTTTATTGTGTCAGAAACAACACACATTCTATAGCGATTAGATTATAGTATTGTGGAAAAAATGGCAGGTCATTGAATAAGATGGTGCATAAATAATTTCATAATTTTATTTTCAAACCACAATAAATGTATTTTTAATGTTGAGCTGAAAAGATTCAATTCTTTTTAGACAACCTGATAAGAAATTGAGCTATTATAAAATCGCTTTAAAACAATTGAGATAAAACAAGGAACAAAATTGATGAAAACTGCGTATTGAAATACAAATAAATAAATAAATAAAATAATAAAAATATATGAAAAATCTTATGTATATTAATAATTATTGAACCACCCGACCGATCTCGATCAAATTTTCAACACAGATGAGGTTCGTTTCTGGGATGTTTTCTTTTTTCTTATCATTTCATATAAACTAATTATTTGCTGAGCAAAACTATATATTTTTTCATTAAAATTCAACACGTGTTACAGAGTTAACATCGTCATTTTGTGTAATTATCAACAATAGAATGCATCTATATAAAAAAAATTCAAATAACTATAATTGAAAGGAATTTGCTGCTGCCAGTAGCTAATCAGAAGAAAGATATCTTAGCTGTTGTATGTATATACGATTGTACAGTTATCCTGTATCACATAGTGTCTGATGAAGCCAAAGAGTTGGCGAAACTGTAACATGTGTTGAATTTTAATTTTTAAAAAATGTATAGTTTTGCTTGGCAAACAATTAATTTATATTTGATTATAACAAAGCAAATCTTCTATTTATGGGAATTATCATTTCAATTGGATGGTGCAACATAGGGGAGGAGGAGGAGGAAGAAATTCAAAAATGATCGAAAATTACCGATATTAATGTTGAATCTATAGTTTTCGGGGTCGCCGAGATGAACAGTGACACTTCCAATGCCATTTAAATCCAAATACAGCCCTGCACGTCCAAATGAAACATATTCTCCCCGTGCAAAGAACGGGTATTCTGCTAGTATTAAAATATAACTCAAAACGAAAGCTATGCATTTATATCAATATAAGCGATAATTATCAGTAATCTGAAAACTTATTACAAACCAAAAATTATTATGAGGGTCGCTGGCAAGAGGATGTGATAAAAACGGGTCATGATATGAAACAAGTAAAAAAAAAAAAACACTGTAAATGTATTATCAAAGATGTATGTTATCCTTTTCAATGATCAAAGTATTATAACTTTTAACACTTAACGGAATTTTAACAAGATGATAGTGTAACTGGATATGAAAATGCTTTGAATATTAGTATAATATCTCTCTATGAATTAAATATCGAATAATACTGTATTAATTGCTAATTTTTGTAATTTCTACGGCTACGGAAACGAGTTTAAACGCTCTTTCTTCATGCAATCTATCTCCTTTAAGCCTGACATATCATCTTTTGTGAAATAATTATCCTTTGTCTCATTAAATAACAGAATTAAGTTACAATTTCTCCTTTGATCTATCTGGCTATAGGTATATTGTACGTTTCGTATTTCACGTGTACCTTATTGGCCAGTTTTTGTTATTACTGTGCAAAACGTTATTTAGTTCGAGGATTTCTAACAGTTTTCTTGGTTTTTCGAGATATTACAATCAATTCAGGTAGTCAATACGACAATGTCTTTATATTCGTATTCATTGTGTACGTATGATAGGGTAACTGGGAAGTCACATCATGTAGTTTAGGCATTCTTATCCTTCGCACAGCCAAGTGGGGTACCTAAGGTCCGCCAGATTATTATTTTTTGAAATAATTTTGTGTGTTAGTTTCTCAGAACATTGTTTCTTTAGCTATGTTAATATTTTCGAAGTATGCATATGCTTATGATGTGACCGTCATTCCCACGAGGCTCTTGGGTTACTTGTTAAAAGCGTTGGGGGACCTGAGGTCCCCCACTGTATACCTTCACGCCACCTAAAATTTTGAAAAAAACGAAATCTTTAGTTTTACGTCCCACAGTTATGCCGGTTAGGCTAAAGGAGACGGTGATGATGATAAACCAATGAAGTGGGAGAACCCCGAGAAAACCCATGAGCAGGGTGTTTGTCCACCACAACGTTCAGACGGCGCGAGCTGGGATCAAACCAGGGACCCCAAGCACCGGAGGTGAACGCTCTACCACTGAGCTACCGCGCCCCTGCCTAAAATGTTGTATTCACTTTTAGTTATAGTGGGCGACCCAAGGTACCCCATGAATATTAATGATCTTTATGAAGACTTATTAAGTTTCTGATAAAAGCAATTATTTACATTACGAAGTACCCTGATTGCAGTCAGTTTCAAAGTCCTCGTGGGAAGGATTTCATAAAGGAACTTTGCAAGGAATTAGCTCTTCCACATGTTTCCTACCGCTTGCAAGTCACTCCAAATTTATTATGGTAAGGTTTTATATTCTTTTATTACAAGTTTACGGTACTTTTTAAGCCATGTTAATATTACAATAATTTTAAAGAAGAAAATGACATTTTTATATAATCAGTGCAAAATGCATGAACGCGCTTGCTCTATAATCGGGAAGTTCAAGATTCGAATTGCAGGGTCATTCATCATTACTGAGACTTTCCTTCTTGTCTTCAGTTTCACACAATAAATGCCAAAAAGATATATTTCATTAGAATAGCAGTATATCTTTGTGCTCACAAAAATAACTAAACAGTAATGACTAATTATACCTCTACGACAGAGATATACAAACAGGTAGATAGATATATAAACCAAACCACATGGCACAACACTTCTAAAGGGTTAAGGCCTGCCACGCAACTTTTGTGGGTGGCATATGGTCAGCGAACTGCTATTCCCGCTTTATGAGTTCCGGTTTGGCCCCAGGGTTGTTCCCGGTACTCATTTCTGGAGGTTGAGTTGAAAAGTTCCTTCTATTCAACCTCCAGGAAACAAACCTGTGTCGCTGGATCCAGTCGGACGCTCTACTAACTGGACTACAGGCCAGCCCAGATAGATATATAGACAGACGTATGGATGCACGGAAGAACATATAAACAGATAGCAAGATAGATCGATGAATGCAAATCATGTATAATCAGAGTTACAACAAAATTAAAGAGGAAAAACCATCTCCAAATATGATGTTTCCAATCTAAAATCAAATATTTTTTTTTAATCGGACGAGCCTTTTGGGCTGTATACTATGTGCCCAATGTTAAATGAAAATGCAACGTTGCCATTTACCTGGACCCACAACATAAATGAATGAAGTTACTGTTTGAAATGAAGTTACGGTTTGACTATTTTCATTTAACATTGGCCTCATAAAGAGTGTACAGCCCAAACTGCTCGTCTGATGTAAAAATAATCCTTCACATTAGATTGAAAGCATCATATTTGAAGACGGTTTCTTCTCTTAAATTTTCTTCTATCTCTAATAATAACAGACTTACCCTATGTCTGGGGACTTTTGGGACTCCCTGTATATATAGGGATTAGAGTTATCGAAAGAGACATAGAAATGCTTTTTCTGAAGCTTTGATAATGTCTTTTATTGGAACATGCCTAAAATGTGTATCTGATGATGAAATTGAAACAAAAATACAGAAGGAAGTAAAACGAGGAGCGTATGTCATATGTGACAGAAATCAGGATGTTAAGTCAAAGGTTAAATGCGAAACCCGTAAGGGATGGATATGTAGGAGGCATAGGAAGACTAACAGTTGTGCAGTATAACAACTGTGCATAAAATCTGAATGGAAAAAGGATAAATTGCGAAGAAGATATGTAGTGAGACACACAATATAGACAGAAACACGAAAAATGTGTTACTAAGACTTTGTTATGAAAGCAATGTTTGGAGTTGCACGTATATCTTAACAGCAGGTTATCAAGTCAAAATAGACCTATAGATGCTGTAACAGGGGTTGTGTAGAGAACAAAAATGCAATAAGAACAAATTTAACACAATTTTTAATGGGATCACTTAGGTCCCCCACTTCATCGTTTATGTTATGATTTTGAGCTTGGCTGTGCCAGGGTTATTCGAATAAAACTTCTGGGCCACGGTGGCTCAGTGGTAGAGCGTTCACTTCTGGTGCACGGGGCCGTGGATTCGATCCAAGCTCGCGTCAAGTGAATTTTGTGCATGGGTTATCTCAGGGTTCTCCCATTTCCTCTACATTCTTCATTCCACCATTTCATTCATTGGTTATCATCATTGTCTCCTTTAGCCTAGCCAGCATAACCGTGGCACGTAGAACTTAAAGATATCGTTTATTTATACAAAACTCGCTCTTTTTCAGTAAATTATTAAAGTGGGTTTGAGTATAGCTTCTCTTTAAACAGCGAGGCTATATGAGACGTGGGTCTACAGCTTAACGTGGGATCTGAACCACATGAAGCTCCTTCGTGGCTGAGTGGTTAGCTTACGCGCCTTTGACTTGGGTTCGATTCTTGGCAGGAGCTCAAGTGATTCGGATTCCACATTAAACAGTAGATCTACATACCGTATAGCCTCGCTGCTGAAAAGGACGCTAAACTTAAAATCAACTCATAAACTTTGAACCACATGATCTCTCGCTGGGTTAGAGCTAGAGCTTCTCGTGCCAAAAGCACGTACGTTATCCACATAATAAAGAGGGAGCTAGTAAATTATTAAAAATAACAATGTTACGTAAACACCACGTGATGGGGTTTGGTTTGCATAGCGTTATATTTTCTGAATAAATATTGAAACCGGAAGTTGAAACCTCTCAAAATCCATTTACATTCATTTATTATCATTTTGATCAGCTTAATGAGATCTTTCGATTGCTAATGGACATTTTTCTTGTTAAATGCTAATAATAGTATTAAAGAATTTACCTTACAGTCTAGTTCACCCTCTCAATATGACAGGTTATTTGGTAAACCTTAAAACTTCGAACCCAAAATTCCGTTGCATTTTATGACAAACTGGTTGACAGACGCAACTGTAAAATCGCCTTCTTGATTGAAATTCTGTATAAAGTGGCATTCAGTAGTCTTGTCATGTCTCATTTGTGGGGGGAAAGGGGAGAGGAGAGCTATGATTTAATAGACGCCTCTTTTGCCATAGCTCATTTCCGTGCTGGCAGTCGACGATGATGCCGTCCGGCCGCTTGTGTACAATCTGCTTTCTCTCTGCCCATCCCCTTCCGCTACGTCCGCTTGTGATGTACGCGTGAATCACTCAACCACACAGACGAGATATACGTCTACCAAATTTAGTACACAGGGTACTGAATAGTCCAGAGGTTTTACATGGTAATAATACATCGCTGGACAAATCCCATAATGCAATGGGGCTTTCTAATGAACTCCCTCTCTCACTTATTGAATTCTGGAGCAAGACGAAGGTGTAAAAGGGCCTTTTGGACACAATGAAAAGATCTTTTATGACCCTTGCGAGGAGGGAAGGGACAAGAGCATTGTTAACCGACTGACTCACACGTTTATCCCTCCTTCTTTGTTATTCCGAGGAATAATGAATTTTCGCTCTGCAAAGCGTCCTCTTATCTTCGATTCATCCGCCAAAACGATCCAGTGACTTTTAATTGTTTTTCTTGCAAGGAACCGGTTCCACGAAAATGAACTGCAACACGTGATTCTAGGTACAAATAAACGAAACAAATTACATTCATTTCTCACGCTTCAGGGGTTCTGAAATATTTTTTAATGTTTTGTTTGATGTTAAACAAGTGCTCCTGTATTATTACTTCGTTAGTTCTTGAATTAATCGTAGTCTGGAACATCAGACCAGTAACTAATGCGTAGGCAAATATACTCAGGTCCAGGGGTACACCCATTTAAGAATCTATCTGATCAAGACCCCCCGCAAAAAAAATCCTAATTCAACTGCTCGAATGGAACGTATCTTACAAGTAAGGAGGATATTTCCAGTCTTTATTCTTAACTTATTTTAACCCTATTCAGTGAAAGTGATTCAAAAGTCTAAAAAAATACATGTTTCATCAAATCCAATTTCTTAAACGAAAATTATCGCGCAAATGGTTAAATATTGGCAATTTTTTATTTCAAATCTCCTAAAGAAATTATAAGTTCACTTTTGCCACAATTGTTTATATAATTTATCCTGCAAAATTATTTTTCTATTCATACGTTCAAATTAACAACATGAGCTGCCTTTGACACCCCTCTCATACTATATTCTTCATGGATTGCTACCATAACAATAGGATTATATCTGAAGGTTGGAGGAAGGTATATACTATAGTGATCACGAGGGGTCGTGAAGCTAGATTCAGATTTACCAACTTCACCACCCAATTTAAAAATGAAATGAAATCTTTAAGTTTTACGTCCCACGCTTATGCCGGTTAGGCTAAAGGAGACGGTGATGATGAGAGATGAGTGAAATGGTGGAATGAAGAAGGTGGGAGGAAACGGGAGAACCCCGAGAAAACCCACGAGCACGGTGTTTGTCCACCACAAAGTTCACTTGGCGGGGGCTGGGATCGAACCCGAGACCCCAAGCACCAGAGGTGAACGCTCTACCACTGAGCCACCGCGCCCCCTACCACCCAATTTAACATGAGGATGTATCCCGGACGTAAACCTCCATCTATGAAATTTTGTCAGTGTCACTTCTCGGGCTATACGGTGAACGTCTCCAGAGGGTACAGTGTTGTCGGATTGGCGCTAAGTTTCATTTTATTGTTATTATTGTTGTCGTTATTTTATATGTTTGCTATTATTATTAATACCGTGTAATTCGAATAATTGTTAGTGGTATGTCTTCTAAGTTTGGCAACATTGTTGATGCACTTCTGCAGTTTCACTTTTTCTCAAGTGTGTGTTCGGAAGGCAGCTCCACGAATAGTACCGAATTCTCCCGATGGTGAAGCGAGGGAAAGCAGGTCTGTGATTCAAGAAACCGTCGCGGTCACTATAAGATTCTTTATAGCATTGTCAGTGGCGTATTTAGGGGGAGGGCTTTCGGGCTTAAGCCCCTCCCGAAATCTTACTTACTATAGTAAAGTATATGAAATATCTTGCAGAATTTTCTCATTTTCAAGCAAAGCCCCTCCCGAAAGTTAGCAAAGCCCCCCTCGAAACAAAATCGTAAATACGCCACTGAGCATTGTATAAGTTTCATGAGAGTTATCGTGGAACTAACGATGCGTAGATAATATACAAATGTTAATCAAGTCGAATGTAGAAGCTTGCTACGCCTCGTCAGTTAATAGAGAAATATTATGGTGAATGTTAAATAAAATATTAGCAGAAAACATCCACAGTCTCTATTCGACAACTAATGAAAAATTCTTAAACTTTTAAGACAGTATGACGAATGTTAACGTTGATCTGTCGATTGCAAGGAGAAAACCGCTAATTTGCTATGCCCTTGATCCTGATGTGAGGATGCAATAACATTGGAAACCCAGGAAGAGAACAGAGAATGTAAGATGAAATCAATTTATTTTGGTTTGGAAGTAGCCCATTAATCATTTCTATCAATGGGCTTGGACTTCAGTCGTGCATAGAGCTGATAATAAATGAGAAACAGGAATTTGCATTTAATGTGCAGCATTTTTGTCCCGTTAGGTAATGTACTTTTAAAACTGAAATGAATGATCGCAAAATGATTACTTGAAATGAAGCAATGATATTCCAAGAGGTCTTTGCAGAAGGTGTGTATGAACAGCATAGATACTACATAGTAGAACTATCAAGCTAGTTTCAAATTGGACTTTCTACGAAAAAAATCCTATTTCTGAAAAAGAAAATTTTCTATTTCTTATAGACATTTGAGACCTACATTCAAATATGTGTTTAGTTTTCTGCGTCAGGAATAGTTAACCAATAATCAGATTTGTAAAAAATTTATTTGAACATTTTCATATATTAATTTAGAGATACTGATCGTATAGTGATTAATACTCTAAGTAAAATTTAAGAAAAATTCTTTAACGTTTAGAGTGTAACAAAAATTAATGTTTGACGCAGTGTTCACTTAAGTATTCAGTTTTTAGTACGTATTCAGGACACTGGAGGGCTTTATATAAAAGTTACGTCTTTAAAAACGGCAGAAACAGAGGCTGGGGAAGATTGGAGTCCATAGGGTCCGGACTATCCCAAAACTTTTTAACTCAAGTTATGGAACTTCGTCACTCAGACTCAAGTTGGTGGATTAAAACTTCGAGTGATACAAATAAACACCAATTTGTCACAGAAGAGATAATCGTCCTTGATGCCTCTGTTAGAGGCGATGTATGAAGTGGTTGTGTCATAGAACATTATTTATTTAAAGGGACTGTTAACCATTGACACACTCCCTCAGATGTTGAAGGAAATTGTCATTCCAAAACTTGAAAATAACCCTCCTTACGAAAACATTCAGTTCACGTTGAAAGATAATGGAGAACCGCCTAAATTTAGTATTATTTCGAGGTATTGTTTGGGTCAACATTTCGACGAATGGATTTTTCTACGACAGATTGGCCAGTTTGTTCATGTGTTCTGTGTCTATACATGTAAATAGTATAGTCGGCTAGATGGCGCTCTGTCAACCCAAACTCTATTATTTGTGGCTCCTTCATGTGGGGCATTGTCAAAGACGAGGTGTTTTCCGGGGAACCGCAGGATTTGAATCACTTGAAACATCTAATTGAACCATCATCCGAGAGATAGAATACCGATGCACGGTTGTATCATGATATTTGCAAATAATGCTGAAGAAATATATCTACTGCATTGAACATGGCGGGAGATCTCTTATTACCAAACGTATCTCCACACGAGCACTGGGCAAATAGCTCACAGCCTGAGCCTGTGGGAGACTCCAAATTACACTCAATTCGCGATTGAGATTGACACAGAGATGTAGCGGTTTACGTTGAATATAACAACACTTTATCAACAAAGTCGTCTTAGATTTTTCTCCAATCCAAAACAGCGGATCTTTTTTCGTGATTAAGACATGATTAAGTGGGAGACAAATATAGGACCTGAAAATCGGGTGGTACTCGGTAAAATCGGGTAATATGGCAACCCTAATGTAACCTTTTGTATGTCCCGTTGCTCTTTTTCCAGCTATCCAAACTAGAGTTATTTCATGGAATAGACAAGTAGGAAGGGCTTCATTACTTACTTGACAGAGACCTACACAACACATAACTCTTGTGTATTGGCTTTATTTTAATTGTTTCTTATCCTATATTTTGGAAACATACATCTAGTTTCATTCTTTAAATGTTTTGGAGCCTTTAAGAGAGTGGGTCTCTAAGCGGTGGGTTGTTTACCTTATAGAAAAATCCAACACTAAACGTTAGTGCACAATTTTTGTCTCTCTGTGATGAATTATTTAAACAACGTCTTCAGATCTGGTTTACAAAAAGCACATGTAAGTAGAATAATTTTCGCTATCATTGTACTAGTCGGGTCATCCTCTTCCTGGTTGCACCACTGATGCATAGCATACTTTCGAAGTCTAGTATGTTGAAGTATAGGTTTGAAAAACCCAAAAGACCTCTACAAGAAACAACTGAGAAAGAAGAGAAAAATCATGGAGTCCTCCGAAAACCCCAGTTTGGTAAACAACGTTGACATAGACTTGTTTTGTTAAGGGTTAATATCTTGCCTACTTCTAGTTTCAATTAGTGATATGTTTATAAATGACTTATTATGATTCTGATATGATAAAGATCTCTCCAGAAAGTTCGGTGAATGTGTATATATTTTGAATGGATTGTTGTCTTACCTGAAACAGCAGTTTTATCTTTCGAAATAGTCCCGGTTGATGGTAATGCACTCATGGAAACAGCTGTATAAGTCCTGAAAACTCTTGGCGTTCTCGTCTTTAGGGATGGCCTTCAGTCGGATAGTAACGTTACGTTGGATATTCGATATGTCCAACGATTCTGACCCTTCTGTGCTGATTTCAATTTGAGGAACAACAAGCAGTCCGGGTGAAACAAATCTGGGGAGTAGGGTGGTTAATTGAGGGACATAACTCCCTATTGGGCAGGTACTACTGTACCACAAAGTTAGTATGTGGCCGATCATTGTCGTGAAGAAGGGTCCAGTCGCTTTGCTTGGCGTATTAAGGGCTTATCCGCTTGATCCGTTGCGTTTCAGTATTTCCACGTTTGTAGCAGCATTTAACGTGGTGCCTTCAGGGAGGAATTCTTTATGGATGACGCCCTCAGGGTCGAAGAACACCACGAGCATTTTCTTGATCTCGGCTCTCTCACCTCGCACCTATTTGCTTTTCGACGATTCTGGACCCGCTACTCCATACTTTACAGTAACCTTTGGGGTCGTACCTCAGGCACTAGATCTCGTTGCTGGTTTTCAAGAAATTTGTGTCTCGATCTGCCATGTCGATGAGGTCTCCACAGGCGTCAAATTGAAATTGCATTTGTTCCGGCGTCAAAGTGTTAGGTCAGAGTCGGACGCAAAGCTTCCGTTCACCAAAATTCTGGGTCGCTTTGAGGTGAGTCGTCTCATGACCACTTCACACTTCTTCCGTAATCATTCGCACTGTCACACTACGATCCTGAGCCAAAAGTTTCCTTTAGTTACCGTATGTTATCCGGGGTGTGTGTAGTTGCCGGCCAGTTCAGAGGACGTCTTTTGTGGTGTCCTATCCTTCTTGGAAACATTTAAACCACTCATAAATACACTTCAAGGTGAGAGCATGTTGTCAGCATTTCATGAGTCTTTTTTGCTGATTTTCAAAGTTTGAAACGGAATAACATAGGCCTATTCGTTCGCTAATTCATTTTGGTGTCCATTTTGGATTTCGACCGCGCACACTACACTTTCACTCTACAATGTTCTGTTTGCACACAATAGCCACACTCGTAGCTGGGGAACTTGATCAAACATGTCTTAACATGTCTGTCCTGCGCGGGATATTGCGGTCACTCTTTCGACCGTCAGCAGTATGGCATTCACCGAACTTTCTGATTGTATATAGAATAATCTGGTTCAATAGTAAAATGCCCACCTTAATCAAAACATTCGCACACTGAAGAAACTGGATTGTTAAGAATCTAGCGGATCCTCTCCAAGGCCTTCATTAAAATGAGCTGTTCTTGTAATCCCTTGATTAAACACATTTGAACTTAAAACTTGCCTAAATATTTTAACCTTTTATAACTTTAATGACGTACTTCACGTGTGACTCCAATTTCACCTTGTGGCCACCCTTGATGTTAAGGTGGAGTACGAGGCAACAGTTGAGGATTATTGTGTGTGTGTGTGTGTGTGTGTGTGTGTGTGTGAGAGAGAGAGAGAGAGAGAGAGTCTTCTCTCTTCCTTTTATTTGAAGAGCTCTATCTCGTGTTCTATATCGTTACGAAAATTCTGTCCTGTCTATCCTCTTGGACGATCATACTTGCTGGAACCTCATGTCAAGATTAAATAAAGTTATTTGTAAAGAAATCTTGCTAGTTTTTGTTTCAGATTTCTTCTAAAAAACATTCAAGTCTCCATAAATTAGGATCCAAAAACATCGCAAAGTACACGCAGTATTGGTAATGTAAGAGGAAAGAAGAATGATATTGCTGTGTTGTTTCTGTGTTGTTTATACATATTTAGGTGACTTGGTTTCGGAAGAAGTTTGTTTGTTTGTTTATTTATTATAACACTGGATAACAAATTTTGATCAACTTTATGTTTATCTGATTTCTTTTCTTTTTTAAAATATCGTTGGCTACTAATAACGTGCATAACATTAGTTTCCCCGAAATGTCAAAAATCGCCTTAAAATTCGTCTTTAACCCTTAGAAATCGGGTAATTTGTTGGAATTTTCCTCCATTTTTCGTTAAAACGTAATAACTTAGAAAACATTTGCTCTAACACAACCGGTTATGCCTTGCTTTTTAAGCACAGGTACAGTCTTTTAAACTGTGTAAGTTAAATTGTAATATTCCTTGGGAAAGAAAATTTATTCAACAAATTTTGAGAAAATTCTTAATTTTTCCTCAAAATTAAGTATTTATTATATCTGGAGTTGGCAACACTGTTTGTACAGTTAGTCAAATTACATCAGGTATTTTTTGATCAGAAATTTATTTTGTAAGCTTTAAATTGGTATTCACGAGGCGACAAAAAACGTTTGGGACAAAATTAGAAATTTGGTTATGAAATCAACTGGAACTTGACAAAGAAAAATTAAAAAAAAAAAGATCATTTTTCATTTCCGTGTAATAGTTCCTAACCTCTATTTTCAACTAAAATATATTACATTTCTAACACTTTTCGTACGCAGAAGAAGTGAATATTACATGGATAGTCTATATAAGCCGCAAGTTTGGCCGCGGTTTTGATTTTTATCGACAAATTTAGAGCTAATTGCTATCTTACAATATGCTTCACTGAAGAAATTATGCAGAATTAACTTAGTCACTGTGGAGTACGAACACAGCGTACAAATTGAAAAAAAAAAAACTTAGCAAAAATATATCCACTTTCACTACAAGCACATAATGCAGAACATTTTAAAAATGAACACGCTTGCTTTTTTGCATGTGCGAAGCTGATTTGTCATCAGAAATCAATGTCCAAATGTAATCTCCCATCACCGCGTTGTCCCAGCGCCCTTGGTATCTTCTTTCCATTTGTTCAATGTCTTGATGAAAGCGTTCGTCATGTTCTTCACTCACATCTGCTAAATTTGAACGGAAAAAATCAAGATGGGGAAACAAAAAATGCAATTTCAACGACATTCTACAACCCAAATTACGATACAGGTCAATCAAAGAATCTATTAACTCCCTATAATTTTCACTCTTATTTTTACCAAGAAAACCTCCCACTACCGCCCTAAAAGCTTCCGAAGCACTTCCTTCCTTTCGAGTCATTCTATTCTGAAGTTCTTTAGACTGAAGCATCACACGTATCTGTGGGCCAGTAAATACGCCGGCTGTGATTTTAGCGTCAGTTAATTGTGGAAACATTTGTCTTATGTAAGAAAGAGCTGCAGAATGTGGATCTAATGCTCTAAAAAACTGTTTTACAAGTCCTAATTTTGTATGGAATGATGGAAGTAACATTTTTTCTCTTTCAACTAAAGGTTCATGTATGACATTGTGAGTGCCAGGAAGTAAATGTTTCCTTTCTGACCACACCTTGATTGTATAATGACGGTCAATAGCTCTGCTATCCCAAAGGCAAAGAAAACACGAATATTTAGTATAGCCACTCTGCAAACCTAGAAGAAAATCGATCATCTTAAAATCTCCACAAATATCCCATGTGGGTTGATGTGGGAAACCGATAGCTTCAAACAGACCACTAACGTCATGAGAATAACACAAACTTCCTTCCATTTTGAAGAATTGTGAAAAAGTCTTTTTGATATTTTACATGTTGGAAGGAGAACATTCCACTGATTTAAATGTGAAGCAAGTTCTTCCTTTGATTTGGGTAGATCTAAATTTCTTATCAAGTCATCAAGTTCTTGCTATTAAGCAAATGTCGTTCCTTTCTCCTGGTTTCATGCGAAAAACTAATATCAAATTCGGAAGATTCCTCTGGCTCTCCTTCCAATGACAATATCTCTGGTGGATTGGGTACAGGAAGTTCGTCACTGTGTGAAACTGGAGCAATGGATGTAGGTAAACTGGGGTATTCTATTTTTCACCTATTCTTTTTGTTTTTATAGTGTGTCACGTCAACTGAACAGAAGTAGCAGTAATTATAGTGATTAGTAGGCTCTCTCTAATTCGAGGAATAGCAAATGGCATACACTTTCTGGTTCCCCGTAACCAACCTTCTAATGTAGAGCAGCAATTACCGCAACACACGTGCGGAGCCCAATGTTTGTCTTATCACCTACGGCCACTAGAAAGTAAGCTTCATATGCAGCACAGAAGTTTGTTCCAAGCACAACGTTATGTTTAAGTTGTTTGGGGCTTATGTAATATCCACAAACATATCAAAATGAGTCTGCTGACATTTTACAACACCTACTTGTAGACATTTTATCTTCCAAAAAGTACCTAGTGAAATTAAATCAAATGCTACTGATATAATATAGTTACCACTATAGTTACTCAATACTGTATGCAGCTGTTTTTTTTTTTTTATAAGGTAAAGGGTCAGGGAGTTGTAGGTTGTACTTTATTTATCAATTTTCATTTTTAGTTTCAAAATTAGATGATTTGGTGTATGACTCCTAACCCTAGCCATTAGAGGGTTACGCCCTCTCTTTGGCACAGAATTGTAGACATTGTTGTTTTAAATTATGTATGATGGTCTAAGTGCAGTTTTATAAACAAATAGTGCTGAAAAGTAACAAAAAATATCAGGTGAGTGAATAAATATAAATATGGATACAAGAAAACAAAACACAAATCTAAATAGTGCAAGTATAAAGGGAACTGGTATAGAAGCAGTGTGTTGTGCTTTATGAAATAAACATGATGATGTAAAATGAAATGCAGTGCTTACACACAACAGTCACAAACATAGTGTTAGATAAACAAATGCAGTTTAGTTCTTCTGTCTCGGGGCGACTCGAGACTAATGGCAACAAGGGGAAAGCCCAAAGTTAGTTTTGAACTGAGACATTGTACTAACATGGAAATAAATGAGGAAGGTGATCGGGTATATGATATATATGAAAGATGTGTTCTTCAGCTGTATAATTTGCGTTTTTGATATATAACGTGATAAGAACGTTTAACGCTGTATGCAAATATTTATACGGTGCGTCAGTTTCGGCATCAGCTTGTAAAGTATTAAGAAGTAATGGATGGGAGACTGGCAGGCGAGAGACTATGTATTTCAGACGAAAATTGGCAAGGTGATGGATAAGGTGAGGAAAATTGATGTGTTCATGAGTCAGGAAGTTCGGATATCGTAACTTTATGCGATACGTAGTTCTAATGGCATGTCGTTCTAGTATGGATAATCGGTCGAAGAACCTTGTTGGAGCATTGGACCAAGCAATATGGCCAAAAGTTAAAATGGGCCTGAGGAACATTTTGTATGTATTAATTAAGAGAGGTGCGTGTAATCCCCAAATGGTTTTTGTGAGACGCCGTAAAAGATTGAGCCGTAAATTAGCCTTTTGATGAGCCTTGATGAGCTTACAAGTTAATTTAGAGTCAAAAACTATCCCGAGATACGTAGTCGTAGGAGTTTGACGAAGTTGATGGTCTTTATGCAGTTGTCTATCCAAGTGAAGTGATATAGAAATTTACTATGTTTACTTAAGTAAAAGTTAATATTTTTTGTAAAAATAAGGGGAAAAAGTAAGAAATGGTAATTTTCTAGACAGTTATTTTCATTCTAAATAAATGCTGTATTCAAAATTTGTAATCATAGAACGCATATGTTATGGAACGGAACTTGCTAATTAATCCACAAGATTTTGTTTTGTGTTGTCATCTATGGATAACCGAAGTAAAGACTGAAATTCTTCCTCTAAAATGTCGTTCTTGAACAAAGACGATTTTGTAAAATTCCTTCCAAACAATCGACATTTGAGGAAAACTAATACCAGATTTGTAATTAGCACGTCAAAATCATTCGGTAAATGTAAAAATATTAAGATAAAGAATTTCTTGTTGAGCAGTGTAATTGAGGTCAACGAGTAAAGCCTCGGTTTATATATTTGGATAAAGTAATCTTGAAAGCTATTTTGTAGAACAATACAGAGGATTATGTGAGGAATCTTCTTAGGGTAAAAGAGCACAAAGAAAAACAAATGAAAATCGTTAGGAAAATAAAAGTATTGAAAACAGCCTTTATTAAGACAAATTATGGTTGGCTTGGTTAGACATCTCTCTAATAATTGCTTTGTATTACGTTGAATACGATACTTGAAATAATAATAACAGTATTCTAAAGGTAAATCAAAACCATAATAATACTCATGTTAATAGAAATATCGTGGTTTAGAGGTATAACTTCTACTTTACTCACAAACACATTGGTAATCAGAGTAAAGTTAGATATGAATATAGAATCAAGTGTGATATCCAATTTGAAAGTACATATTTAGGCTTCAGGTTCATATATGACAAGGATCCAACAAATGTTACGACATAATTTTCAGTTGGATATTACTTGAAGGTGCAATTTGGTCCATGGTTCATTTGGAATTTAGTACCCATTTCAGCACCGAGACTAATGAGACATTTGCCTACAGTTTAACGTAGAATCCAAACTACAGTGCAAAAACACACACCAACGTGTGATAGGTGGCCCCTAAAAAGCATGAATGTTATCTAATCGAGTCAAGGCAGGGCGAAGCTGGTGAGCCCGCGCGGAAGGAAGCAAGCGCGTCAGAGATGGTAGGTATACATGTAAGAGGATAAAGAAAAGAAGTGGGTTTTCGCAAAAATACGAATGTCAATAGCACTTGTCATGGTTTCATACTAGTAACGCTCCACCTATAAACATAAAATACAGCTTCAATACATTGTGCAGTGGTACACTGCCGTTGGAAAATAACATCTAATAGAATGATCTTTCATGTACACTCACTCATTTTATCCATCGTAAAGTACTTGTAATGATGTTACACTAGTAATCCCATAATACAGGTGTATTACTTTGTATAAAATTCTGTCGCTTGCAGAAATATGTTCCTTAAAAATATGTCTTTTCATACAAAGTATTCAATTTTACCTATAAGACTTCCAAAATGTGGTGCACCAAAACTATTGATACACCACCACCCATAAAATACACCAGTTCAATTACCTATAATGAACACATTTATTTCTATATTATTAATCTAATTATTTTCTCATCATTTACATTTGAATTATGGACTTTGACTACATAATGATCATTCCTGCTTTTCTATCCTCTGTACCATGCCTTCCTACTTGGTGAGACACATCAATTGGCTAACTCGGCTTTACAATAACTCTAAAACTACGTTTAATGCTGTGCTCAGATATATTCTTGTAGACATTATTTTATTTAACCATTCGATTATTGACATTAAACGTTTTGAGATTCTAAAAATTCCAAATAATACCAATAAAACATATCATTTATGAGCATGAGTGTGTAATTTCGCAGATATGACTTGTATAAAATAATTTCAGTCAAGATACTAGAATTTTGATTAAGCTTTAATGAATTAAATGATAATTTTCGTCATAATTTGTTCCTCTGGTAATGTGATGGTACTGAAGAATAAGGGCCTAAGCCCCAGAAGAATGTATTTAGTTATTCATGCTTATTATTATATATCTACCACCATATAAAATCTTCTCAATATATATTACGATCTATATAATAATGTTAAAATATAGATTTTACCAGTTTTACCATTTATCTTGTCTTCTGATCCTTTTATTTAATTATTGCCGATAAACTTCATAAAATCGGTATTAACTATTCTATTCCATTCATCTCCCTTCCGGGGGATTTTATTTAAAAAATGTTACAGCATTATGGCCTAGTTGACTGCTTCACTATAATTGTTTTGAAACTTATTGTTGATATTATAATTGCAGAATATGGCCCGTTCCAAAATGGACAAATTGGCCTGTTCTAAGTAATTCTATTTCCACACTATTTTGTCAAATAAGAAGAAAGACAGAAACGTAGAACATACAAAAAATTATGTAAAATCTATAAAAATTGCAATACAGTAAATTATGTCTAAAATTGAAATTGTGTTTTAAATTTAAATTAAAATAACTAAGAGCATGACTCTCTATTGTGTAACTCATTCTACGACATCTTGCCAACCCCGGTATCAGTGTTGCCACAGTCCTAGTCAACATGGCGTCACTAACTAACAACTTAGTCCTCTAAGCCAGCAATTATGTCAATGTATTTTTCGTGCTATCATCTTTTGGTGTAGAATCTTTGCTATGACACAAATTATAGACTTTCTTGAGCACACGCTGGTCTTCTTCAGAATATTCAACACTTAATTCAATGTGTTTCTGTGGTTCTATTTTCTTTTCTTTTCTTTTCTTTTTTTTAGGTTCGTGTGGTTCTATTCTTCCACCACACTGCTTCCTTCTCGTCTCCTTCATGCGTGGTGTGCATGCGCCCACCTAGCGTCATTTTTATCCCAGTATAGTTCGAATTACGAATTTCCCACACAAAGTTCCTAAGTGTTAAGCGGTGCAACGCCAAAGGATGCAAGTTCAACAGCATTTTTTAGGAGTCCAACACACAGAATAAGTAACGTGAAATGCACGAAAAATCTTACTGACACTAGAAAATGTGACAAGTATTTGTTAAATGGTGCTGAATTGGGTAGAATTGTACCAACTTTTTCACAAAAGGGGCTGAAAATGCCAGCGTGGTACCAACGGGCAGATGAATGACAAAAAGGGCTGAATTTGGTACAATTGCACCAAGTGTGGCAACACTGCCCGGTATTAACTAACTCAAATTATATATTGTTTATCATAATTCATTTGTTCTATTTTAAAAGATTACGATTCCAATTAAATTATAAATTCAGCTTTCTTTTTCTTCTAATTTAATTTAAAGATTAATTCTGGGTACAGCCCAAAAACATGTTAATCTATAACAAAACATTTAACAAATTAAAATTTTCGTAACAAGCTAACAATAATAATTGTTTGGCATAACAGCGGTAGCGCGATCTTATAATTTACGTATATATTACGATAGTCATGGTTTATGTTTATTGTATTTCTCGTATCTCCTCATATCTCATAGCTCGCTTTCCCTTTAGATTTGTGGGAGATAAGTTGAAAACAGTCTTGCAACAGTTAAAGGCCTATCTGACAATTTACATTTACAAATACAGCCTGTTCTCGGAAATTTATGGTATAGGGCTACCTACAGAGACAAGAATTGAAGTTGTCTTATCTCATAAAGATGTCTTACACGGAAAGAGTATCCGTTTCTCATTTCATATCTCGTCACGAAAATCCTGTCTTGTCTTTATTCATGGTTAATCAACTTCGAAATAGTCCTTTACTGCTAGTACTTTGCTAAACTGTGTACGAAATTCACGCTGCACACTTAAAACTGACTTATTCACGTGAAACAGTAAGTCGTAAAATGCCTTCTCCTCACACGTAAAGTGTGCAAAGCTGAAAATCAAGTAGCTGGGAAATCGGTATGTCGTTAGAAAGGGCTTGACATGACTAACGTCTCAGACGATTACTAGCGGCAGAAAGAGTCAGATACCTGTTAACATTAACACAAGTGAATATCGTAGATACTGATACATTTGAGTTGAGCATGAAGATGAGCGTACGAGAAGGTATAGAAATATGCAAAAGACTGCATTGAGCGAGTGCGTGAAATGTTATAAAGAAGCAAGGTTAACATAACAATCGATGTGTAGGTCAATTACAAGTGCATGAGACAAGTAGTAGCAATTAGATCAGTGAGCACATCTGACAAATGCTATTTCCTGACAATTAGAACAGATGTTTGCAGTAATCAAAATAGTATACCATAGGATTAATCCATGTCTACCTCATAGATGGAGTACTGTTCACATTCTTGAACCGTGGTGAACTGAAATGAGGCGAATTGCTACACACGCAGATATACGTTGCGGAGCCAAATGTTGAAGTCAGTGGTTATGATTGCCGTATGAGTTACGAATCGCCCAAATGACTTATAGAGTGGGAAATATACAAGTATAAACATCCAGTGGCCAAATTGTTCCAGTACATTCTCCTGGGATCAGCCTTTTAAGAGATCCTGAACTTATTAAAAAAGCTCCTTGTCGTTGTTGAGGTATCATGAGTCGAATAGAGGAAGCAATTTATTCTTGCTAGACGGAACGTTAGGTCAGAATACTTCCAAATAAAGTATCTCAATCTCCTTATTCACATTTGCTGTTTTCCTAGCCTTGATGTTGATAGGGCCTTGTGTGGATTCAGCTACAAGAAAAAGTATAGGACATACTATTTCACCAGCCATTGAAATCACAGGCATGATCATGCACAAGGCTGTTATAGCAACTAACGATTCTGCAGCCACCCGCATAGATTTGAAACCTTTCGGGTTCAATATTCGATATGAATTAATATTTTTTCTTGAAACGATTTTGATCTGTATTGAAAATGCTACCAGAGGCAAATTGTTCGGCCACTGTCAGTTACTGGAAAGGTGAGTTAAAGTTATCAGCATAGACTTGCAAAGCAGAGTCTTTTGAACACTAGTTCTTGCTTACGTGACTAAATAGCTATGTGTACAATTCTGGTACATCTTTTACATTTCATAGCCCAGGACTGTTATGATTTGAAGTTAATTGTGTTTGCTGGATCTACAACATGTTTCGCTTGTATAGTCTAAAGACATATCGTCTGATCGTGAATAAAGGCACATGACCCAAGCCTCTAAACAAATTTCACACACATTTAGATCCATGGTATCGTTACTTCAATGCGTGTTTATCAACGCGATAACGATTACTAGAGGAGCTATTGTTTTGTTTTCCAAACATAAACAAAAGGAATAAACTAACATCTTTATTGTAACTGCAGAAATCACACACCAAGTAACCTAAATATATTCAACTTCCTTCACATATCAGTCAGTTACAGTCAGTATACTAGGACAACCGACCTCAGCGTTTCCCTGAAACTGTTTCCTTCTCTTCTACTTATTTTCTTTTCTGCATTCAAACGTTCACATCCTACTGGCTGTATCTGAAATTCTGGATAACTGATTATCACTTCGTGCACTTTACTTCTCATAGTTGATAGCATTTTTACAACTATAGTATTATGAAGCGGCAGTATTATGAAATAATGTAAGCGCATTCATTTAATATGATTATGTATTCGAATGTATTACACGCCATATTGGATCCGCGGTAACGTGGTACTTCCCATGGAACACTTTTTTTTATCGTTTAAATCAATTTGAAATGTTCTGCACAGCACCAGTAACATTCATGTTTTTACCATAGCCATGCAAAATTCTGCATTATAGAAAATCATTCATCATCATCGTGATCGTCATAAGTAATTATTTTGCCATTATTGGCAAGTATCTTTGTTCAACTCATTAGCTCCCATGATCAACGGCCTTGAGGTAAACTCTTCGTCTTTACATACGATTTTGTTGTTTTGATATCGTCCATCAATTTTAGCTTTCTTCATCCCTTCCCTCTCTTTCCTGCCACCATACCCTCTAGCACATTCCTCATGATACAATTACTTTGTAACCAATGTCCCAACCAGTTCCTCTTCCTCTTCTTCGCGTAATAATATCTAAAATTATTCTTTTCCACCACACAATTTCCAACATCCTCTCATTTCTTTTCCGCTCGACCCAGCTAATTTTCTATTCTCCACACTCACATTTTGAAAACTTCCAGTTTTTTTTCAACATATTTGCGTAATGTCCATGTTTATACACCATACAATACAATACCCCACACGAAAATTTTTTATGAGTATTTTTCTGAATTCTTTATTGAAGGTCTCACAAGATAGACTTTCCTTCCTCCTAAAGGAATCTTTCACCAGTCCTACTTTAACTTACATTTCACATTCGCGCTTCATATCATCACTAATAATACTACCCAGGCTTATCAAAAAAGTAGTCACTTGTTCTATTTTCTAGCATCCTACTTTTATATTTGACACCAACAAATTCGTTCCTACCACCATGGCTTTGTCTTTCTAACTTTTTTTCAGAGCCCTTCCTCAAGTTTTCTAACATCTTATTGCTTTTCTTTTACTATAAATGTCATATCATCTGCACATCATATTCACCCAATCATTGTGTCACCTACCGAAATGACGTCTTGATTATGTAGGCTCTTTTTCACGATCTATTCTAGATAGATATTAAATAATGTTGGCGAAAGACAGCATCCCTGTTGAACTTTCCTTCCAATTACACACTCCTCTGTCATCCTCTTCCCTTTTCTAATACTTATTTGTTCGTTAAGATAAACTCCGGTCTTTCCATTCCAACGCAACCTTCTTTAGAGCTACCAACAACAATTCCCAATCCACAAACCTTTTCTAGATCAATAAATACAACATAAATCTCTTTCCCTTTGTTCATAAGCCCTTCACAGATCACCATTAATAATCCCATTGCATTTCTTGTATCCTTACCTCTCCTGAATCCGAACTGTTCTTCCTGTAATTTTTCATTTGTTCTTCCATACAATCTTTTGTTCAGTACTCAAAACATTTTTTTTTGCTGCATGCGATATGAAACTAATAGCTCCATAATTCTCACATTTCTCTGAGGTTGATTTCTTACCCATCGGCATCATCATCGTCTTCAGGAAGTCTCCTGTTTCATATATTTCATTGCAGAGTCGAAACAACTCTTTCTTGCTCTTGTCTCCCATCTGCATATTGAATTCGATTCGTGTATTATATATCCTGGTTGCTTTTTCATTCCAATTTCGGATATAACTTTTTCAAATTCATAACGGAGAATATTAGACTCTTTATCATCCTTGCCTACTTCATTTTCTACTTCAACATCTAGGTCACATGGTTAATTCCTAACCTCATATATTTTTCCATCTTCCTCATCAAATGTTTCCATCTTCCTAACATTTCACTTCTCTCGTTGATTAACTTCCCATCCTTATTTTTTACTGCCATCGTAATACCCTCTTGTTTTCTCCGAAGCTCTACGGATTTCCCTTTCTTGTTCATTTCCTCATATTTCCCAACTCTTTTTTAGTTCTTTTATTGTCCTCGCATTTTCTCTTGTAAAACTCTTCCCTTGCTCTGAGTGTTTCTCTTTGTAACTTGTTATTTAACTTTCTGTACATCTTTCATTCCTCTTCTGTATCAACCTTTTTCCACGTCTTTCTTTCCCTCATTTTCTCCGATATTTGTTTTGTAGCACATGGTTTCTTGACCATTTTGTATTCACAGTAACCTAATACTTCTGCAACCTGCTATATGCAAAGTTTCATATGCTCTACCGTTTGTTACTACCTACACCTATCCTATCCTTGTTTGAGTATTCTTCTTCGAATTTTTCAACTAAAATATTACGGTACTTACTTCTTCGTCTTTCAAATTTTCAATATTCAACATCTTGTTCCCTGCTTTCTTGTTTACATTTTTCAGTTGATTATCCACTTCGGCTAGCACAAGGTTATGATCAGAGAAAATGTCGGTTCCGGGAATTGTCTTTGGGTTCTTCAAACTATTGCAATATCTGTCCTGAATCATAACACAATCTAAGTGATATCTTCGGCCGTTTATTGAGGATTTCCAGTTATATATTCTTCTCTTCCTTTGATTGAACCTAGTGTTCCTAATTACTAATGAATTCTGTCTACACCAGTGAAATATCATTAAAGCATTGCAAAAACTTGATTGCAGTTAGGTTGATTTTAATAAGTTTTGATATGTTTGCGATACCCCAGAATTTAATATAGTGCATGTAACATTGTTGTAACCTTTTAAACATATTCTAAATTATAAAATGTTTTTAAAAATAGCAGAATTACTTGTGTAGTTTATCTTATTGGTTTGCTATTTTTGAAGTACGTTTTGATACTTTTTAAATACCCTAGGAATTAGAATGATTCAGATATATCCAAACTCGCGAGCAAGGATCTTGAGCTTGATATTATAATTCAGCGCAAGCCCATTAAGTTGTTAGCGAGCCAGAGTCCAAGTCTTGCCTGGTGTAAGCCACAATAAGATTAGTAAGTGCTAGTGCATTACGTTATACCGAGCCGTAGTCCAAGTATTACTTAGCGTGAGAAACAATGATATTACTGAGCGCGGATGTAACCTCGTTTGGGGATAGTAGTCGGTACTCAAGGAAGTTAGTGAACCCGATATGTAGAGCTAAAGAGAATCTTCGAAGGTACTGACCCCTAGTTCGAGCGAGTGCAAGCCTCATTGGGATTAGCGAGTGCAAGAGTCAGTGAGGATAGTGAATTCGGATAGCAAAAATATGATCTATGGTATGATAATGTGTATTGTTGTCACCATATGAACACATTCTAAAAGATTATTGTTAAAATAACACCAACAGTATATGGCTGTTCAAACCAAGGATCTTATAAAATAGAGGATCTTCTCTTACAACAAAATCTTGAAGCCATACGTCACAGTTTTGCCACCCCTACACTGCCCACTCCCCCCAGTAGGATCGCTATGTTTTAAGCCAACAATCATGGCGGAAACGAAAGTAGCCAATCAGACGAAGGCAGAAACGAGAGTAGCCAATCAGACGTGCCGATGCTCGGTTGCATTTTGGCTTCACCGATTTAATAGGATGAAGATACATATGAGCAGATCCTCTATTTATAACATCCTTGGTTCAAACTATAATAATACAGTATTTTGGTATGTTACAAAAATATCAATATGTACTTAAAAATAATCGAAGATTACAAGGAAAAACAAATCATATTATTGGATCGAATTTTAGATTTTGATGGAGCAGTATTCTAGGGATTGACTACCATATTGTAACACGTTGAAGCATGCAGAAACCAGTATTAGTCCACAAATATAATGATAGGAAAGAAGGCATATAGAGGATATTCATTCAGTCGCTTGTGAAATGGAAAAACAATCGAAGTGTGAAAACTGTACTTTGAAAGTTTCTCGCCCTTACTCTTCAACCTTTCTGTTTCCTTTCTTGTTGATTTTTCTTTATAATGCCCAAGGATTCAATATAGCACAAGTCATATTGGTGGTTTATCGTTGTCACAATTAATATATTATGAGAACAATGTTAATGTAGTGGCAACCACATCCAGTTATCTCACCCATATTAAATCCTGACGTGATATAAAAATATTAAAATATATTATAAGAATTATCGTAATGTTCTGATTTTTTAAATACATTTTTAGATTTACAATATGCCAGGTTTTAATATAACTGTATGCGTCATATGAAACATTATCATCACTACTTTAACAATATCACTTTTAGCCCTCTTTCTTGGTCTCGTTCCTTGCGCATTTGTGCCTCTAGATCACGAGGTTACGAGTTCGATTCTCTGTGGCAGTACATCACACGTTATTGGTACAGATAAGTGATTTAATACTAAAATTTTTGGTAAGTATACGTTCAACCGTTTTCAAAAATATAGTGTATACCTATCCCCATACATGATTGTTCTTTCGTAAAATTAAAGTAAATATACATTGAATTATAAGGATATACACCCCATAACATCCCCGGTTCAGTTTCCGATTTAAATTATAGGTCTTATCATATATATGAGGAATGACCAGAAACTAAGATTACAAGGCCGATATTGATGTAGTTTTGTCCGTTATAGAGGAATGAGGAGTGGCTGGTAATTGTAATACATGAAATTGGCAACTACAGTTTCAGTCACCCGCCACCTACGGCACCAGTTGTAGATAAACACATTGGGGACTAGTTTCGAAAACTGGTCTCGAGAAGAAGTCGTTCAGTTATTATATTTCTGTGGATGAAATACGTAACCGCATTTGAAATTCACCGGCAGCTCGTAGAGGTTTACGAAGATACTGTAACGCCTCTTTAGTATGTCGCAGAATGATGTCGAAAGTTTGCGGCTGGTAGAGAAAACGTCACAGATGAGGAGCGCAATGGCAGACACAGCACGGCATCAACAGATTTGAACATATCTCGTGTGGATGATCTGATTTAGGGCAACACGAGTATCGCGTTACGGCATCTGATGGCAGAATTGGGAATATCGTTCGGAAGCACCTAGGAGGCCGTCGCTTCGCTTCAGACGAGGAGGAGAAAAACTTCGTTACAACATGGCTGAACACGCACTGCCGTGTCGTGACAAAACGCTGTAACTTTGGCGAAGAAGTTTTGCGAAAATGAGCCTTAAAGTTTTCATCCGAAAGTGTGATCTATATCGTGTAGAACCAGTGTATCTTGACTTTGGAAACACGTGGTTACATGTAATGTTACGTAAATGCATGTTGTGTGATTAAATTTGGTGAAAATTGATTGGTTGACCATTATTGCCTAGTTACACTGGTTCTACACGATACAGATCACATTTTCGAATGAACTTTACGGCTCATTTTCGCAAAACTTCTCCGTCAAAGTTACAGCGTTTTGTCACGACACGGCAGCGCAAGAACAGGATTTTTCCAGGAGGGAATCTTCAAACTCATTCCACTATGCGACAAGTGCCTTAACCAATATGGAGGCTATGTCAAAAAATAACCTAATGTACATATTATCTTTTGGCTGTATTCCTTGTATGAAATAATATATACATGTTTCATTGTAGGTTACTTTCTGATCAGCCCTCGGACGTTCACTACTGGCAACGACCATAAGCACAAACAGAACTATAAATCAATATAATTCTTCAGTTCGATTCGCAACCATGTTAATTTGTAGTGAATACTTGTGTCCATTATTTCCTTTTGAAGAATTATTTCATTTCGTCCCATTATAGTTATACTGCCTACCAACTCTTTTGTAACAATTTACTAGCATCTATCATCGTTCGCCTTAGCATACAATATATAATACGATGACTATAAGATAACCCTTAAAAGATGTATGATATATCCATACGTGTGGTATAAATATGTGGTTTATATGTACGCTATACGTGTGTAATGTCATATTATATTTATTACTACTAGATATTTTTATTATTTAATTGTACATTCATTGCGAAACAGGTTACATATACTTTGAGAAGGAGCTCGTCAAGTAAGTGGGGATCATGACGTCATCTGTTTGGCATTCACAAGTACAAGGTAAAAGGCGAATTTTGTTCTCTCGCAAATATAGTCTAAAAGGTTGTATGAGATCCAAGAGCACAAGAATATATATATATGACGTCGACATGACCATCAAACAGAGTACACGTATTATGACTTCTTCTCTCCCTCTACAATTTCATTATCGTTGTTTCTTTTGAAGTAAAAGGCACTGATCTTCAGTTTAAAATCCACTCTCTATATACCTCTAAGCACGTACTTATTGAAAGGAGGAAGGTTCAACGGATAGTATTTAGAATGCATGTATAGGATACAGACGTGCAAATGATAACGTTAGGAAGATTGCTTTATTCTAAAGAGAATGAGGTACGAACCATTATCCTAGGATAGCTACATAGTGTTGATGCTGCTTGACTGAAAGTAAAATTTACCTTAAAAATCCAAAACTCTCAAAAAGGTTAATGATTTATAATATCGCATTCTTAAGTATTGTTTTCAAATTTGGAGTCACTTAAGTGTCTGTGTTGGACAGTTCAATATTTTATTTTTTCTGGTTTTCCATAATGGAAATGATGGAATCAGGAGCATCATTTCAGACTTTGCTTGAGGGGAACAAGAGCATCACTGAGATAAGATTTTCACGATTTTGTAATAGTATATTAGTAGATAATCCAGTACAGTATATGTATTCCTCAAACTCTTAGGAAGGCATTTACCCCCTCTTGTCCCCCTAAATGACGCCCCTGGATGAAATGACATATTTCATACAAGCCATACACTTGCCTTTAGCCTTCTATTGTCAGAGATATGTAATGTCTTCAGAATTATAACAGTTTCAGAAATCTTATCCAATAACAACAAACGCAATATTGAACTGTTTTGTAAATATGAATAACATTCATCGGAACTGGATCTGTGAATTGTGACTCATAAATTGGAACTACTTAACAGATTCTCGCATCACCTATTCCGGTCGATAACGATCTCTTGACTCGTTCATTTCCACTACTACGACCATTCGTCTGGTCGTGGAGAATGAAAGAAATTTTCAGTCTCCCCCGTCCCTGGCTTTGCCTTGGTCCATCGTGCTCTGCATAAAAGGGTAGCGAAGGGTGACGCAGGAGGGAATGGAGGGAGGTTAAGGAAGAGGATGGAGTTTATTTACTCTAGAAGAGGTCAAAGATCATCCGGCTACCGGTCTGCTATTTCTTCCGTCGAGAGAGCACTAAGTTTGGGAGGATGAGGAGAGCACCGACCAAATAGGCAACTTGCCAAGAGCCGTGGTCCTTCTAGGAAACAGGACAAATAAGCAAGGCTAGTTTACGCCTACCTATCTTCTGGAGAAAGTCTAACAATAAAAAGAGTTAGACAACGAGCAAGGGGGAGTGTAAATTAAAACCACTATACTTCATTCTAGATATTATTTTTCCTCAAATTTCGTCGTCTGGAATATGGGTTAAAAGTTAAAACAAACGTGTTCGAGATTGATGAGAATTAGCGGTTACTCTTTTATTAAACAAGATCCAAGGATCTATGAAGAACGCTAACATAATATATCTGATGAAAATTGAAGTCAATAGAAACAAAAGTGAAGTTTGATTTGTGAAGTATTGTTTATTAATTAACCCTATGTTGATTAACCGTGTAACGGTAAGAATTGTTGTAGTTCCAATGGAAGCACAAGCTTATTACTTCGAACATCAATAATTCAGTATGTGTTAAAATCCCTAACTAACAGAATTCCGTTCCTATAACAACAAACAACATATGGGAACATACTAATATAAGCAGAGTAGATGTTTTGGTGGTACTGGGTCTTTATTAGTCTACCGTATGGAATAATACTCCATACTCTGTGGTGGATGCTATTTTGAGAATATCTCGGGATTCTTTTAGCAAAGATGGTTTGTATGTGGTGCTTTATCATGCTTCTCAATTGACTATCTCAATTGACAGGGTAAATTTTTAAATTCACGGATTTTATTTTGGTCTAGAATTTTTAACTGAAGTCCGATTTCCATGCGGTTTATGGCAAATGATCAAGAAAGGATAGGAGATTTATAGAACTATGGTTACTGTTTTAAGCACAACCGGGATAATATCAGTCACGCCTCAAGAAAAACAGCGATATTCGCCAGTGTACCTTACAGTGTTGGAATGAGGTGCGGTGAGGTGTGGCGCTTTGAGTTTTCTTCGTTAAATGACAATCTCAATAAGAAACAGGAAACTGGGCCGTTGTATTGGGAATTGTGCTGTACAGTTCTGTACTACTGTATGAGTACGATCAGGACACAATGAGGAAAGTGTACTTTTAGAACCAACATGAGTTTATCGTACAATTTTTTGGAGAACAGAATCTGTTGTTGCTTCGCAAAGGACATTTAGAAACAAATTTGCCTTATGTTCTGCCCCAGACAGAACCTAATATGATTGCTAGTGAATAAATTAGAAGAAACAGGATCGTTTCTGGGTGGGACAGGTAAGCATCGGATCTCGCAGGTGGGTGTTCTGGAAGATGTCCGTTATCGGCTCCTTAGGTCGCCCAAGAAATCTCTCCGTCATTTGTCGCAAGAAACCGGCTATAGCTATTCAACATGTGATTGATGGGTCTTACCACTAACATTTAAATTATATTCTCACTAACACTTAATTTGTATTCTGCAATTTCGTTTCAAAAATTCTAAACCTCATTTCAATTGAAAGATACACAGGCGAATATTTGCTATTTTTCTTGTGGCGTGGTCGTGTTACCTCGGATCATTTTAAACCAGCAAACACAGTCCCATAAATTTGCCATCCTTCTTTGATCATTTGCCACAAACTGCATGAAAATCGGACTTCAGTAAGAAATACTAGACGCAAATGAAATCCGTGAGTTTAAAAAAATCACCCTGTAAAATTCCTCACAATAGAAAATATTTATTGTAATTTATTCATGTATAGTAAAACTTTATTAATTCGGACCCCGAGGCGAACGTCGCCAAATCTGGAGAAACAAACAAACAAAGAAGAAGTAAATTGCAAGGTTTCAAATCGGGTAGAATTAAAAATCTCAATCGTGATATAGCTCCGCACGAAGTTTCGAGGGTATCAGTTTACTTCCTCAAGTACATTTTCCCAAACCATTGAAAAGTGTTATATTTCCTCAAATACCTTATCTTGCTATTGATCATGAAATGGGAATCCATGACTGAGACGAAATTCTTGATTAACTACCAGAACAGTGGTAAACGATTTTGATATGCCATAAAATAGATGCATTGTTGTTATAAGTTACATAAAATTTCACTGTGATATTTTGTACTGATAAGAACGAAAGTTTTCATGAATCATCTCTTTTAACCATTAAATGCATGATTTATTATTATTTAAAAAAATATCATGAGTAGAGTTTAATGTTGTGAATTATAGGAAAACAAATTTAAAACCCTAGGACCAAAATTTAGTTTAATAATTTGTTATTAACTGTTTGTAGTTATTTAGCTACATAGTGCAATTTACACTTCGAACCCGCGTCACAATATCTGCTTTGTGGTTAGCGTTTGTTTATAGTTTTAGTAATATTAAATGTTAAAAACTTCTTTTGCTCATTCACAGATATTAGATATCTCTATCTCTACTCTCTGTGGTAAAGGTTTATTACTTGTGAACATAACACATTAAAATTCAACACATCAGAATTGTGTTGAATTTTAGGGATGTTTTCTTGTAGCATTTGTAAAAACGGTATGTATACAAGCTGCGACAAAATGCCCTTACGAAATGAAATAACTATTGTGAGACTTATATGCAAGAACTAGGTGTGTAGCTAATCAGCTACACAGTGCATTAAAGGGTTAAACAAACTTTAAATATTCCTCAACTTCGTATATGCGCTATCAATTTAGAATTCTATCCCAGCAGTTGTCATTTTCTGAACAGTACATTATCCAGATTAGGGGAGCAAAACCCTGTATTTCAGTCACTTAAAAGTTGAATTTCTTTAAATACTTAAAACACTAATGGAACAGAGAATTATTACAGGCGATATTGTTTTAAGTACAAATTGATCTGTTATGTGTGTATTGCTTAGTAAATCACATTATTTTCTTTGGTTATTTACAATATACTTCAAATGAACTATGTTGAAGGAAATCATAGAATATTTGAATTCCCTATTTTTGGAAATAAAATGTTTATTGTGTAAAGTATAAGAATCTTAAGAACAATATTTCTTAAAGCCCTTTATACATGGTCATAGTTTTCCATCAAATATTGTATCAAACTTACCTTTGAAAGTCATTTGGTCAAACAATCTGGCAAAAACTTTGATACACACTATAAACAATCAAATACAAAACTTAAATTTGTTCAAATTTGTTTACCTTTCTTCTTTTAATTGTTACATTTGTTGGTAGGCATAAGGTGCAACGCGATACTCGATTGAGGCAGTTATTTAAAAATAAGCTGTTTAAATCGTAAATCTTAAAATAAACGAGCAATTGAAAATATGAAATGTGCATGTGAAATTCGAACACTCACCAACCACATCTCTGACCCTCCAGTCTAACTTTAGCCCAATTTTTCCCAAGACTTCTTGCTGTTTGCATTTACTGTAATATTCTTTAAGTTTACAGTTATACGAAACAGAATGCTGCTTGTAAGTATCAATAAGCGTTTCAATTGTTTCCCGTGTCCACGATTAGCGCCACCGCACAGTGATTTTCGTTTATTTCTCTTAATGCAATGTTGGATAGAATCAAAACATAAAATAGGATGTTTTCTTTTAGAACAGTTGTATCAAATGTTGTAGCCAACGCAAGAGTTGAATAAAACTTGGTATCGTACACGTTCAAATTCCACTTTGTTGAAACATTTGGTGCAATATTTGTTGGAATATTTTATTATGTATAACAGGCTGAAGAGACGAGATTTGGGAGTGTATTGTCTTAAAGAGAAATGTTGCCTTGGAAAGAATATTTTTTTATTGCAATAAACTTGTGCTCCCTTGAAAATTCTGCCTCATCTCGTCTGTTGGGCACCACTAATTAAGAACAAAGAAACAATAATATACGTATAACCAGAAAACCATAAAATGTTTATTCAATGTTATTGCTTTACTCTACTTGTATCTGAAAAATTTAAGAAATTATTTTTCTTGGATCGAAAGTAATTCCAATAATATTTGACTCTGCAGGTGAACTTACATGAATTAATCATAAGTGATTTTAAGAGGGCCACAAATATTTTCTTTTTTTTTTATAAAAAAAACACTTATTTAATCTTAGATTGTATTATGTTAATTGCTTAATTCGAAAAAGCAGATATTTCTTTTATCCTCAGTAAAGATATTCTCAGCATTCAATAAAGATACAACTAGTGGTTGATAGATATAAATATTTATGAGTAAAGATACAACTAGTAGTCGATAGATACAAATATTTATAAGAATAAAGTTACAACTAGTGGTTGATAGATACAAATATTTATAAGAGTAAAGATACAACTAGTGGTTGATAGATACAAATATTTATACGAGTAAAGATACAACTAGTGGTCGATAGATACAAATATTTATAAGAATAAAGATACAACTAGTGGTTGATAGATACAAATATTTATAAGAATAAAGATACAAATAGTGGTTGAGAGTTACAAATATTTATAAGAGCAACTACAAGTAAATAGATACAAGTATTTATAAGAATACTTTTACAATTAGTGGTTCATATGTATAAATATTTATAAGAAGATACAACTAGTGGTCAATAGATACAAATGTTTATGAGTAAAGATACAACTAGTGGTCGATAGATACAAATATTTATAAGAATAAAGATGCAACTAGTGGTTGATAGATACAAATATTTATAAGAGTAAAGATACAACTAGTGGTCGATAGATACTAATATTTATGAGTAAAGATACAACTAGTGGTCGATAGATACAAAAGAATAAAGATACAACTAGTGGTCGATAGATACAAATATTTATAAGAATAAAGATACAAATACTGGTTGAGAGGTACAAATATTTATAAGAGCAACTACAAGTAAATAGATACAAGTATTTATAAGAATACTTTTACAATTAGTGGTTAATATGTATAAATATTTATAAGAAGATACAACTAGTGGTCGATAGATACAAATATTTATAAGAATAAAGATGCAACTAGTGGTTGATAGATACAAATATTTATAAGAGTAAAGATACAACTAGTGGTCGATAGATACTAATATTTATGAGTAAAGATACAACTAGTGGTCGATAAATACAAATATTTATAAGAATAAAGATACAACTAGTGGTTGATAGATACAAATATTTATAAGAATAAAGATACAAATAGTGGTTGAGAGGTACAAATATTTATAAGAGCAACTACAAGTAAATAGATACAAGTATTTATAAGAATACTTTTACAATTAGTGGTTCATATGTATAAATATTTATAAGAAGATACAACTAGTGGTCGATAGATACAAGTATTCATTAGAATAAAGATACAACTAGTGGTCGATAGATACACATTTCTATCAGAATAAGGATACAACTAGTGGTCGATTGATACAAATATTTATAAGAATAAAGATACAACTACATATTTCGAGTTTTCTCAAATTGATAGAAAACACAGATAATTTCATTCTGAGAGAAAATCCACCCAATGTTTACTTTATTTCTATTTTTTAAGGAACAGAGGTTCTCCGCTGAAAGAGGATTATGGTAATCCTAGTCCCATATAATAAAGATTCAAGAGTTTTTTCAGCATTTTGAAAGAAATATATATTAATTTACATTTCATAAGTTATCTTCATCTTCTTAATCTCTGTATAAACCCCTACGTGTGTGTGTAAAGCCTTTTCTCTCTCCCTTTCTCAATACAACGTCTACAATCGTCTGCTTCTCTTGTAGTTCGTTAGTGACAAAGATTATGTAAGCAAGGATAAGAAAAAAAGTTCATAATTACTTCATCTGCCATATTTGTCGTGAACAGATCTTTTGTTTTTCAGTCGTTTAAGACGTTAAGAACCGGGATTGTTCCGCTCTGTCGGTTTCATACTTCCTAGTAGCAAACAGAAAAAAAAACAATTATAGTAGTAATATCTAACAGTCATCAGAGAAAATATTCATTTTGATACCATCTTAGAGCAAGATAGAGATAAAGCTTTCTGTGCCTGCTTCTTATACAACAATGGTAATTGTTGATAATCAGTCGCAGCTTTTCCTCATCAACATTCTCCTCTTCTTCTGCTACTTCTGTGGCGAGAGGTTTCTGGTGTGTTCCTTAATGTCTATAATCAACTCGTTGTCTTCATCTTTTCTTGTTGGAAACATTATCTGGAAAATTTTCTCACATAATAAACGATGGAGTTTTCGTTGATGTGCGGTGTACAAGAGCTTGCAAAAGAGGGTTGGAAAAGCCAAAAGAAAATCTACTTGCGTTCAGAGGAAAATAGGGGCTGGTGCATGCTAATGCATAAAACTATTCAGTTGTACAGGATTATTAAGGAAATACTCTTGACGAAAAGATATAACAACATACACTGTAGTCCGAATATACTGCAGTTAACTCCATTTTGTTTTTGGGTTTGAGAAATGAATACTACACACAATTTTTACAGGAAAGTACATAACTGCCAGTTTTTTAAATTAAAATCGTTTATCGAAACAGAAACTATTAGTAGTCTGCGGTGCGTCAAGCAACAGAGCATTCGCCTCTGGTGCGTGGGGTCCCTCGTTTGATTCTTGCTCCGTCAATTGTATCCTCGCCGCCAAAAGTGCCTTTACATCGCCGTGACGGGTATGTGACCGCGCAGTACTCCAAGGAAGGGATGGTTGCATAAGAAATTGTGATTAATTTTGAACAGTTTTTATTTTGACTAGGGAAATAACGTAGATATAGGGAGCAAAGGAAAAGATTTGAAGCATCAGTACACTATCATCTCTGAAAAGATTCGTATTTTCAGTTTTTCATTTTATTCTCTTATATGTTAAGTTAATAACTGCTGACAACTGCTACTAGCGCTTTTCACTCTTCAGGAATTTAACACGACATGTTCGCAGGACACTTTTCTAAGTCCTAAATGTATGCGTGAATTATTTCATTCGTCTCACTGTCCTTATGCTGAACGTATGTTTCGCTGTCGTCAAGCAAGGGTTGTAATAAATGTAAATAAGGTTCTTATTATTAAATAAAACACAGAAGTATCTATTCCATGTATAGCACAATATAATACAGTAATTAACCAACACGATAATCACTAACGCCCGCAGGTTTTTTTTCGAACGGGGGGGGGGTAAAATACCGATATAGAGTTTTTTGATTTATTGCCCTATATATATTAAAAGTCATAGTTTATCATTGATAGCGTATATCCTCTTACTTTTTAAAATCGCCAGTTTAACCTATTAGTCAGAACATACATCTCCAGATATAATGTAGAGGGAAAAGAAGGAAAGAGATATGAAAAGTGGCGTAAGTAATTTTACTGCATCCTGGATAATTCATTACTCATACCCCCCCTGTCCCACGCATTTCAACTGCTGCGTTATATATATATATATATATGGTTCCATGTCAGAAGGGTTCGAAAAAGGTCTAGGATAGAAAGGCCCGAGTCAAAACGGGGCTCGGTTTTAAAAGGCCCCGCGTCAAAAGAGCAAGTTCAAAAGTGGCCCCGCGACAACAATGCCCGAGTCGAAAATGCACAGCGTGAAAATGTTCCCCTCGTCAAAGGGGCCCGGGTCAAAGATCATCGCGAGAAGAGAGTCCGAGACAAAAGGGCCCTATGTAAAAAAAAAACGGACAAAGTGGACACCGCCTCAAAAAGACACGGGTCAAAAGATCCTTGCGAGTAAAGAGGCCGAGTCAAAAAGGCCTTATGTCAAAAAAACCGGGTCAAAAAGGACCCCGTTTCAAAAGGGGACAGATCAAGATGGTCCCGCGTCAAAATGACCAGAGTCAAAATGACCCCGCGGCAAAAGGCCCCGCGTCAAAAGGAGCCAAGTCAAAAGAGCCCCGCGTCAAAGGGGTTGGCAAATACAATTCCACGGCTAAAAAACCTGAGATCAGGAGTGAAAACCAGGAGAAAGATACATATGACCAGTGGCATAACTAATTTTATTGTGCCCTGATCGTTCATCCAACTCATACCTTCCCTCTGCCGCCCGCATTTCAGCTGATATATATATATATATATATATATATATATATATATATATATATATTTCTATGTCAGAAGGGCACGGACAAAAGACAAGAATAGAAATACCCGAATAAAAAGGGTCGAAAGGGCCCTGTGACAAAAGGATCCGAATCAAAACAGCCCCGCTGTCAAAAGGGCCGGAATCAAAAGGACGTCGCGACAAAAAGCCCCTATCAAAAATGTCCGAGTCAAAAGGGACCTCACCTCAAAAATGACACGGGTCAAAACGGTTCCGGGTCAAAAGGGTTACAGGCGAAAGGGCAGCGCGAAAGGAAGCCCGACTCAAAAAGGCCTCCGTTAAAACGGGACGAGTCAAAAGACCCCTGCGTTAAAAAGGACCGACTCAAAAGGCTCCGCGTCAAAAGGGCCCGGCAATATAATTTCACGGCGAAAAAGCCTGAGATCAGGACTGGAAATCAGGAGAAAGAAAGAGATATGATCAGTGGTGTAACAAATTTTACTGCGCCCTGGTCATTGATCATGTATTTAATCATACCTGCCCCTGCCCTGCCCCACACAGAGTTGATGTATATATATATATATATATATATATATATATATATATATATATATATATATATATATATATATATATATATATATATAGTTCTGTCAGAAGGACACGGACAAAAAGGCGAAGACAGAAATGCCCAAGTAAACTGGACCCCGGTCAAAAGGGACCGGCGACTAAAGGGTCCAAGTCAAAAGGGCCCCGCTGTCAAAAGTGTCCAAGTCAAAAGGTCGTCGCGACAAAAGGGTCCTATCTAAAAATGCCCGGTGAAAAAGGACACCGCATCAAAAGGGCACGGGTGAAGACTGTCCCGTGTCAAAAGTTCCCCGAGTCGAAAGGGCCACGCTACAAAATGTCCCGAGTCAAAAGAGTCCCCGCGTTAAAAGAGGCCGTGTCAAAGAAGCCCCGCGTCAAAAAGACCCCGGGATAAAAGGCTCGGTAAATACAATTCCACGGCTAAAGAGCCTGAGATCAAGAGTGGAAATCGGGAGAAAGAAAGATATATGACCACTTACGTAAGTATTTTTACTGTGCCCTGGATCGTTGAACATCTATTTACTCATAACTTCCCCTGCCCAACGCATTTCAGCTGGTGAATATATATTCTATGCCAGAAGGGCGAGGACCGAAATGCTCGAGTCAAAAGAGCCCCGGGCTAAAGGGCCCCATGACAAAACTGCCCTAGTCAAAAACGGTCCCGCGTCTAAAGGGCTCGGCGACCAAAGGGGCCGAGTCAAAAGGGTCCAAGTCAAAACGGCCCCCAGTAGAAAGAGCCCGGGTAAGGATTCGGCGACAAATGAGCCCGCTTCAAAAGGGCGCTGTTTCAAAAGTGCCCTGGTCAAAAGGTCCGGAGTCAAAACGGCCGCGCACCAATACCGTTTGAGTCGAAAGTGCCACGCGTAAAATAGTCCCGACTGAAAAAGGCCCCGCGTCAAAAGGGCCCGGTTCCACGGCTAAAAAGCCTGAGATCAAAGCACGACAGGAAATCGAGCATGCACAAGTGTATATTGTCCCTTTGGTAAGTTGATGGTTTTGTGCAAAAGAAGGAAAAATATCTGTAGTTATTAGTAGCAAATAGGAAATTTGAATGGTGATATAAGTTTTGTTTGGTTGTTGATTGTTCTGCAACAAATGCTATTACTTAAGTCATTCTCCATTAAAGTAAGGTTGCACTCCCGTCTTTCGGAGTCTGTGTTCTCGTTACTTTATATATTATTCACTTTCCCCTTAGTTCTAAAATTCGATTTCTAGCCCTAGATCAAAGTATAGTATGAAAAATATTCTGTGAAAGCGATTAGTTTAATTTTGCAGTCAGAAGGCACATGTGGAGCTGTATACATGGTTAGTGAAAAGTATTGGGACAGAACAATAATAACGACATGCGTGGATGGAGGCAAAAAATGTTACAATTGGCATTATTGCATTGACTTGGAGTGGGGGTCACCTTCGAACCGATCTTGAATTCCGCCATATTGCATATCACACAATATTATTAAATATAAAAGGTTATGTTTTTAGACTAACTTATATCTTAATATTCCTACAAATGAGAATGTGAACTCGTTTGTGACACATCATCTGTTTGGGACAGAGTATGCTCTGTTTTACAGGGTGTCCGATGTTTAAAAGTAAATTACAGACATTCAGTAAAGTGACATCAGCATCATCCCTATTTATCGTATGATCATACTTCAGGTCTCGTTTTATCACAATACAGCAGCCTTTTAAATGGTAAACTCCGCATAAAACATTGCGACAGCTAACGCCGTGCAGTTAGGCCACCAAATATACATCTTATCACATAGTCGTGTCAGGTAAAGAGACCCCTCTCTCACCTCCTTTCTTCTCTTCCATACTAAAATTAGCTAACAACATGAGCGCAATCCTTATTTCAAACTATACATGTATTAGTATAGATAAAAAGAAATAACAAAAAAGAGACGAAACAAGATTCATAGGTTGATGTAGGGAGAAACTGAAACACCCATAATGAAAAATTGAAACCAATGAATGTCTATTACACAGAGATTCAGAAATGAGCAGAGAGAGAAAGAGAGAGAGAGAGAAGAGGAAAGGAGAGGAGAAGAAGAAAAAGTAACGGGAGAACAGATAAAACTGTGGAATTCAAACGTAGTAAGAAAATAACCTAACATTATAAAGTTCCGTTTGCAGAAATCCAACAGTAATATAGAAATAATGTTTGTTTTTACATAGTTTTTCAGAACTATTCGGATATATAGACGATCCTTTAAATATTTATTACGTTACTTTCATAATGGATAGCATACTCAATTTCAAGTAGAACTGTAGATCTCCGAGATACATCTAGGATAATGTCAAAGGTTTAACACACATGCTTTGTTTCCGCGTGATTCGACTGCAAATTCGGTAGTGTTCGTTGGACGTAATGATCCAAAATACATTCTAATATACCCAGTAGAGAGCGTTGGTCATATCTTCCATTTCAGACTACTAATGCGAACTGAACGAAACGAAACGAAAAGAAAAGAGAAAGAAAGAAAAAAGAGAAAATTGAAGAGTGCTATTTTATTGCTAAATATCTATCAGATATAACCTATATTAAAAGTCCAAACTGTATCGTAATGGAAAGCTACAAATGTTGGAAAGGAAAAGTTCATGTTTCTCATAGATGTAGCATCTTTCAAATTTCAACGTTAATAAAACACATTGAATTATAGGACGGGAACAAATATTGTGTCGAACTAGTAAAATAAAATTTTGTTTTCAAATAACCAGAGAGGTACTATTTTCTAGTCTTTTCCGAAGAGTTATCTGTTCCGAACATCCAGCATTGATTTCATCTCTTCCGAATATAACGTAATTTGCACAGAGAGAAAGAACACGCTAAGAGCTCATACGCATCATCGTTTCAGTCGTATGATGTTGGTTAGGTTATAGACCACCACTGGATCGAGGAATTTAAATCCGTAGTGAACCAGTAATTCGACTGAGATTCGGTAACCCAGAGGATAAAAAAGAGATTTTACTTATTTCCTTGCGTTTAAACAGTATTTCTGTCAGATATGACTAAGGCCGTTGATGTTATCCCCAGAGCACGAAAAACACGACGCCGACGTTAACAGTTAATTAGATTCCCCGGACCAGGCTTCTGCTCCGTTTTAACTTTGGAATATGAACTGCATGTATGTGTGAGAGGGAGAGAGCTAGAGAAGTGAAAGATGCAAAGACAGGGAAACGTCAAGAAAGAAAGAGAGAGAGACGGGACGAATATAAATATGAAGCATACTTACTATTGCAGTGTATGATATAGAACGCACACACTATTTACTCGAACTATCGCTAGTGATGCCTTGTAAGTTCTCCATCAGGAGATGAGTCTCTGTTTGCAGCCATTATTTTATGCGAAAAATCATACTACCTGATGGAGTATCGAACCAAGATTTTTCATTTGGAAGTCTGACACGTTACCACTACATCACCGATTGCTTTAGCCAAACTTTGTTTAACAAATGGTGTAATGTTTCTTTCCGAGAACGATAACACGAAAATTGCATACTGCAGATCAATGATGTCTTTGGAATGTCCTGGTAATTCCTGTCCTCTTTCCCATCCATCATTCGTAAATCGTCTCTATCATGATACAGGTGTTTGCTTTCACATTGTTATGTATTGCCTACCCAGTATGATAAGTCGATTCTTCACAATCACTATGCTACGAGGGTCATCCGGAAATTGGTACCCGTTTGTGCAATAAAGACACAGCAGTACATATTAACAAATATACAGATTTTGATTGGAAAGAACATACTTTACACTACTTCTCCACATAATCACCAAGCAAATTTAGGCATTTGTTATACCGTGTGACGAGTTTTTGTATTCCAGCGTCATAGTCCTCCGCCACCAGCGTATTGAGATATGTAGTCACGCCTTCTTTAAGTTCGTCATCACTGTCAAATCTTTTTCCCGCCAGAAAGTCGAGACACATTAAGAAAATTTTCACAGAGTTCATCAATTGTGACGCGCCGATCGTTCCTCACTCATTCGTCTACTGACGTCAGCAGTTCGTCTGTAATGACAGATGGTCTCCCTGAACGTTCCTCGTCGTGTGTACTCCCCCTCCCCAGGTTGAAGTTGCGACACCAGCGCCGAACAGACGACTCGTCCATCGCATTGTCTCCATACACCTCCTTTAATTGGGGATGAATTTCACAAGGTCGAACGTTTCGTTCATTAAGAAATTTAATCACGGCCCTCACTTCACAACTGGCGGGGTTCTCAATTCGTTTAATCATTATAAATGAGCACAAACATAACACAGGCACTGCTAGCATCACGCAACCTCGCACAGAGCAGGCAGACAAGCCACTGACGCGTTATGACCTTGCCCAGCGGCTTTCCGAGTCGTCAGCGCTTCAAGCGGCGCAAACGGGTATCACTTTCTGGATGGTTCTCGTAGATAGCAATATTATTCATAAGGCCATTGCGTTACCCCTACACTATCATGCCATCTAAAATTTCAAGCCGAATATTACTTTCTTTAGCCCTGATCTTTGGAACGAATCGGCTTCTTCCTGTAACGTTATTTGCAACAAAGTGCACAACAAAATTGATTTGTTCGACGGCCTAGAGAGAAATAAGTGCCCACTGATAAAAAAAAAAACTTACAATCGAGCAATCGAGGAAAGAATGTCAAATTAAAACATATTTTGCAGTAAGTTCTCCGTGCAAGTTCAAAAGTAAGAAAATAATAATAATAATAATAATAATAATAATAATAATAATAATAATAATAATAATAATAATAATAATAATAACCTATATTATAAAATTGAAAGTAACTATGTGTGTGGCTCCTAATCTCTTGAACCACCCAACTGATCTCTATAAAGCTTTCAACATAGATAAGGTTCGGACGACTTTTGTCATTTCAGTTTGACGGTGCAACTTAGGGGCCGGTGAGAGGGAGGAACATGTAAAAAAAAAAACTGAAAATGAAAGTGGCTGTCTTTGTGACTTCATCACTCTTGAACCACCCGACCGATCTCAATTAAATTTTCAACACAGATCAGGTTCGGGCCTAAGATAGCATTTATCTATTTACTTTGACGATATAGCTTAGGGTTGTGGAGAGGGAGAAGTTAAAAAGTGTAAATAAAAGTTGATAACTCGCGAAACAAATGATCCATCACGATCAAATTTTCAACCTAGATGAAGTTCGAACCTGAGATGGTTTCTGTCATAACACTTGGACGTTGGAACTAAAGAGATGAAGACATTTAACAAAGAACGAAAAATTACTGGTATAAGTGGTGTATCTGTAATTTTTGGATTCGCTGAGATTAATAGTGACACATCTGATGCTGTTTAAACCCAAATTCAGTTCCTCTAGTGGGAGGAGGGAGAGACATAGAAATGATCGAAATAACCAATATCAGTGTCGAATTCACAGTTTTCCGGCTCGCTGAGATCAACAATGACACTGCAGATGCCGTGCCCCACAACATAGGGATGGGAGAGGATATAAAAAACACAACGAAAATGGCCGATATCAAAGAGGGCTTTAGTAACACGAAACAGTGACTGAGTAACGGACCATATTAATATTTTTTCTCAATTTAACCCAATGAAGCGGGTAATTGATGCTAATAATAATAATAATAATAATAATAATAATAATAATAATAATAGACTACTATAGTGTGAATGTACACATTTATTATTATTATTATTATTATTATTATTATTATTATTATTATTATTATTATTATTATTATTATTATTATTATTATTATTACCGTACTTTTGAACTTGCACGACGAAATTACTGAAAATATGTTTTATTTCTGTAATTTTCCCTGGATTGTATGCATTTCCTTCATTTATTAGTGGGCACTAATTTCTCTCTAGGCCGTCGAATAAATCAATTTCGTTGTGCACTTTAATTCGTTCCAAAGATCACACCTAAAGTAAGTAATATTTGGCTTCTAATTTCAGGGGGCATGAAAGTGTTCGGGTAACGCAGTGGCTTTATGCATAATACAGCTATCTAACATAGGTTCAAATCTTATTCACGTCAAAGTTAATATTTTTACAATGTGATTGTGAAGAATCGACTTATCATACTGGACAAACATTAGGTAAGAATATGAAAGCAAACACCTGTATCATGATAGAGACGATTTACGAATGTTGGTTGGGAAAGGGCAAGGGCATTACCAGGACATTCCAAAGACATCATTGATCTGCAGTATGAACTTTTCGTGTTGTCGTTCTCAGAAAGAAACACTACACCATTTGTTAAACAAAGTTTGCACGGCGTTAGCTGTCGCAATGTTTTTGAATCGGAGTGTACCATTTACACTTCCCTATTTTGTCCCTGAAGTGAGAAATTTTGAGTGAAATCAGAATTTTTTCTGATTTTTAAATTTTTTTAGTCCCTTTGGAGCCCCGTGTAAACGTAGACATCTTAAAATCAACTGTAAAATACTATATGTGTGTACAAAATTTCAATTTTCTATCTTGAATAGTAAGGGCAGGAAAAGTATTTCATTTATCAGTAATCCCCACAGTGCCCCAGACTACCGCAAAAGACCCTGATGGCAGGTAAAAAATTTCCTGAGACATCCGTGTTTATTCTAGGATCATGGTTTGCCATCATTCTCTTGAGAATAGAACTACCTTTCAAACGGTATTATTCACATGTCTCTATCATGTATCTAACGCGGGAAAATCGCGAAGAAAGAAATTTTTCATCAAAATATCCTTTTAAAATTTTGCCGCTCTGGACCCCTCTGTTTTAACGCAGAGATCTGAAAGAAATCTGATAAATACTATTCGGTGGAGTGAATATTTGTCCAAATTTCAATCTTCTAAGTGCAAAACTAAGCCTGCCATATATATATATATATATATATATATATATATATATATATATATATATATATATATATATATATATATATATATATATATATATATATATATATAATACCCCAGATTCCCGTATAAAACAGGATCTTGTGTAGAAGTTTCCTTGAGACATCCCTATTTATCCTAGAATCGTGGGTCGTACATAATTCTCTTCAGAACTGGCTTTCAAACGATACCATTCACATGTCTCCATCGTGTATCTAAGGCGTGAAAATCGCGAAAAAAAAGAGATTTTTTGATTAAAAATATTTTTTTACCTTTTTGCCCCTATGGACCCCCAGTGTTAACGCAGAGATCACCTGAAAAAATCTGATAAATTTTGTTCGGTGGACTGCATGTTTGTGCAAAATTTCAATCTTCTAGTTGCAAAAGGAAATCCGCCAAAAAATAAAAAAGAAATAAATATCGGCCTAGTAAAAAATATTTTTTAAAGTTTTGACGTCATCACTTCCTATGTCTCGACGCAGAAAGGCGTGAAACCATACTTAACGTATTCTACAATGCTTCTAGGCTTGGAAAACAGAAAACCCAAAGTAAAAAGCTTTATTTGTTCTTTTTAAATCGAATAATGAAGACACTCATTTAGTAGCTAAAACATATTAACAATCCACAAGAACTGTCACTTGTTGAAACCTTCATATCGAATTATGAATGGATTTCAGGTGCTGTACTCAACAAACGAAAGTCAAGCCTGATGTGTGCAAACACAGACCAACTCATGGCAGACACGTAGGCTACAACTTACGTGCCACAACATGCACTGTGGTAGTGGTTGTCCTTATTCATCAAAGTAAAGCCCGCCATGTAACTCTTGCAGGCCGAGTATACCTTTTAAATGTTTTTATATTCAGTCGTCTTTGGTTCCATACAAAACTATTTTCCTGCCAAAGAAATATCTCAGTATCATACGGAAACACAATGCAACTGCTGTGGCATACTCACTCCCTAAGGGTGAATCACGCGACAGTGTACTTATCAAAATGTGTTGGTGGCCTTGGCCTTGAAAACATTCAACTTCAGAGCTGCTCGCACATAGCTTGTGCCAAAAGGACTAGATCAGGAGAGTAATTCTCTCGGAAGTACGAACGAGAAACACAGTTCTGATTGGTTGCTGTTATCAATTTCTTGCCACGTTGCATTTAAATAGCAGAAATCAAATAATTGTTGTTGTCAATCTTCGTGGCCGAGAGGGCTAGCGCTATATGCTACTAATGAAAGTCCCTTTTGGCGTGAGTTCAAACCCGGCTCGAGGATTTTTTTTTTACATTTTTAAAATATTTTTATAACACTTTTTAAATTAAAATAATATGAAAATAATATTCAAAAAAGTGATTTACTTACTTTTGTGCAGATAAGTAGTAGTAGTAGTAGGAACGGGTTAGAAACCCCGCAGGGCTCGTTTTGTTCCCCTTGTACTCCATGATATAAATTTTGTGACCAACTTAAAACAACTGGCTAGGATAGCGTTTAGAACAGCTGGCTAGATTAGAGCGCGAAAAAAACGTACTTCTGGGAGCATTACTCTCCCGAGTGGGTCGTGTGCCAAACACTGCTCATGGAATCCCTTTCCAGCACAGTAAAAGGGCGAAAAAAGAAAAGAAAAGAAAAGAAAAAATAAAGAATACGGAAAACTGTTCCTTATGCAAAGAGCGTTTGAAAACATTTCAAAAGGTACGCTATGACTATTATCAGTTAATTGGCAACAACCGATATCACGGACAGATCCAGGAAGTTTTGAGGGGGGGGAGCAGGTCTGAAAAATAAATTTGAGACATTTCTTGATATGTGGTTGGCTAACCAAAAATGTGAACTGGAGTGCTTCATAATATGTATTTATCGCCCTTCTGGAGGCTACATTGAGGAAAGCCATGTTGTTCAACACGAGAGAATCCAGGATTACAATAAAAAACTTTTTATTACCATCTTTTTATTATTGCATTATTTTATTTTATTATTATCATTATTTTTCTTAAATTAGATTATGTAGAGTAAACTATTTTTAATTTAATTTCCTATTAACATAATTCATATTAACTTTTTACTAATATCCTTATTTTTATACTGCATAAGTACTGTCGTGAGGTTAGATTTAACACCATTATTTGTTTTGAAATTAAAATATGTTAATACGTATTACCATTGGCAGTTGATTGTGGACCGTTTACTAGTGCTATACTTTAATGGACTTAACTAGTTTTGGGGACAAAAGATATTTTCAAAATATTTTCGACTAATGGTCTTTTGGTAATAGATTGTTACGAAGCGAAAGAACATACTTAAATGAAATAAAGTTTTTTGTTATCCGAAAATAAAGTATGAAAATAAACTTATTTTTATGTAAAAAAGCATTCAATTATTAGTGCTGAGAAAATGTAACTTGTCATTCAAAAAGCTGACAATTGATGCTTTTGTGTTTGATTAGTTGCTTGGCTGCAGGCCCGTATCCACAGGGGAACTAGGGTGCCGGGCCCCCCTAAAGTTTTATTGTTCCCCCTAACAGGGACGTACCCAGAAATTTATTTCGGGAGGGGCGTAAAGCGTTTTGGAGGGGTTCAAATACAATTTGAGACTAAATTATATGAAAATTTCTAAAATTGCCCCTAAACGTAGATTACATTTTTTTAAAGTCGGGATTTCGGGGGGCGGACCCCCAGGACCCACCCTGCGTATGCCCCCTAAAATATTCACGGTAGGCTTGCAAATGAACTGCTATACTATAATGATGAACTATAATATGGTTGGATCGGCCCCCTAACTTCTACCGCCCCCTCATATTTTTGGGCTGGCTACGGCTACCTACCAATACACACAATGATTAGTCTTAAGGGGCCGTCCACATATTACGTAACGCTACTTTTGACCAATTTTTATCCTCTCCCTCCCCCTTGTCACACTTCGTAATGCAAGGCTGAACCCCTCCCCCGTTCGTTACGCAACACTTTTGAATTTTTGTTTTCTCACCAATTTTCCTTATTTTGGGAGTTATGATAATAAAAACTATTTTTAATAGCAGAAATTTTATTACAAAATGCTCTTTTTCTGAATATATTTGTAGTATTTTTAACTAATAAATCAAAGTACCGGTACGTATTAGAAAACGGTAGGATGGTAATAATATTTTAACCCCATAAGATTGCTTAATTAACAGTCCTAATTCTTCAAAACTGCATACTGTCGTTTCCCAAGGAGATCACACCTATCCTTTTCGGTCAGATGATGACAACGAGGGTCACTACGAAAGTTTTGAGATACGCATTGTTGAGGCACAGTATTTGAATTCCAACAATTGCGTTCGGTAGTGGTATCCAGAGCAAAGAAGCGAAGCAGGTTTCAACGGCGTATCGCCTTCACTTGTTTGTTGATGTGAGCAGTATTCGGCTGTCTAGAATGGAGCTCGAAAGGGAACCTTTTCGGGCAATGATCCTTTACGATTTCAAAAGTGGTTTGAACGAAACACAAAGCCTTGACCGTTTGCAGGGGGCATTTGGGGTCCTTGCTAATTCCCGTGCTACAATTTTTCTGTGGTTTGGTGAATTCAGAAGAGGCCGGACATCGCTTAAAGATGGAGAGAGAGCTGAACGTCCTGCAAAAACTGTGTCAGATGAAAACATTGCCGCTGTGGAACAAATGATTCGAGAAAATCCTTGAACAACTTTCAACGACATTGAATCTACAGTGAACATTGGATCGCCAGCAGTAACAAAAATTCTTCATGTTCATCTTCGGTTCATGAAGGTTTCATCTCGTTGGGTGCCTCACACTTTGACTGAACAGCAGAAGCGCATGCGTGTGTAATGGTGTGAAGAAATGCTTGCAAGATTTGATGGAGGCAATTCTCGACGCGTCTCTGACATTGTTACTGGTGATGAGACTTGGATCTATCAATTTGACTCTGAAAATAAACGCCAGTCTACAGTTTGGATCTTTCCAGACGAAAATCCACCCACGAAAGTGAAACGACCGCGAAGTGTGGGGAAGAATATGGTCGCAACTTTCTTCTCCAAATCTGGCCATGTTGCAATTGTTCCACTTGAAGAACAAAGGACTGTTACTGCTCAATGGTACACTATTGTTTGCCTAACAAAAGTGTTCCAGAAGCTTCGGGAACGGCGTCCAAGAACTGGATTGCGTGGGATCCTGCTTCATCATGACAACGCGTCCGCACACACGGTCAATATCACAATTCAGATTTTAGAAGCTAGGGAGATCAAACTTATGTCTCATTCGCCGTATAGCCCTGACCTGGCCCCGTGTGATTTTTTTCTGTTCCCCAGGATCAAAGATCGCTTGCGTGGGAAGAGATTTTGCAGCCCTGAAGAAGCTGTAGTGGCTTACGAGAACGAACTTTCAACACTTGAAGAAAAAGGCTGGCAACACTGCTTCCAAAAGTAGCTTTCGAGGATGCAAAAGTGTGTACAGTGTAATGGTGAATACTTTGAGAAAATGTAAGTGTTAAATTGATTTTAAGTAAGTTATTTCACATCTGAAAACTTTCGTAGTGACCCTCGTACTGACAAGGAAGATGAAGGTGGAACAGGATCTGAAGAACTAACATCGATCTCTTTTTCAGGGATCCAGGATGCTTCGTGCATTTGAAATTCGCCAGTTTCGACGATGCAAAGTTGCCTTCCTCGTCGACCACAGATTCAAAGTGGCTGCGCATGTGAAGAAGCAGAGACATCTCGTTTGTGAAGAAGCTCTCGAGCATCTTTTTTGGACTTAGGACTTCAGTTTACCTCTTTTCATATTCTTCTTGTCCTAAATCAGTGCGAGAATGCGAATAAACTCAATTTCTTCAGAAATATTCAAATTCAAAAATCAAAAGTTTAGTACGAGATAATATCCGACGAATTAGGTTTTTTAATATCTTATTTTGATCTACAAATCCTGGATCGTTCCATCGCGGAAAATATAATTTCACGAAAAAGAATTTCTTGTTTCCTATGCAAAACCCGTTAGAAGAATAGAGTGAGTAATGATTCAAATCAAAGGTTTCAGATAACATTCTCAGAAATAGCAATACTAGTGGGAACATGAGGGCATTTTCAGGCGGTAGTTACGATCACTAACAACTAACTCCGGAAAAGCGTTTTCTCTAAATCCAATGCTGCGATAGCCACAAAACGGAGTTTTATTGTATTGTAATACATGCAGGATTCGCCACCATTTACGCTGGTGTCTAGTGCGTCTTCGAATCTCTTCTGTATGATTCAATTTATATAGGCTATAGTTCGCAATTTTCCAAAACAATAGGAATATTTATTTATCTATATCGATATATATATATATATATATATATATATATATATATATATATATATATATATATATATATATATATATATATATATATACATATATATATACGAGGGTTGGAACTTAAATAGTGGCAACACTGCTGTGGAGACACTATGCAATGAAATGTACTAGTGGCGCTGATAGCGCACGTTGTTAACATACCTACCTAACCTCTGAGCAAGTAGACTCGCCCGTCCCACGTCAACGGCAGGCTCACAAGCGAGGGAAGCACAGTCACTTGTGAGCGAGCGGTCTAACGTAAAGGTATCAGTATGTTATCGAAACAGGAACAACGGAGTTGGATCAAGATTGAATGTGCCAGAGGTCGTACAGCACGACAGTGTCATCAAGGGCTTCAAGAGGCGTGTGGGGAATCGGCATTGCCGTACAGAACAGTGGCACGGTGGGTAAAAACCTTTAACGAAGGTCGGCAAACTGTGGCGGACATGCATCGGGCAGGTCGACTTAGCGTCTCTGAAGAAGAAGTGCAAGCTGTTGCCGCGTTAGTGAACAGTGATCGACGCCTGACGATTTGTGAGCTCGCCCACGAAACCGGATTAGGGCATTGACGGTCTGCCCTGGAGGAACGTAATGCGTTAGGATAACACACCATAAGTTTCACCACACTGGGGCTCTGACGCACTTTCGACTTTCGCGGCGACCCATAATGACGCCATTCGTTGGATTGGCGTTTCAGTGTTGGCTCGTAAGATCTGGCCCATGTTTCATCCAGTGTTATGATACGGCGTAAGAAAGCCTCGCCTTCGCGCTCATACCGCTCCAAGCGCGTCTGAGCAGCGTCGTAACGCATCCATTTTTGCATTTCCATCAACTCATGCGGAACCCATTGTGATGCAGTTTTCCGCATGCCCAGGCGTTCCTTCAGAATGCGAAGCACAGTCTTACGCGCTAATCCGGTTTCGTGGACGAGCTCACTAATCGTCAGGTGTGGATCACTGTCCACTAGCGAATTTGACACCTTTACGTTAGACCGCTTGCTCACAAGTGATTTGTGCTTCCCTCGCTTGTGCGCCTGCCAGTGACGTGGGACGGGCGAGTCTATTTGCTCTGAGGTTAGGTAGATATGTCAACAACGTGCACTATCAGCGCCACTAGTACATTTCATTGCATAGTGTCTCCACAGCAGTGTTGCCACTATTTAAGTTCCAACCCTCGTATATATATATATATATATATATATATATATATATATATATATATATATATATATATATATAAATGAAAGTAACTATGTTTGTAACTTAATAACTCTTAACCACCCGACCGATCTCGTTCAAATTTTCAACATAGATGAAGTTCTGACCTGGGATGTTTTTTATCATTTTACTTTGAAGGTGCAACTTGGGGGAGGGGGAATATATAAAAAATGATTGAAAATGAACGATGTTAGTGTCAAATGCATAAATTTCGGCGTCGCTGAGATAAACAGTGACTCTTTCGATGCAGTTTAAATCCAAATTCACCCCGCAACTTGGGTAAAGTGGAGGATGACATATACAAAATGTTCGAAAATGACTGATATTAGAGTCGAGACCATGATATTAGGGGTCGCTGAGATGAACAGTAACACTTTCGATGTCGTTTAAATTAAAATTTGGCCATGCAACTTGGGGAAGGGGAGATATATATAAAAGTGATCGAATATGACCGATATTTGTGTCGAATCCATAGTTTTTGGAGTCCGTAAGTTGATGGTGACAGTTTTGGTGCTTTATATATCCAAAATGAAACGTATTCTCCCCGTATGAAAAACGGGTATTCTAGCTAATTTATAAAAAAGAAAAAAACAATAAAATTATTTGTTTAAAAGATTGCATATAAATCTGAGAATAAAAATAAAAAATACAGCAGAAAAACTGTTACGTAGCGAAGACCTAAAGCCCCTCCTCCCCCTTATCACTCTTCATAACGCAAGACCGAACCCCCTTCCCTCCTTGCCGCGTTACGTAATATGTGAACGACCCCTAAATGTGTCTTAATCACATATCCATTAGACACAGAACAAATATAGACACTTTAGTTCTTCTACTGACAGTCAGTACATATAGTGATTTTTCTTTATTGACCCTTATGCACATTTCGGTTGCACATAGAACAAATCCAAGAACGTTTTATGTCATCAATTCGAGGACAAATAGCACATCTCCTTCTTTTAGCTGGAGAATTTGTTTGCGGACAGTCTTCATTGATGTTCCTATCAGTTAGTCGTAACAATGACTGCCGAAGCCTACGAGAAAGTGTCCCGCATTCGCCCCTTACTTTTAGGTGATCTTGAGCAAGAGTCATCGTAATACTCCTCATGAAGTCTCGTCTCTGAAGTCTTCTTGGTTCGTTGGAAAGATGGTAAAAAAACAAGGCTATTTAAGCATGCAACGTCCAGTATTCTATAGAAAATTGCAAGAAACCACCTTCTACAAAATCTGCCAGTTCCGAGTTCTGCACACATCTCCGTAACACTCCCCAAGAAAACCACAGACAAAATGTAATGCAGGAAACGTATAGCGCAAGTACTATCCTGGGGAAAATTTCGACCCCAGAGGTCCGAAACTATCGAAACAACAAAGTGCATGGACACGAACAACAAGTCGCTACGAAATATCAAGATCAACTGAAAAAATGCAACCGTTAAGTTTAACGACCCACGATTATGCCGGCTAGGCTAAAGGAGGATAATGAGAAATGGTGGAATGAAGAAAGTGGGACGAAATTGGAGAACCCCGAGAAAACCCACGCACACAGTGTTTATCCAGCACAAGGTTCACTTTGCGCGGGCTGGGATCAAACCCAGGACCGCATGCACCAGAGGTGAATACTCTATCACTGAGCCACCGCGGCCCCCTAGCAAGGTCAACTGAGAATAGACGACTGAAACCTCAGTGAAACAATATATATATATTGTCCACAGCTAGAAATGTGTTTGCGGAGGTCAAATTTGATCCCCCTCGATAGTAGTTACGAGTTAAGTATGTAGTGATAACTTAGGAAAAACATAAGTAAAAACTTAGATTTCTTAATAAAAATAACTTTGTATACTGTTAGTCCGGGAAGTAATAGGACTGATTTTATTTCGCCATGACTGTACTTCGGAGCGTGCGGCACTGACTGAATCCAGTAGAGGGCGTTCCTAGCTAACGAACGATCGGCTGGTCAGTTGTCTCCGAGCACACGGAGAGTCAGGACAGGCTTTTTCGCGCTACGTGTTTCTGTGAGTGGTGCAAGCCGAAAATGCAGCGTTCGTTAGAGCAGAGGTACGCGATTAAATTCTGTGTTAAACTCGGTAAATCTGCGACAGAGACGTTTGATATGATCAAGCAGGCTTACCCAGATGATGCTTTAGCAAGAAGTGGTGTGTTTCGGTGGCACAAGGCCTTTTCGGAGGGCCGGGAAGAGGTCGCCGATGAAGACCGTGCTGGAAAATCTTCGACTTCGACAAACACCGACAATGTGACTCGTGTGCGCGAAGTTTTGAACTCAGACCGTCGACTAAGTATTCGTTTCATTTCCCAGATGTTAAATTTACCAAAAACTGTGGTTCATGAAATTGTGACGGAGCATTTGAACATGCGCAAGGTGTTCGCGAAGTTTGTCCCAAAAGTGCTCACTGACGACCAGAAATTGCGACGAGTGGAATTGTGCCAAGAAAATTTGAACATATGTGAAAGTGACCCCCAATTTTTGAAAAAACTAATCACAGGTGACGAATCGTGGATCTTTGAGTATGATCCCGAGACAAAGAGGCAATCTTCCTAGTGGCACACGCCGGCGTCTCCTCGCCCAAAAAGAGAAGAATGAGCAAATCCAAAGTGAAAACGATGCTCATTGTCTTTTTTGACATCAAAGGCTTCGTCCCATATGAATTTGTTCGTCCTGGACAAACCGTCAACGCCAAGTTTTACGTGGAAGTGCTCAAGAGACTCAAACAAAGGGTCAATCGGGTTCGACCAGACATCGGAGCTGACTGGAAGCTGCACCACGACAACGCTCCGGCAAACACCGCCTTTCTTGTGATCAGCTACCTGACCAAGGCCTGCAACCCAACGCTTCCGCAGCCGCCCTACAGCCCAGATGTGGCCCCCCGGACTTCTTTTTGATTCCTCGCCTGAAACGCCCGATGAAAGGCAAGCATTTTAAGACGACAGAGGGGATCCAAGCAGCTTGCACCGCGGCTCTCAAGGCTATTCCGGAGAATGACTTCTGTGACGCCTTCAACGCTTGGAAATCGCGCTCGCAGCGCTGCATCGACACAGAAGGAGCCTATTTTGAAAGTTTTCAAAGAATTGTAACGATTGGCTCAATATATATTTTTTAAATCGACTCAGTCCTATTACTTTCCGGACAAACCTTGTATATATATATATATATATATATATATATATATATATATATATATATATAACGCAGCAGCAGAAATGCGTGGGGCAGGAGGGTATGAGCAAATCGATCACCAATGGAATGAGTCGATCCAGGGCACAGTAAAACTAGTTAGGCCACTGGGCATATCTCCTTCCTTCTCTTCTCTTTACATTATATCTGGAGATGTATGTTCTGACTAATAGGCTACTCTGGCAATTTTAAAAAGTATGAGGATATACGCTATCAATGATAAACTATGACTTTTAATATATATAGGGCAATAAATCGAAAAACTCTATATTATTGTTCTGTCCCAATGCCCTGTATAGAGATCCACATGTCTTCTCAGAGCAACATTAAACTAATCTTTTCCACAGAATATTTTTCATTCTATACTTTGATCCAGGGGTGGAAATGGAATTTTAGACCTAAGGGGAAAGTCAATAATAGATAAGGTTTGATTCAGAAAGTCGGAAGAGCAAGCGAACTTTGATGGAGAAGCGATAGAGATTGTTGCAGAACAATTAACAAAATTAATATCACCATTCAAATTTACTATTTGTTAATAATAACTACAGATGTTTCTCCTTCTTTGGCACAATCACTTCAACTTACGAAGGGGATATTATCCCCTCGTGCGTACCTGATTTTCACTCTTACTTTGATCTCAGGCTTTTTGCACGTGAAACCGTATTTACCGGGTAACGTTGACGCGGGGTCATTTTGACTCATGCATTTTTGTCGCGGAGCACTTACGCCCAGACCTTTTCCATGCTGGGCCGTAAGACTCGGGCCCTTTTGAGGTAGGGTTCTTTCGACCCAGTCTGCTTTGATGCAGGACTTTTTTAACTCGATTCCTTTTGACCCGGGCAATTTTGACGTGGGGGCCGTTTTGACTCTGGCCTTTTAGTAGCGGGGCTATTTTCACGCGTGTCCTTTAGAGGCGGGTCCTTTTGACCCGGGCTCTTTTAATGTAGGGCCCGTTTGTCGCGGAGCTCTTTCACCAAGCCCTTTTGGCGCGGTCTGTTTTGACTCGTATCCATTTGTAGCGGGGCCGTTGTGTCTCTGGCCCTTTTGTTGCGGAGATCTTTTGACTCGGAGACTTTTCTCGCGGGGCCTTTTGACCAGGAGACCTTTTGACCTGTGCTCTTTTTTTTACATTCGCTCAGCCGCGTAACTCTCAGCCGGTGCCTTAAGCATTCAAATCCGGCGAGGTAACATTATTGCGAATGTTTCTTTATTTTTTCTAGGCTCTCTTGACGCGGGGCTGTTTATACTCGGGCTCGTTTGACGTAGGTCCCTTTTGACTCGGTTCTTTTTGTCGCGGGACAATTTTGACCCAGGTCTTTTTCACGCTTGATCGTTTTATCCCGGAAACTTTTAACTCAAGCCTTTTCGACCCGGGCCATTTTGACGTGTGGTCATTTTGACTTGGACTCTTTTTTCGCGGAGACTTTTGACCTGGACATTTCACACTGGGCTGTTTTGACCCGGGCCCTTTTCACGCGGGATCGTTTTGACTCGGGTACTTTTCTCGCGGAGACCTTTTGACGCGGGCTGTTTTTCTAGCGGGGCTGGTTTGAACCGTGCCCTTTTGAGTTGCATCCTTTTGACCCGGCCTCTTTCGAAGTAGGGACCATTTGTCGCGGGGTCTTTTGACTCGGCTCCTTTTCACGCGGGGCCGTTTCTACTCGGGGCCTTTTGTCGCCAGGCCCTTTTGACCTGCAGACTTTTTGACTTGCGCTCTTTTAACGCGGGGCCGTTTTTTCTCGGTTCCGTTTGACGTAGTAACCTTTTGACTCGGGTTTTTTCTCGCGGGATCCTTTCGACCCGGGATCTTTTGACGCAAGGCCCTTTTAACTCAAGCCCATTTAACCTGGGCCCTTTAGACGTGGGGCCATTTTGACTCGGGTCCTTCTGTCGCGGAGACCCTTTCACACAGGTCCTTTTGACTCGAGCCCTTTTGTTGCAGAGATATTTTCAACCCGGGCCTTTTGTCGGGGGGTTCTTTTATCCGAGCCGTATTGACCTGGGTTCTTTTCACGCGGAGCCCTTTTTATTTGGGCCTGTTTGACGCAGGTCCATTTTGACTCCGGTCTTTTTGTCGCAGGCCACTTTTGACACGAGCTCTTTTGACGCGGGGCCGTTTTGATCCGGGAACGTTTGTTGCAAAGAGCTTTAGACCCGGTCGTTTTCGACTCGGGCATTTTTGTAGCGGGGACCTTTTTGGCACAGTCCGTTTGGCATAGAGCCCTTTTTACTCGAGCTCTCTTAACACAAGGTTCTTTTTTACTCCGGTCTCTTTGTCGCAGGACGATTTTGACCTGAACTTTTTCACGCTGTTCCGATTTGACCCGGGCCCTTTTGAGACGGGATACTTTTGACTGGCGCTCTTTTTACGCAGGCCCCTTTCAACTCTAGCCCTTTTGACGCGGGGTCGTTTTGAGTCGTTCCCTTTTGTCGCGGATACCCTTATACCCAGACATTTTTCACACTGGGCTGTTTTAATTCGGGTCCTTTTGAGGAGGGTTCCTTTCGACCCAGGCTCTTTTGACACAGGGCCTTTTAACTTTATCCATTTTGACCCGTACAATTTTGACGCTGGGCCATTTTGACTCAGGCCTTTTCGTTGCTTCGCTCTTTTGACCCTTGCCCTTTAGAAACCGGTCCTTTTGACTCGGGCCCTTTTGTTGCGGGATCATTTTCACTTGTGCCCTTTAGAGGCCGCCCCTATGACCCGGCCTTTTCTGACCCAGGCCCGTTTGATGCGGGTCCGTTTTGCCTTGAGCTCTTATGTCGCGGGTCCTTTTGATCGTTCCTGTTTTGACTCCGGCCTTTCTGTCCTCGCCCTTTCGTCTTGCCCTTCTGACATAGAACCATATATATAACGCAGCAGCTGAAATGCGTGGGGCAGGCGGCGGGTATGAGTAAATCGATTATTAATCGATCCCTGGCGCAGGAAAATTAGTTACGCTACTGATCATATCTCTTTTTTCTCTTCTCTCTACATCATGTCTGGAGATGAATGTTCTGACTAATAGGCTACAGTGGCGATTTTAAAAAGTAAGACGATATATGCTATCAATTACAAATGTTATGAATTTTAACTTAATATATATAGCGCAATAAATAGAAAAACTCTATATCGGCATTTTGCTCCCCCCTCCTGTTGGAAAAATCTTGCTGGTGTTAAGGATTATCATGTTGCTTAGTTACTGTATTATATTGTGCTATACAAACAATAAATACATCTGTGTTTTTTTTTTAATAAGAAGAACCTTATCTACATTTATTACGGACCTTGCTTTACGACAGCGAAACATATTCACGTTCAGCGTAATCAGTTTCCATTCTGAAATAAGGACAGTGAGACAAAAGAAATTATTGACGCATACATTTAGGACTTAGAAAAGTGTCCTGCGAACATGTCGTAGTGAATTCCTGAAGAGTGACATGCGCTAGTAGCAATTGTTAGCAGTTATTAACTGAACATAGAAGATAATAAACTGAAAAACTGAAAATACGAATCTTTTCAGAGATGACAGTGTACTGATGCTTTAAATCTGTTCCTTTACTCCTTATACATACGTTATTTCCCTAATCAAAATAAAAACTGTTCAAAATTAATCACAATTTCTTATGCAACCATCCCTTCCTTGGAGTACTGCGCGGTCACATACCCGTCACGGCGATGTAAAGGCACTTTTGGCGACGAGGATACCTACTACTACTAGACAAACTTCCTGATTGTGGGTTTTCTCAGGGTAGTCCTCTTTCTTTTACTTTTTCCATTCTACTATTTCTTTATTATCGTTACCACTGTCTCCATCAACCTAAGATCATAGTTGTATAACACTAAACTTAAATAAATGAATAAATAAATACACGTAAAAAAGTGAAATATTCTCCGATGCTATTAACTCTTTTCACATCCATTTTAAGTAAAAATAAGAACTTATAAACATTCATTTAGAAAACCTCTGTTCTATCTCATTATTACCTTAGATAACGATACTTTCTCATTAGATATTCACAGAGGTCCTGGATGTTCGAAAATGTTAGATCAGGAGTACGTTAAAAAATAATTTTCTCGAAATAAAAGACAGCTAAATATATTTGAAAATGAAATTTGTAAAATTAAGTAATTAAAATTGCAATTCATTTCACAGAAAGTAAAATAATTGCCATGATAATCAATTGGCAAAAATAAGCAAAAGAAAAAAGAAATAAAAAAAACGCTGATACTCAACCCCGAAAGAACAAAGAGTACTTGAAGAGGTCATTAATTTCAAAATATCTGGAAAGTATTTTGACTAAGCACGCGTACTGCACCACAGAAATTGGGTAGAAAATTGCCATAGCCAAAGAAGCATTTAACAAGAAAAGGTCACTCTTAATTAGCAACCTTAATACTGGAAAAAATGAAATGAAATTTATGAGTTTTACGTCCTACGGTTATGCCGGTTAGGCTAAAAGAGAAGGTGATAATGAGAGATGAATGAAATGGTGGAATGAAGAAAGTGGGAGGGAACGGGAGAACCCCGAGAAAGCCCATGCACACGGTGTTTGTCCACAACAAAGTTCACTTGGCAGGAGCAGGGTTTGAACCCGAAATCCCAAGCCCAAGAGGTGAACGCTCTACCACTGAGCCACGGCGGCCCCCTTAATATTGGATTATGGAAAAAAAATCAAGTGCTATATATGAAGTATTGGACTTTATGGTTCAGAGACTTGGACAATACGGAAGCTAGAGAAGAAATATTGAGAGAGCTTCGAATGTGGTATTGAAGGAAGATGGAGAAGATAAAATGGACAGAAAGAATAACAAACGATGGTTTGAAACGGATAGGAGAGAAGAGGACACTTCCAACCACCGTTCTTTGTGTAAAGGTCAATTGGATTGGATACATCTTGAGAAGAAATTGTCTTTTTCATGCGCCATAAAAGGAAAGATGGAAGGAAAGCGAGGAATAGGAAGAAGAAGAACACAACTGATCGATGATTTGAAAAATAGAAGAAAATATTAGGAGTTAATCATCGTAGCACCAAGGGGAGGGGTGCACATGCATCCTAGCTTCAAATTTTTATACACTCTTCCCGTATTTTTGTGCATATATTTAAACAATGCAAGCACCTAAAGACAATAAAAATTATGTTAAATAAATTTTTATTGTTAATTTAAAGCGTAATTATAAAGCATAAGCACAGTGTTACATAAGTATTAACTAATTCCATATGGGATGCACCTGCACTCCCCCCTTGGTGCTTAACGTATATTGCTAGCTTTGTTGCTACGAGGGTTAAAAGAGAAAGCTGATAATCGAGAAACATGGAAGTAACATTTCCAGGCCCAAAAGTAAAATCAAGAAAAAAAAAAACATTATTCCCAGGACCTGCCAAAAGGCAGAATACTTAATAATAATATAATACTCAACGCCATTAACTGGGAAGTCACTTATCCAAACTTTTAACAATTTATTAATCGTATGTTAATGTTCACACAATTGTAATTTTCAAATTAGTTTCACTTTAATTACTAAAGTATTTAAAAGGTAATTACTGTAAACACTCAGAGAATTTATTCATCGGGGGCGCGGTGGCTCAGTGGTAGAGCGCTCACCTCCCGGTGCTTGGAGTCCCTGGTTCGATCCCAGCTTGCGCCGTGTGGACTTTATGGTGGACAAACACCGTGCTCGTAGGTTGTCTCGAGGTTCTCCCGTCCTCTCCCACTTTCTTTATTCCACCATTTCACTCATTTCTCATTATCACCGTCTCCTTTAGCCTAATCGGCATAAACGTGGGACGTTAAACCTAAAGATTTCATTTTTCATTTTTTAAATTTATAAATCTATACAAGTATATTTATATTCGGATTTTGGTTCAATAGAAAATGTATTAGGATTTAAACATCATACTTTTATTCTCTCCATTTTGTGCGAGTTATGCACTATATGTTTTACGTGCCTTTTAGGCATTTTATCCTGTTAGTTATAAAACTCTCAACACACGATTCGCCATTTCCAGGTAATCAACTAAATCAATGAATGTATGTGTACAAACATCAGAGGATTTGAACGTTTCATTGTGTACTTATTGTGTAAATAATTCTAAAACTCTACTTCATTTTCTGCCAAATCCATTAGGAACAAAAAAAGAAAAAATAAATATAAAATTTTAAAAGTAGTCTGCAGTTGTCATCTATTCTAAAGCTGTCGGGTGGAACAGAAAAATGTGGCTATTGAATTTTACATTTACTGTCGATCAGTTAGTTGCTGAAAATGACAACAATCAGATATATATAAAAGATTCTTTGTTGTAAAACTGTTCCATTGTTTTCTACTTTATTTTTTAAACTTCGTTGAAATAGCTGGTGAAAATACGAAACTGTCCATTGTCTATTGGTAAAATGAGAACTAGCATCATCAGGCAAAAGGTTTTGTTTTTATTTTCGGTAAATTAGATTTAAAATGAATGCATCATCAGTTAACTAATTAGTTTGGGGTTTTAGAACGAGATAATATGCTGCTACAAACGGTTCAAATTACACTGTAAATTCACAAACTTATCATCAAATGCTCTTACAAGATTAATTGTTACAGAAAATGTGTCAAATAAATCAACTTGTGGAGATATGTACTAAAATTTCTTTTATCTTGTAATTTAATTGTAGAAATAACTTGTTATTAGATAATATCTGCGTTACAATCTAGTAGCCCTTGGTTCGATCTAGTCACAAGTGAATTTTTACTCAACAGCATATAGCGGAGAGGTTTCTTGGGATTCTCCTGTCCCTTCTCTAATCCCTCAACCTCCATATTGAGCTACCTTTGCCTATATGGTTATCGTATGCATCTCCGGTGCAGAAGGGATCGGGGTTCAATTCTTGTTGCGAGCATATGTCGTTTGGATTCGATGTTAAGTTGTAGGTCCACGTCTGATATTGCCTAGATGTTGAAAGGGATCTCGAACTAAACTGTAATTTTCAAATTTTCAACCGCATGTCTATTTTAGTAATCATCATCATCATAGGTATTCTGCCTTTATTGGCAGGTCACTTGCCGCAGCTGAGAAGCTTCCATGCTCCACGGTCCTCCGCTAACCTTTTCTTCTTCGCGTATGATCTTTCTGTTTTAATATCATCCATTAATTGCAGTCTCCTTCGCCCCCTCCCTCTCTTTCCCGCCACCATACCCTCTAGGATGTCCCTCATGATACAAATCTCTTCTTAGGCAATGTCCCAACCAGTTTCTCTTCCTCTTCCTAATAATATCTAAAAGTGTTCTTTTCTCACCCACCATTTCTAACACTCTCTCATTCGTTTTCCGCTCGACCCAACTAGTTCTTTCCATTCTTTTCCACATCCACATTTCGAAGGCTTCCAGTCGATTTTCGTCACTTTTACGTAATGTCCACGTTTCCGCCCCATACAGTACAACACTCCACACGAAGCATTTTATGAGTCTTTTTCTCAACTCTTTGTTCAAGGTCCCACAAAACAGACTTTTCTTTCTTTTAAAGGCTTCTTTCGCCATTCCTATCCTTCCTTTTATTTCACGTTCGCATTTCATGTCATTACCAAGAATACTACCCAGGTATCGAAAACTATTCACTTGTTCTATTTTTTCCTCTCCTACTTTTATATTTGACACAGACCCTTCGTTCCAATCACCATGGCTTTTGTCTTTCTAACATTTATTTTCATCCCATATTTTTCAAAGCCCTTTCTCATTTTTTCTAACATTTTATTGATTTTCTAACATTTTAGTAATAACAGTAAGAATTAAAATTAGTTTACATTTGAACTTATTACACCACAACTTGTAAAATGTAGGTCGATTATTTGTGAAATTAGCTGCAAAAATGTAGGAGGGGGATAAATGTGCCTTTTTTGCTCGCAGGGAGTTCTTGTATAAATGTTGAACTGCATTTGCAATGAGCTTACTAATTTCATTTCATATTAACTTAATATTATGGGCGCTGTCTTGTAGGGCTAATGGAGCCCGTACTCTCTCCCCAAAATTTACTTGAGACAACGAATATTTTGATGTCTTTTTCTTTGAATTTTATGTCTGACATTGATATATATATATATATATATATATATATATATATATATATATATATATATATATATATATATATATATTTGATCAGCTGCAAAATAAGTTAAGCAAGAAGCTTCGCTGGTGCGTAGTAGCATCTCCTTATTCCATGGAGAACATAAGTTATTGCTTACTTTTCCAAATTAAGATTATCCCTTACTTACTTTAACCACTGATATCCTGTATTTTCCCCACAAAGTGGCTTCTAGATGTGCAAAATACACAATCCTTTAGGCCATGCTTTTTATTTTCATTCTTGTTGTTGTTTCTCTTAATGTTCCGATTGTCCTGAATTGGGTGGAATGAACTAGAAATTCTACGTCGTGTCTCAGAAGAACTTATTTGTTCCCCAAGATGGTCAAATTCCCGAAATTTAATGTTTTTGTCTTGAATAATGAATATGTGTTACGGTACTTTGCAAAAATGAATAAATAAAATGAAAATATTAACCGAAAATAATTAATTAAAATATACACCGACGAAAGGCCTCTTTTGATATCGTTGGAGTCATCGTGTTGGTTTTGATCTCTTCTGCGTTGCCTGAACGGAAAATGGTTAGTTTTAGGTTTGGGAAGAACTAAGCATCCGATGGTGCTAAACTGTTTTTAAAGCTATCAAAGTCTCTGAAGCAGATTTTCTCTGATTTGCAAATGAATTTGATGTTTGCGTGTTGCTCGATCTGTGAAAGTGTGCTAACTCATCACTACACACTCCTAGGTTCAGCTACATTATTCGTACGTTACTTAGTAAGAAGTGTTCACACTTGTCAAATTCATAATAATTTAACCTAAGAGGTGTATTGCACAAGATTCATTGTGGTTGCATAGTAAATGTGATATGCCAGAAATATTTTGACTGCTCCTCGTATATTACTAATCTGTTTGGTAACAGATATGATCCTCGCTTTTTCAAAACACTCCTTGACAAATGAGTGTGCACACGGGCCTATCGTCAAATATTCGTCCCGGAATGGGTCAACCCATAGTTGGAAACTTTACTTTTAAACCCTTAGATAATAACCTCCATGTATTTATTTATCACATCCTATAGTCAACGTCCGATCACAGTTATGCATGTTATAGCTCTTCATCTCTATCTATCATTGCTCACTTCTGTGTTAATATTTATATAAAATTCAATCTCAATACGAAGATTATAGTTTGTTTCTCTACTTAACCTAAATGGAAGGTACTAGGTCAAGAGATGACATTCTTGTAGGTAGATAAGGTCTCTTGTGACTCCAGATCTGTGCCAAGTCTAGTATTAGCTAACTTAAGAGAAGTAATAGTTTAAGAATTAGGTTTATTGAAACCACATCGTAAAAACTGAGTAATATTATACTTTTATTGAACAAGAATCCACATATACACGCCAATTTAAACTTCTTCGATATAAAGATATTCGATATCTCATACTGAAGAAAAAGACAAATTCTAAGTAATAAAAAAAAAATCATAGGGTGAATACAATTAAACACAGTACATTACCCAGCTTGTACATTACATAACTTTCTTTCGTTTCTTACCATTATTCAAGTAAGAGTGCACTTTGTCTAGCCGATTATAACATAGTAAAACATTTATGGTTGACTATGACCATTTTTCACACATGCACAATTCATTATGATAATCTGAAAACAAAGAAACACAAGAAATGTAAAGTAAATTATGGACCTTGGAAATGAGGTTTAAATCCAATTTTATATAATTTTCATATTCAATTATTTCCTCTAAAGGGATTGTGCCTTTAAACGTGATAGAAGACGGGTCTGAATCAGGGCGATCGTCTACAACCATGCTTAATAAAAATGAATGATTTTTCCGTTCTCGGAATCTTTCGGATTTATACTTAGCAATAGCATAGTTTGTAGGAATCTCATATTTAATTTTTCATGTAGCCTAGTGTTAAATTTTCAAAAATAATATTAACATTACTTAATTTTTCCAAGTTCTTTTCTACGTCAATTAGTTAGTCACTTTGTTATTTAACTCGCTTATATGTGGGTGTAGCGATACTAATGATCTACTCTGTTAAAATGGATATATTTATTAAAATTCTTATAAATTATGTGAATTTGTATTATTTTAATATTATCTTATTCTAAATATTCAATTTTATTAATTGTGATAAATATTTTCACATTTACTCACTCAGAAACTTACGCGGATTATATTTATAGCCTCAAACATGTTCACGTTCACATATGTTTCAATATAATCTTGCCATGAACGGACGTGTGCACACCTGATTTGCTGAACGTCTCGGACTTTGACTAGACACATTGATCGTTCTTTTAAAATGAAGTCACTCGTAATTAATTTCTGTTCCTGAACATATTTAACAATGTTTTTAGTAGAAGGAAGGTATATTAGACACCTAGGGTCTTAAACAGAGTCGTTTTGAAGTATGATTAGCACCATACTAAAGGTCTGACTACTGCAGGAAACATACGTTACTCGAACTCTTTAGTATGGCACTAATCACGCGTCAGAAGGATTCTGCATAAGGCCCTTAAAGTTTAATTAGTAAAGTCAAAAGAAAATATTGATCTGAAATTGTGCAAGAAAATCTAATAATAATAATAATAATAATAATAATAATAATAATAATAATAATAATAATAATAATAATAATAATAATAATAATAATAATAATAATAATAACAACAATTCGAGAAATATCTCAAGTGCAAAAGTACCACTAAATTCTAGTGTTCATAGATCGAACCATTGTCCTTTTTATTAGAGGTTAAAACTTAGAGGAAACTAATGATTTTCGAAAGATAAACAATCATTTTCAACGATTTTTTCTTGAAGGTACGTAAACTACTCATTATTGAATGGGATACTATCCCTATAATATTTAAATTGCTTTAATAAATCGAAAAACATTAATTATAGGTACTACAACAGGCAAAGATCTCTGATCGAGTAATGCGGGATAGTATATCGGCCTTGTAGCTACATGCTTTTCTAGAGTGCAATCCGGTGCATTTTAGTTCAAGTTCCGGCAATCGTTTAATTGCTTCACGATGTAGAGTCAATGTTGAAACTCATCTACCCTACGAGGAATTGAACTCAAAAATACACGCACGGAAATTACGCTATCTAATCATTTGCCCAATTCAAATACTTCAAAATGTTTCTCTAGAATCAGTGGCGTATTTAGGACTTTATTTGGGAGATGCTATGCACAACACGTGAGTAAGCACCTTTATTTTTTTCTTTTGGTACCGACAAATTTTAATAAAGTTTTGCATGTAACAAATTTGTTTCAGGAGGGCATGAGCCCGATAGTCACCCTCCTAAATACGCCACTGCCTAGAACATTGATATTTTATTGGTGTTGAATGCTGTATAAATTTCATATCTTAAGATCCAGATTTTTTTTTTAAAATCTGTCATTATATCTTGTTCTGTGCTAAGGCAACTCACCAAGGAATCTATAATTAAAACAAAAAGGAATTTGTAAGTATTATACAAAAATTTATTATTTTATATTTCAAAAATCATCACATATAAACATTGTCTCTCTCTCTGTTCAAAATGTCATTTTATCAGAAAATAATCAATGATAATGAGGAGTTACTTAATTATGTAAACTTCCAGAGTAATTAATTAATGGAGGAAACATATTCAAAATAGAAATTGACAGGATTGTAATAAAATGTAATTATTGATTTGTAAGGAAACAAAGGTGAAAACATAAGAAACGTAATTCTGAACAGATTCCAAATGAAAAATTGCATATCTGGGTGAAACTACGTATATATTTTTATAAACTAAACTTGGAAGATTCCCTCCCATGATACTGCAGGCAATATCTTGTATTCCTCGTCCTGTGCTTTTATATTGGATTCATCTCAATTTGAAGTAAAGCACGAAATTTGAAAGGCTCATTTGGGCGTCATAGTCAACCAACCCATTTCTTTTTCTTCCTTTCTTGGTAATTTTTTTTTTTAAAAAGGTCAAACACGTGTCTAATTACAACAAATTAATCATATAGAAACGAAATTTCATGTCTTTAAGAGAATTTGAAATATAAACATCTTATTTATTAATAGTGACCACCATTTCCTACTACTTGACCTTGAATTTCCGAAAATCTTCTTTAGTGGTACCTTACGTCACAAATCTTATGTACATCTCAAATTTCAAGTATCTTGCTCAAGCAGTTTGGGCTAGGCTTTGTTCAGTTCGTCAGTCAGGACTTATTTTATATAGAAAGAAAATAACAGAAAACATACCAATATTATTTTACCTTAATGTGTGCCACTATTCATTGGAGAATATTCTTGCTTGTTTCTGAAAGAAACACAAAAGAGAGATCGGTCCTTTTCAGTTTAACAGCAAATTAATTCAAGAATCCAGGTTTAATTATCGGAGTCTTAGATTACTGTGGGAAAAAAAACTCCAGTATATGAACAAATAACCTTACTGTCTATTTATAATAATGCAGCTATGTTTAGAAATCAAATAATACTATTACTTATCAGAGATAATCATAAATGCTAATACAGGGTGGGCGAAAAGTCGCGCAACTCAAACTTTGGAGCATCGAAAATATTGAACTGTAAGTGTGAATCAAATAAAACTACTACCAACGGAAGTTTGTCCTTGTAGACATTTTTGAAAATGAAATGAAATGAAATCTTTGTGTTTTACGTCCAAGGGTTATACCGGTAAGGCTAAAGGGGACGGTGATTATGAAAAATGAGTGAAATGGTGGAATGAAGAAAGTGGGAGGAAACGGGAGAACTCCTAGGAAACTCACCCACACGGTGTTTGTCCATCACAAAGTTCACTTGGCGGGGGCTGGAATTGAACCCGCGACCCCAAGCACAAAAGGTGAACGCTCTACCACTGAGCCACCGCGGTATAAATGTAAATACAGGGTGATTCTTATAGAACCAGCCCAATGAATTTGCTAATATTTCTGTAGTTTCTGCTTGAAATTGATGACAACAGTGACGAATTAATCCTTGGGCTTTGCAAAGTCCAATAGTGATCAGTCTAATTGGCAGGGGACAGCACCCACGCGACCAATTGCATGAATCGATAAGTCTACTTTTCGAAGCATAACAACAGTGCGCAAGTGATAATCATGGAGTACACCTTGGAGCAGCAAGCGTTTCTTGTTCCCACATACTGAGTGATATGGTCGATTACCACAATGGAACTGGAATTCAGAAAAAGGAACTCTCACTGTTCCACGGTGAACAACTCCATGAATGCCACGTGTGCAGTGTTGCTGTGCTTCGAGAATGAAAAGCTTATTGATGCATAGCCTTGACCGAATAAGTGCTGCCACCTGCCAAATGAACTGAACTTTATTCGACTCCACATAGACCAATGAGTAAAATGTCAGAATCTGCAGCAAACTTTCAAGCAGAAACTACGGAAATATTAGTAGCGTACATTTATTGTGTTGAATCTATAAGAATCACCCTGTAGATGCAAATCCATATGTAATTATGGTAAGATGTAAAAAATATTTAGTATGAGAACAAATAAAGGACGTTTTCATGCGTGTCTGACTTAAAATTCAGAATTACTGCTCTATAATCAATAAGCGATTTTAACCAGTGTTCCTCTGTATATTCAATGCCGCTACAAACCTAAAAATATTGATCGAGCGTGCAATGGGTTGCTCAATAAGAGAGATCTCTGGTTCGATCCCAATTCATGTGAATTTTTGCTGTACAACATAAGTTTTCTTGAGGTTTCCTCTTTCTCTTGCATTATCATTCCACCAATTATTTCATAATTATTCGCATTCATTACTCATCCGTCACTTTATCTTACATACAAATCATAATCGTGGTACATAAAGCTATATTTCATTTTAATTTCAGTTGGTGCATATGGTCTTTCCCAATATTTTTTCAATACTCTGAACTTCCTTCTATTAAATGATAATAAACTATTGAACGTATTAATTGTAACTGGTAATAATAATAACAAGTTAAATGTTTACGTCATTAGACTTTTGGATATCGTGTGCTGAAAAATGTTAAAAATCGTTACCACACTGCCTAGTCGTAGTCTTATATTAATACGAGAGCCATCCGGAAAGTGGTACCCGTTTGTGCAATAAAGACACAGTAGAACATATTAACAAATATAAACATTTTTACTGGAAAGAGCATACTTTACACTACTTCTCCACATAATCACGAAGCAAATTGAGGCATTTGTCATACCGTGTGACGAGAATTTGTATTCCAGCGTTATAGTCTCCCGCTGCCAGCGTATTGAGATACGTAGTCATGCCTCGTTTAAGTTCTTCATCGCTGTCAAATCTTTTTCCCGCCAGAAAGTCTTTAAGCTTCGTAAAGAGATGAACATCCGAAGAGGCCAAATCCGGGTTATACGGTGGATGGTCGAAGGGTTCCCACTTGAATTGCTGCAGTAGTTGTGTTTCCGCAGCTGCATGGGGCCTAGCATTGTCATGAAGTAAAATGACGCCTGTAGACAACAGACCTCGCCGTCGATTTTGTATTGCCTACCGTAATTTCTTTAATGTTTCACAATACGCATTAGCATTAATTCTGTCTCCACGGGCCATAAAATGAATGAGCAGTACACCTCGTCGATCCCAGAATATGGTTGCCATGAGTTTCCTGGTGGACGGAACTGTCTTGATTTTTTTTGGTTTGGTTGGTGAATGAGCGTGATGCCACTTCATGGACTGTCGTTTACTCTCAGGTGATGCATAACAAACCCAAGTTTCGTCCCCTGTAATGATGCGATTCAGGAAAGAGTCTCCTTCACCGGAATAACGTCCCGGAAACGTCAGTGCTGCAGCCACACGCTTGGTTTTGTGCTCATCTGTGAGCATCTGTGAGCGAGGGACCCACCTTGCACAGATTTTTGAATAATGCAGATAGTCTTTGACAATTTCATGAACAATTGTTCGAGACACATTAGGAAAATATTCACAGAGTTCATCAATTGTGAAGCGCCGATCGTTCCTTACGCATTCGTCTACTGACCTCAGCAGTTCGTCTGTAATGTCAGATTGTCTCCCTGAACGCTCCTCATTGTGTGTACTCCCCCTCCTTAGGTTGAAGTTGCGACACCAGCGCCGAACAGACGACTCGTCCATCACATTGTCTCCATACGCCTCCTTTAATTGGCGATGAATTTCAGAAGGTCGAACTGGAAGTCGAACTGTGTGTAGTCTTCCTTGCCAAGGGCGATCTTTCACATTTCCGTTCTCAACAAAGAGCTGGATACTGCGGGAAACTTTTTTTTTTTTTTTTTTTTTTACTATTTGTAGCTTCTAAAGAGTTTCGAAAATCTCCAGTGGTGATTTGCCTAACTTGTGTAACGCTATCTCATCCACACGATTTTGATACTCTCCCCATTCCATCTTGAACACTTACATCTGATGCCTTTACACTTCTTTAGCTCACTCAGCAATGACTCACGTTTCACGATACTACTCTTAAAATAGCTCGCTTGTGCGGACGGAAGTACAGCCATCCTCAAAATTTGGGACAGTATTTATGGTAAGACTAACAAGCTACTACTACATTCGCGAAGTGTCTCCTCGAGATTCGTGCAAGAATGATTCAAATGCAAAGTTCTCCGCATCCTAATGTGTATTGTACTAATTTTAGCGGCCCATACGGGTAATTTTCACATTTAGGGGCCTTCATATATCCGGAATTCAATCATACACTACCATAACGCTCGGACAAAATTGCTTTTAGTTTCTTTAGATGTAACTGGACATGAATGTGATCACATGCAAAACAAATTTTATCAAGACTGCTTCTCTGACACATGTTACCCACCCCGACAACCATCTTGCATTCGCCATATTGGATTCCACTTTCGGTTATTCAATTGAGAATATGTGCATGTGATACATCACATCTATGTACAATTTTCTCGGAAATTCATTGGTGTAGTCACTTTTACCATAGATTTTATCATTTGGAAGGTATTACTTGCTAAATGCCTCCAGGCACTTTGCGAATATACACTTCAGAGTAAATCAGTCACGCTTACGTTTTTGATGTTGACAAATAAAAATAATTTCTAACTGAAAAAAATACTGTAGGTATAATAAAAACTCTTTACAAGATTGGTGTCATAATCTTATTACTTTTCTGTGATTGATTGTTATTACTTCCATGTTACTATAACAAGAAAGTATTGTATTAGGTTGAAAATGCCTAATCTAAATCAAGATATGACCAGATTTGGATGAAGACCTGCGATTTCCATATCGATGTATGTGTGTCTGTATGTATGTACGTTCAGAGAATATTTCGTCAACGATAAATCATGTAAAGATTACATATATACACAGGGCCCTGCACAACTTTCTGTTTGGTTCAATATTTGTGAAGCCCCTGACATTTAACATGCAATACCTTGCAAACGGTACAAGCTACGGTAAAATTCTCTACACCAACGAATTTCCGAGAAACTTGTACATGAATTTGATGTATCACTTGCACGTATTCCCACTTAACCCCTTTCTGCATGATTTTTTTCTTTTAGCGGGAAAAATAATCAGTATTGGAAATCCCCATATGGGAACTTGAAAAATGAATTAAAACTTGAATTTTAGATTTTTCACTTAATTCCGACGAGAAATAAGTAAGTGACATATATGACACACTTACAACTCACAAAGAACATGCCAAATGACACCAAAATATCTTATTGAAACACGTCAATATTCACACAACAGACAAAGCAGTCATTGGATGCCTTTGATAAATCACAGAAAAGCTAAAGTGAATAAAGGGTATGTGCTATAGATGGCACGGCATGCGGTTAAAAAGACGAAAGTTCAGTCCAATATGGCGGATGCAAGATGGCGACCAGGGTAGGTAGCATGTGTCAGAGAAGCTGCACTTAATTCTATTTGTTTTGCACATGCCCACAGTCATGTCCAGTTACAGCTAAAGAAACTAAAATCAATTTTGTGTGCGAGTGTTATAGTAGTGTATGATTTAATTTCAGATATATATATATATATATATATATATATATATATATATATATATATATATATATATATATATATATATGAAGGCCCATAAATATTCAAATTACTTGTATGGGCCGCTAAAATTAGTACAATACATATTGGGCCGCGCAGAACTTTGTGTTTGAATCAATTTTACACGAATCCCGAATTTTACTTCGCGAATGTACCTTGTAAGTATTTACATTTCATACTATCGATAAGAAATGAAATTTCAATATATTAGAAACTATGTTTAAAATTATAGTAATTACTTAATGAATGGATGTTCTTATTTTAAGGTTACTTTTTTCTAATTAACATATTAAAAATATACTAACACACGCGCGCACACACATTTATATTGTAGCTAAAATGCAGCCAGAATGGGCTAAATTATCAATTTATTTTAAAACAATTTTTATTATTGAGAAATTAGTATTTCTTGTTTGGAACAGTAAACATCCGGACAATCGTTGCGATTCTAGAATAGACTGCTATTCAAGGAAAACAACGAACCTAATTCCAGAAGCAAGCACACAGATGTCACACAAAAACATACTTACACCAGCTTAAAATTAAATATCCGTTTGAGTAAAGAAGGATGCTCATCCGTATAAAAGCAAAATTTTAGAAAGTTTACTCGTCCAGTTCACAACTATCTTTTAGAGTGTATACGCCTTCAGTCCGTGCTGCGCGTCGCTCAAGAGGACCCGACGCCTTTGCTCTATTGATGTAGCAGCCAGCACCTGTAGTCCAAGAAGCTGAACCAGCATACGTCCAAGTCTCGAAAGAAGTCCCGCACTAGACGACCTCCAGGTAGAACTTCAAGCTCACGAGTCCAGTTCCATAGAGGGAGACATTGAGGGCAGCTGTCAGCGAGATCGAACCTAGGACCACGACGTCCGGGAAGATTCAACGAGTCTGCGAGGCAGCGCCAAGAACAGAAGAGGAAAAGACTTACAGTGGGTTCGAAGCAAGGACTCTCACACTCTAACTAAAGTGCTTAAGTGCGTTGTTAATATCCAGCCAAACGTGACATCAAGCCCCAGTACCTTTGGACAGCATCAAGCCCCAGTGCCTCTGGGCAGCAGCAAGCAGAAAAACGTGAGTAAGCAAAACCATATTTTGATTTGTTCTCAAAGAGATTCATTTGAGGAAAAAGAAAGCTGATATTCTATTTAAACACATAGCCTTGCATTGGCATGTTCAAAATTTATTAGTCTCATTTAGTTAGCCTTCAGCTAACGAGAGAACCGATCAAAAACCAGGACCCTTCAGGTCAATGTGTTGATTAGCATTAGAAATTCAAATTATTCCCTTTTATTTAGAACCCCGGATCTTTCATTAAATTCACTTCATTATTATATCATCGTCATCTTTTTAATACAAAATTCAATTTCTTATCTTTTATTTGAGTGACCTGCATCATCCTGATGCGTAGTTTATAACTTAACCAATTAAGTAAATCTTCAAAATATTCAAGGTATCAAACAAGTTAATCTCCTACGTGACAACTAAGCTTCTTTACAAAACTCCCCTGGTAATCGGGGATGTAACTAAGCTGCCCCTTAAGCATCATTGTAAGTACCATTGTACTTTAAATATCATTGTAATACAGTGTGTGTTTATGTTTTGTATGTATGAAGATAGATAAAAAATATCACACAAGTAGATGCGTATGCACAAAAAATATCCTGGCGATAGTTGATGGAGAAATGATCCCAAAAAATTCCTTCAAATTGGAAGCATTTCATATGTCAATGGAATTTAAAAAATCACTGGTAGTAATCAGTCTTCGGAAAAGTCGAAATTCGTTGGGTTAAGTTCTGACCCCTTAAACTTCTATTCTGCAACCGCTTGAAGTTCGAAATTGTTATTAACGGTGATATTGAAAGTACTAACGGTGATATTAAGATAACATTAAAGTTGTTTTCAAATATCTTCATATGGGAAATTGCAAATGAAACGTGTAGAACATGTTTTGAAACGAAAAGAGCAATATTTCCGTTAGTTTCTTCAAACTGCAATTCTCCATTTTCAAAATTGGCAGCCATTTTAGATTGCTGTGGTTTGAAAATAGTTTATTCTTTATACTGACCACCAGTATTCACATAATACTTTATCTAAATATCAAATAATCAATTTTTTGTCTAATTCCTGTAATCACCATCCGCTATTTTTAAAATCAACCTTCATTTTTTATAAGGAGCTTTGAAACTAATTATTCCTCTGCATGAAAAAAAATACAAGTGGAACGCAAAAAACACATATATTTTAGTAGTAAATTTCACTGTATTAGTATTAAAAACATGACTTTTGTGTTTTTTCATTGTAATTACGTTCAGTCATTTTGAAAATGGCCGCCATTTTGGATTAACGTAATTTTGAAAATGCCTCCATGTCTTAAAATAAACAAGTGATGGCAAAGAACGTTTTTACCTAATTTCATGTTGGTATAATAAAATACAATATTTTTCCGTTATTCTCCGGACTATTGCATTCCTTTATCCACTTTATTTGTCAACATTTTCTGTCAACAGCATGTCAGTCTTAGGGCCGTAACTTGTGGGGCAGGGGAAGGGGGCAACTGCCTCCCAGAGAAGCTCCGAACCGTTCGAAGGGGGCACATTTTAAAAAATTTTCTTACTCCACTTACGATACGAACATGAAACTATAACTGAAGTATCAAACAGGGTCACTATATTACATAAACAAAACAACACACGAAAGGTCAATAAAACAAAAATGAGTCGTGGGCCCATTTCAATAAAAATATCTACTATTAAGGGCCCTACAAGCAATATTTATTCGCATGGCTTTGTGATTTATCAATATTGTCCCCTTAATTAATTTGTCATGTATGGAACGGGCCCAGGAGCGTAACTAACGGCCCCGCAGACCTTGCCGTGCGGGAGGGCCCACAGGCTCCGGGGGGCCATAAAGAATAATAGAAAATAGAAAGAGGGAGTCCAAAAATTAGAAAAAACAACTTTTTTTAGGGGTCAAAAATACGTATATTAATGCTTGCCCTCCCCCCCCCAGAAAATATCTAAGTTACGGCGCTGGTTAGTCTATTTATCGTCATGCTGTTTCATCTTTTATTCCGTTTTCTTTAATTACCGTTTCCTGCTCATATAAGTCGGAATTTAAAAAATATGTATGTGGCTGAGGTACGAGAATGGTAAGATATATATACGAGGACGTATCGAAAAGTCAGTGAAATCACCTAGAAGGTAACAAACTACGAGCTTCCACGGACATGCATTTTATACTTGGGTCCTTGTATATTATCAAATTCCACACGCGTTATAACAACACTCTTTCTTTCTTTTTTCTGGGTAAATCACTAAACGTGCTATGATGGATAAGCTTGAGTCACGGGGCGTCATGAAGTTTCTCCACCTTCAGAAGAAATTAGCAAACAGAATGTAATATAAGGAGAAGTGTAAACACAGCAGTCACCCTCCAGTCAAGTACTCTATTTCTTTTAAAAGTTAATACGAAAATTCGAAAACCCCATTGGAAACACCTTATAAAAGCCTTAAGTTTCAAATTTGACGTGCAATGGGACTGGCAACACTGCGGACGACCTGGCAAAGTTGTGTCTACCGGTTTTATGCTAGACCAGTTTGTTTATCCCTTCCACTTTGTAGAGACCTAGTGCGTACTTCATTTAAATTTTGATATGCAAATGATGTATCAGGATTTTTGCATATCAAAATGGAAATTTTATGTAAATCTTTAATCGCTTGTATATTATATTAAGTAATTTGAATATCTCAGTCATGTTAGTTTAAAGATAAAAGCCAACATTACTCATATTATCTGTATAGAATATATTTTTATTTCATGGGAAATGGCTGGAAGAGTTTCAAACACTACGTTTTTTTTTTTTCTGGAGACGTTTTAAAAATTTTCAACTAACAGTGCACTGAACTCGTAGCCTCCAGCGAAACACCCAAGTACTGCAGCAGAAATAGTACAACTGTTTCCAGCTAACTACAAGTTTCGAGCCCAGAGATTGGACTATTCAGCTATAGCTTGTGTAGTGAACTATTATTGTATGTCCATGCCTAGTTGATGAGAGACGGGTTTGCTACTCTCAAACCTAGCGCCGTGCAGACGTGAACATTTCTTTTGTACTCAAGTCGCACATTGGTGCTGTTTTTTGGAAACAATACTGTGTCAGAAACGAAGTTGATGACGTATTCTAGCACCTACCCCGTCTCCCCCGTCGCCGCTGAGGACGGACCTAGCGCCAGCTACTGGCGTAGGAATATGATTTTAAAAATGTGAGTTGGCTTTATGAAAATTTGAATATATTTAAAATTTAAAGGTTCTTGGATGCCACCGAATACAAATTATGTTTATTTGTTACGGTATGTCCCATCTCCGAAAGTATAACGTACGTTAATAGTACGCTTGATAAGTACTATTTACAGGCAGTTTCTTGAACCCGTTGAGCAGCTTCCGTCTGCAAAAATGGATGACAGCCCTCTGATGCCGATGCACTAGGAAGAAAAAAGGTCTGTTACCCCCACATAAAGTAATGACAGTTATATATTATAGTACAATTATCATGTAAATTGTGTATTGTTGTTAGTATAATGTTTAATTTTTCTTAATGCATGTTAAATAAACAGGGGTGAGTGTAAATAGGTTAAATTCTGTATTGTGTTTACACCTTTCACTAGCCATTGTTTGTTTATAGATGGCACTACCTGTCACGTGTGTGCTCGATGGAATGGGGGAATGTGTATTTTTTAATATGTTTTATTTTCTTTATGTTTTTGATGTCTTCCAGTGCATGGCATGGGTGGTATTATATATCAAATTATTTGTAAAAGATCAAAGTATAAGGAGAGCTAATTAGAACTCACCCAAGTATTCATATAAACATTATATAAGTGTATAAAGTGGTGACCTACTTAAGAAAAACTGAAATTACTGTAAGTCAGGGAACCGTTGGCCCATAAAGCAGACCACAGACGAAAAGTGAGTCTACCTTTTTGTAATTCCTGCGAGCCTAATATCTAGGACTGACAGAGAGGTCAGGAGGCACTTCGCGTCGTAAGCTGGAGCTCGTCATGTCGCTCCATGTTTTGTGGATCAAACTGCTCTATAAATTGTATCTACCTATTTAATTAGAAAGAGAGGGGAAGTATCATTTATATATGACCCTATCGGGAGTGTGATTCTATTTATCAACTTTTGATTTTTTTTACATTACCGTGAGATAGTTAGGGGTGTTGATAGGCACCACGTTCAACTACCAATGTGAAAATGAACTCAAACTATCAATATTACTAATGTGTGCGAGTGTCTGAAGATTTTTTTTAACCTGTACATCTTGAGTGACACACCACGAACAGTTTTTTTTTAAAAAAACAGTACGTCTTGAGTTGTGGGGCTTTTGAACCACTCAACCTAGGAGTCCGTAAAGTGTGACGCGCCCATGTCACCTTTACTGTAAAAAACTGCTCCAATTCCTCTCTGCATATTAAGAGAGATGATAACGTGGAGAATTGCTGGACCGGCGTGATCTTCGAGATTGAGCATCCAGAAACCGACCTGATTGGGAAGAAGGGCGTCATGCACATATAGGAACTGTGCATGAGGACAGGAGACAACATTTAACTATGAAGACCCTGAATCACCTGGGACATTACATATAAGAATCACTTCACTATTACACGCGTGGACTTAAACTGTTCATTAATTACACAGTAGCTACTGCGCAAGTACTAAAATCTTTTTTTAAGTGTACAGTGTTTTGTGAAGAAGTGTATAAAGTTTTGTTTTTATAGAGAAGTTATATTAAAAGAAAAATCAAAATTCACAACACTTCGGATTTGTTATGGAATCCTTTACTAGTAACCGTGATGGTCACAAGCCGAGTGGTGAGTACCAAAAGTGTAATAAATGATTTGTTGTAGTCTCTGTTTTTCAGGTGGATGTCGTTCGGCGGTTTCAGGGCAACCTACTGCTAATAGTATTCATTTTAATAAGTATTCTGTTGGTGCCAATAGACTCAGTTTCATGTTAACATGAGCCTACTACTAACTTCGTAGTTCATGAGTCGGTTCGAGAACATATGATCAAGGTAGGCCACATGAACTATGAGACCTATGTAGATCTCAAAATCGGAACTTTCTTTAGACTCATAAATTTAGCATAGATCTACATAGGAATTGTTTGATTTTTTTATCTAAGTTGTGATAAATTAAAGAGTCTCAACATTTTTTTCTTCAGTCTCTACCGCAATTAAGTCATGTTCATAGTTCATGGGACCCACGATGACAGATAGTCTTCCCCGGTGTGAAGTAAGACTGCTGTCAAATGAAGGGAGAGTGCCAGACCTTATGGTCTATGTAAAGTAGAGTGGGGAACATCTCTCCGTCAAGTTGTTTGGATACTGTAGCTGCAGCTGTTTTGCATGCCATCATCCGCTCTCTCTTCACCTCACCATCACAGGTACGCCTTCTTATCTTTCCGGTGCCTCAGTACCTTTTACAATTTGGCTACCATGCGTGTAGTATACAATATGCCACCCATGCGTGAGGCATCTACAATTTGGTGACCAAGCGTGAGGCCTCTCTTCTCCCCATAGTATACAATTAGGCGCCCAGTGTCAGGGGGCATCTACAACTTGGCGCCCAGCGTGGGGCGTATACAATTTTGGCGCCCAGTGTGGGGCGTATACAACTTCCTCAGTCCGAGTTACAACCCCGTACAGCTAACACACCATTTTTGACAGCGCTATTAGTAAAGTTGTGTTTTTGTAGTGTGTTACAAAAATGAAGCATCGGAATTTAGAGCAACGTTGTGAAACGAAGTTTTGTGTTAAATTTGGTGAATCTGCATGTGTGACTTTTGAAAAGTTGAAACAGGCCTATGGGGAACATTGCTTATCAAGAGCACAAGTTTTCCGCTGGCACAAATCACTTTTAAAGGCTTAGAACACGTTGAAGATGAACCTCGCTCAGGGAGACCTTTAACTTAAAGAACTGATAAAAACGTTGAACGTGTGAGTGCTCTTGTGAAATCAGACCGTCGTTTAACAATAAGGATAATGAGTGAACAGTTAAATTTAAACACTTTCACCGTACATAAAATTTTGACCGATGATTTGGACATGCGAAAGATTTGTGCCGAAAAACGTCACAACTGAACACAAGGACAATCGAAAAACGTGTGCGTTGATCTTGGGAGGATTGCCAATGGCCAAGAATTCTTCAATTGTATGATCACAGGTGATGAATCTTGGATATTTAAGTGCAATCCTGAAACAAAGCGGCAAAGCGAAGAGTGGCACACTCCGTCATCTCCTCAGCAGATGTCGAATGAGCAGATCAAAGATCAAGATGATGCTGATTTGTTTTTCTGACAGTAAGGATATCGTGCACAAATATTTTGTTCCACCAGGACAAACTGTCAACCAAGTGTTTTATAAAAGTGTCCTTGAAAGGCTCAGAAAGAGAGTGATTCGTGTGAGACCAGACGTTGCAGACAAATGGATGCTTTATGATGACAATGCTCCGTGTCACACGGCCATTTCCATCAGTGAATTTTTGTCAATGAATTGTTGTTCCTCAATCCCCTATTCACTCCGTTTGAGTCCTTGTGACCTTTTCCTTTTCCCGAAATTGAAAAATGTCCTAAAAAGACGTCATTTTGGAACGCTGGAGAACATTCAAAAAGCTGTGACCAACCAGTTAAAAGCCATAACCGTTGAAGACTTCCAGCGCTGCTACCAAGAGTGGGAACAACGACTCCGCTGGTGTATAGCTGCCCAAGGGAACTAGTTTGAAGGGGATAACACTGTTGTTTGAAAAACAAAAAAACTTTAGTTATTACAAATGTCTCATTACTTTTCTAACACACCTCGTGCATGAAACGTTTAAATCAGGTGGAGTCTTTGAGTTCATTCTCCCATATCGTCGCTCGAAAGCAAACAAAGGGGGCCTCTGAATCTAGTCATCTTGGTAAGAAATTTTTATACAAAATTAAAATGGTTGTTCATATTGCAAGTCAATATGTTAATCCTGGCACAGAAGAGTTTTTGATCATGAAGAGAACCTTGACCTTGATTTTTGATGTAGTACTTTCGACCTTTGTTTGTCAACTCCTATCAGTTACATATAAAAATATTTTAAAAACTTTATCGATAACTATTTTGTGATTCATTTTACGTGGTTTTTGTTTTCGAATTATTTTTACCAGGTTGTATAAAAGGTATTGAGACTTTAGAGATCGAAATTAAGAAGGCGTTTATTGTTTTCAAAAAATAACGTTTTGAAACAACATTCACCCTTTTGTTTGATGATCTTCTGTCATTTTGCCGGCAACAAAATACTCCAATCGCTAAAGAACTTCTTCAGTTTCTGGTTAAAAACAGTTGACATGTGGTTTTCAGAGGCTTCTTTTGAAACTAACGTGTTACCATCAAAATAGTTCTGCAGAGACCGAGACAAATAATAATCTGGTGGTACCAGATCTAGTCAGTACGGTGGGTGCATTAGAAACTCCCAGCAAAGTTCTGTCAATTTCTGACGAGTTATTAAAAGTGTCTGTCATCTGGTGGACGAGTTTTGGCTGTTGTTTTGAATTGATAGGTGTACTGGTGTTAATTGTCGATAGTACAGGTTTAAATTTATGGTTCTGCCCGGCAGCAGCAGGTTACGATACATGATGCCTTTCTCGCCAAACGCACAACGTAACCTTCTGAACATCAATGTGAGCTTTGCTAGAGACTGTGGAACTTTTTTCTTCGATCATGATCTTTTTCGCACAATGTTGTCGCAGGTTGTTCACTTTTCATAACTCGCGATCATCTGCTTCAGAAATAGCTCGATTTCATTATGTTTCAGTAGGGATTCCATAATTGAGTGAATTATTTTTAGTCAAATCATGGGCACCCAAACGTAGAGCTTCTCTTTGTATCCCGCTTTCTCTAAATGGTTTAACACTTTTAAGTGATAGATGGTTATGTCAATAACGATGCCACGACTCCTTACAGCTAGTCTAGCTCGACGTTTACCAGAATATCACCCACTTTTGGTGTAATTGGTTAGCCATTGCAATGAGCACCTTGCACATCCACATTTCCAGAAAGAAAGCGACTGATCCATATTTTGTCTGTTCCTTTTGATGACGTACCATGACAACAAACAGGAAAAAATATATTAACCCACAAACGCCCCTTGTGCCACCAGTGACCCACTTTATTTTTCACTACGTTACATGGGCTTTATCATTCATTTAGCCAAACCCCCGTTGTTCCACTTCAGGCACACTACCCGTTCTCTTGTTGTACGAATTTCGTTCAGTTTTCTTCTCAGGCTTTCGATGTAACACGGTATTGTTCAATGCAGTTGCTAACGAATAAAACTGGTCTTGGGCGTTTGTGGGTTAATTTGTATGTGCAGCATTTGTGACTTTATCGAAATAAAATTGTAAAATGAAGCACAGTTTCGGAGAAATTTCAATAATCTTACCTTACGTTTGATTATAACAACTTCAATACTCTTTTTCCACATATACAGCTTCAACTAAAATCTGTCAAATATGAGGATGACTCAGAAAGTAATATCTTTATTTTTCTGTTTGACAGTAGCACCAATAAAGGTATCAGTAGAAAGCTTGCAGTGTCAGCTACATGGTGCATCATTTTCGAACATAGTTCCCATTACGGGCAACACACTTGCGCCAACGCGAAACAAGGTTTTTCATGCCGTCTGCGAACAATTGTGGTGGCTGTTTGTAACACAATTGCCAAACTGCAACTTTTACCTCCGCGTCACAACTGTAGCGTTGGCTCTTAAGTCGATCCTAAAATTTAGGAAAGAGCCAAAAGTCGTAAGGAGGGAGATTTGGACTGTAGGCAGGATGAGACAGAGTGTCAACAACACTTTGCCAGCAGATGGGACAACTTTGAGTTTTTTAGCGGAGGGGAGGACGTGTGGCGGTACTATATCAACTGATGCTTCGTTTTTAGTATTAGCCCTAACCCGCAGAGACAATCTGAGATTTGTGACACTAACGATATCTCGTGTACAAAAGGGTCAGAACCTTTCAGATTTGATTATATTAGTTGGTCCACCTGAGCCTTAGCACGCTGTACATTATTGGCTAAAATAGTGCTTAATTAAAACCTTAAAGTCTTTATATTTAACAAATCTTTCTTTTCCTACTTTTTCAGCTTGCTCATCGACTAACAATAGGAAACAAATATCAGCGATATCAAAATCTTTTAGCGTCAGGCAAGAAACGACAATATGGGCAGCGACATCTTGTAGCATGACTCTTTATCATAAATATTAATGTGAAAATACACCGTGTTTGAAAAAGAACTCCCTAGTTTTAATGTGTCTTAGAATCTGTACAAAGTGGCATACACTATTCTAGTTTGCGGTGTTTGATTCATCAACTCTCCAAGTTTGGCTCCCTTGCAGTTGGCAAGTCCGCTTAACCTTGAGACGGCACTAGTGCTGTTTTTTTCTCTCTTTCCACAGTTCAGTCCAGGCTGGCGTGCAGTGCAGAGCAACTCACCAACAATCTATACTCCGCAACAGAAAACGCAGACTGGACTTTTTGTTTTGGGGCCACATAAAAAATGTTGTGTACAGTGAAAAGATCAGAGACATCAATCAGTTACGGGAAAGAATCATCGCGGCGGTTGGGACAGTTACACCTGAAATATTGGTGAATACGTGGCGAGAAGTGGAATATCGTCTCGACGTGTGCAGGGCCACAAATGGATACCTCGTTGAAGTCCACCAACATTAAACAAAACTTGAAGGAATTCTTTTACATGATATGTACTCATTGATGTAAGATTTCATTCATTTCCCAATTAAATTTATACTTAAAACTAGGGAGTTCTTTTTCAAACACCCTGTATTATTAGGATATAGTTCTTGCACATTCTGTGTCGTTTCTATCTTAGAATTGTTTTAAGAAATCTTTTATCTTTAACAGATGAACAGTTACCAAGCCAACAACCTCAGACCAGCAGTTATAGTGGAAATGTAACAATGATCTCCTCCACAAATAATAGCTTTATTTTTATATACTATATATGTCACAAAGAAATAACAATCCGTTACTGAACTTCTTGTAACAAAATCCTACAATAAATTTCCAAGAAAAATAATATTTACTTTCTTCATCTTACGTAATGATGACGTAAGAAAAGTTAAATACGTAACATATACACGTGTACAAGTCAACAAAACATTTTTCTAATTGACTAAGCACTAAAACCATTCTAAGTGCTCGTACATAATTAATAATACGTATTTTGCAAAATTCACGAATTGTATTATGATTATTTATTTGGCTTACAGAACCATGTTCTGTAAAGTACACACTTGATTAATTTTCATAAGTCACGTGAAACATATTACTTGAGAAATACCAACTCACTTGTAAGTTAACTAATGATCAGTGGCGGATCTAGAAGGTAAAGCTTGGGGGACAGAAGAACTTAGTCTATTATAGGTATAACATGAGTTTACTATGAACTTTCAAAAATATATAGGGGAGGGCGGGGCGGAACGGGATTCCCATCGTAATTTCCCGCTATAGTGTTAGAGCCTTGAGGAAGCAGCAGGAAACTAAATGTCGACTCCCTTCAGCGTCTGTGTTGGAGAAAACGTTTTAGTGTTGTCACTGGTTTCCGACATCTGTTGTAATATCAACAGAAACAATGCTCAAGGGAAGTTAATAAGAATGCACAGAATGCTGAAGTCGTAATTATAGTTTCAGAGCATCATAGTTGTTGTATGTTTTAGTGACTATAGTGTGTAATCTTTCCCGCACAGTTACCGTTGACACCATGAAGCACCAATGTGTGTATCGGGGCGGAAACGGGTAGGGTGGAATGGCATACTGATATCATATTGCAACCAACAGAAGAGATTGTTGTTGTTGTTGAGTTGAGTTTAACGTCCCGTTCAGCAGCGAGGCTATATGAGACGTGGACCTACTGATTAACGTGGAATTCGAACCACATGAGCTCCCGCCGGGACCAACAGAAGAGACCCAGTCCAGCGAAGAAAGTCTACAAACTGTTGCAGGAAGTCGTTCCCTTGCATCAGGACCTTCGACGTCATCCACAGAATCACATCTCTTAGATGTTTCAGAAGTAGACCTCTTGACGATCTGATTCCAGGACCTTCCACGCCAATTACATGAACAGATATTCCGGATGTGACAATATTTTTCCAAATGTCGCCGAAGGATATTTTACCTTTCCCCAGAGTATAGACTGATGGCAGGAGACTGTCCAGAAAATTATGAAAAGCAACAATATTGACATCATTGACATATGAAACAGGATTGGAAACAAGAGCCAAGGACGAGGAAGCAAAAGTTGGAAGAAAGAGCAGGAAGAAGTAGGGCAAGGAGAAGCTGGCGAAGAGAACAAATCACGCACATGAGTATGAAGGAGAGCTAACAGCAGCAACAAGGAATCAGTTCATTAAAAGATGCTACATGCCTTTATTATGCTGGGTAGTATTCCTAATCCAACGAGGGATGATTACATGTATGCTGTGCAAAGTGTGGTCACATAAATCGTGTGCAGGTATAGATAGTGGTGACGACGAAGACGTTCATGTTTCTAAGTACTACGAGCCATAATTCAGTGTACACCATTGCGCACCGTATGTTCACGTGCGTGCGAAAAACATTACGTTCGATAAACACGTGCTCATCCTTAGGTCTGGACACGTATTAACCAACTACAGGCGCTTTTGTACCTAAAACTTCAAGTTATATATTTACCTCATTTTCAGTATTACTTTGTCATTTTTATTATCCTTAAAAAGCCATTTATTTTAAGTACCCCGTTCTGCCCCACCTTCCCCTAAATAACAGTTTAAATTATTTTTGTCACTTAAAAAAACTGGGGCTTAGGCCCCCGGCCGAGGGCTAGATTGGGTCTCTGCTAATGATGCTAGAAGCAAGTTATGGTTAATTATGATTATCATGTTTCATAAAGAAAGTTACGTTATAAGCTTAAACATAATAAAGTTCTCTCTTTCCTCCTAAGACAATAAAGTTTCCGGTCCTGAATTTGCCTCCTAAACTTTCTATGAGATCTTTTTTTTTAAAGTTATTTTACGCTATATTCAATTGCTAGATTTTAGTCAAGTTTAATCTAAAAAGGAAATTCCGCGAACTTAATATGACAAGCGAAAGGAGGATTCTCTTGAACCACTTAATTGAGTGGTAATCCTCAAGTGCATGCAGTCTGCAATACTTCAATGTATTCGATCTTGCCTTAACTGGCTTGTCGAATCATAAACCAACAGGGCACCCATAAATGGGGAGGAGGTCCGTGAGAAAAAATATTTTTTTTTTAATTTATGTTTTTTTCACTCGTGATTCTTTTCATTAAGTTGACATTTTCGTCCAATTGCCTGTGGTTCTCAGTTACATGCACAACCAAATTTGCAAGCGATTCTTTTCCAAAGAAATGGTTTAGGTATTGAAATTGGAAATACATGAAAGCTTCGAATACGAACTTAATCTGTCCCAGAATCGTGTTCGTGTTTCAAGACTATTTTTATCCTTTAAACCAATGAAAAAGGGATTAATCAGTTCTTGTGCTCCACGAACTCGAATTTTAAAATGATACTTGAAGTTAAAGTAATAATAAATATTTATAGTATTTGAAAAAAATATTTTTAGGATTCGTGGCAAACACTATATACTACCCTTTGTGAAAACTGTAGCATCCAGTAAGAATAGCCTGAATGACACCAAATCTGGGGGATGAGTTGAACAATGTACCAATGAGACTAACTTTGCAAAGATATGGCAGTCACATAGACCCAGCAGCGACCCTCTTCTGTTCTTGTTACGCCACGCTCAGAGAATGAAAATCGTGAAACGAAGTGCAAACGTAAAAGCAAATGCTAGTAAGCCTCACCGACATAAACAAGCGCTATGTCAGAAATTGAGTGCGTTCGAACGGGAAGGAATGTTTGGTCTATGTGCAATATATGTTATAGTTTGACATTTTGACTCATACAGAGCATGCTGTTATGACCCTGGCGCGTGTGTGGAAACAGAGAATAAAAGGTCATACGAGTGTATACTAAACCACCCAATGTGATTACAGCATACGATGGCCGCCATCTTGTTCACATGTACGTAACGCCTGTTTCAGGCTATTTTACAGTGCAGGTATGGCATTGTTGCCATTGATGAGCAACCACAAGTACCTCAGACTGTAATGGACACGTAAACCTCGTCCCTGGCGTGATGAATGGCAGAATGTAAGGTACGTTGGAGTCAGACACTTTCAAAACACTGCATTTAGTTACTGCTCAGCACGCCCGCGACAATGTTCACGTCCCATTGCAATCTAAGGCATTTGTGGCTGCTGACCTATGGTATGTGTTTCAATAATATGGACCACACCGAGTGGCGTCGAACCGTAGACCCACACAAGTCCACATCCGTTATAGTGGTCTAGCGTGTAGCTAACTCTGTGAACAAAACTATACCATTCGTTATAGCCATGCAGACAAGATGGCTGTCAACCCGTGCTCCATTGCGTACGACTTACTATCCACTGTTTCCACACACGCGTCAGAGTCGAAACAGGATGAGTCAAAATGTCACAGTATGTACATGTTTGCTAGAGACCAAACATTCCTCGCCGTTTAAACGCACTTACGTACTGACATAACGCTTTTTGACGTCAACGAGGCTTGCTAGCATTTCCTTTTACGTTTCTACTTAGTTTGACGACTCTTCACTGGCTGAGCAGATCGTAACAATATCAGAAGCAAGGTTTCAATGTTAGCATAAGAGGACCCTTCTGGGCCCCCGTGTCCGCCATCTCTTTGCAAACTTAACCACTTGTCGCAGGTACTATTCTACTCATCCTACAAGTTTGGTGTCATACCGGAAATTGTTTCACGGGATTACAATTTTCATGAATAGTATATATATATACAGAAGAGATACAAAATAATAAAACTAGTTTGCAAAAATCACAGGGAATGCTTTCAATATATATTTATATATTCTGACAGTGCATGGGAAAACGTACGCACAAACAATGTACTCGGCGTTATGATTTCAATCCAGAGTTCGTATTCGGAAGCAAAGTTTGCTCTATTTTATCGTTTGGATTTCAAACAGTGGCGTAGCACACTTTTGCGCCCCCCCCCCGCAAAGTATAGAGAAGGGGCCCTAGTTGTAAAGCCGACAGAAGTAAGGTTGAAGTTCTACTTCTTTAAATCTTTATTCATCGCAAGACTTCGGGGCCCCCTATACCTCGCTCCCCCCCGCACTGCGGGGGTTGCAGGGGCAGCAGCTACGCCACTGATTTCAAGGGACATTACAGCAAATTTAAATGACCCTCACAGAAAATTTGTCTGGAGATCCATGAAATCTATACGTGGCCCTGAATCCAGAGGTGAAGTTTGTTGCAAATGTTTTTAATTAGTTCTATCTGTTATCAAATCAACACCTTAGCTGTACTGTAGTCTCTTCCCATGGGATCAGCAAAGGCAAGCAGTGTTGCGTTTGGGCCAAAGGAAAGATAAGTGATCATCTGTAGTTACCAAATGATGTTACCATTGTAGTATTCCCCCAGTAGGGACACTTGGGAAGCTACTTGGAATAAAGAAGTAGTGAACTCTGGTTTATTGAACCAGTACTAACAGTGAGGGGAACTGATGCGCTGACCACACATTACCCTACAGGCATATGACTTCCACAAACCGGCTACTAAAACCCTGGTCCCTTATATGTTGTTGCGCTAGGAATTTCGAATTTAGTTTTAGTTATCAAGCTATGAACAGGCATTTCTATTCGCATACTCTACGTCACTAATGAAAGCCGAACATAAAGAAATCCTGATTAGGACTGTGAAATTCATAGTATCGGAGAATACGGGATTAGAAATGGAAGAATTACTTTTAAGAAATAAACAAATACTAGAGGATATTTAGAGATATACAAAATTATATCTAATCACGCTCTTCGGAAGAATAAAATTTAAGCAGAAGCAACCCTAATTCGGATGCCGTTATCTGCTTTAGCTTTTATATCCACGTTAGAATCAGCACGAACCTCAGTGTGAAGTGATTACTGAAATCCTTCTCCCTCTATTTCCTCCCCCTTTACTCCATCCACCCCGAAGCGCGTATCTTCTGATGAAAGCAATGTTTAGGACGCGAACAAAATGCTCACCTAATGCAATTAAAGTTGGTAGCAATTAAGCCTTCCCAGTTTTTTGTCTTCGACATGGAGACAACACAAAAGCCGCTGTGAACGATACAGGCAAAACTTGTTGGTCCGAATCACAACTAATGTTGCTGGGCGAATTTCATTAGTCAACAGGGTGTTTCACATATATACAATTTCAATTGTATTATTTGAAGAAGATCTCTTTGTAGATTTGTGGTTTATTTTCCAGCTTCCTCGAATGATGCATAGAGAAACAACCTAGAAAATCAAAATTCAGGAGCGTGGCCTTAGTAAGCACTAAAACTAATTAACATATTTTAAATATTAATTATCACTTAGTAATTGGTTATTCATTTATGACGTAATAGTATACAGAGTGTTAATGAACCCAGTGTTATAAATTTAAGAGATGATTGGTTCCTTATAACAAATAAAGGGGAAAATCTTTTAAACATGCGTCGGGAAACGCCTCCTTTCAGTCATAATTATGGTTTGAAAATTATGAAGACTCTCGTAAGTGGTTCAAGGAACTGAACCCGAGTGTTTCACAACAACACAAAGTTATACATATCGTTGTAATCGTCTAGCTGAGCTCTATCGTTTGACATTCAAAACAAGTTTCATTAACACACAAGTCTATGGACCTATGTTGTTCAAGAAAGCAAATAGCCAACACGAGTTTAGCGTGACTTGAGCGTCACATTGAGCTAATTAAACGTAAGTAGGATGTTATATACACAGCTGATGATTGGATAAAAGTCGTAGAAGGCATCAAGAAATATTAATGTGGTTAAAATGGAACAAAGTATTAATAAAGATTTTAAGGCTGTTTTTTCTAAAAATTAAAGAACCCTCTGCAGTTACTAAACAACAAGAAAGGTGAAAGTGATATTTTACAAAATAATTGAAGACAGCTCAGAAACCATAACTACAAGCAAGACATCAAGCGGCTTAGTAACAAAAACATTCATGATGACAGGAAAAGCAAAAGTTGAAGAGCAAAACTTGGAGAGAGCTTGGGTAGAGGTGAGATTCTCCGCAAAACTGCTAAGGGATATTTAAAAAATACCTATCCTTAATTTTACCTGCAGAACAGTCTTACTTTCAGGAAATTTTGGACCAATGTTGATTAACCCCTTAACATACCGATTTTTTCTGAAAGAGCGTTTCGTTTTTTTAAATTTAATTTTTTATTGATAACTTTTACAATCACTGAGGAACAAATCTAATGGCAACAATGAAATTATTTTTAATGAAGGCAACATTGATGTACATAGTCCTAAAATCTTCCGTTAATAAAACCTCAAGTATACTCGTCAGAAACGCGAGCAAACGATCATTTTCGAGATTTTAAACTTTGTACAGTTCAATAATGATGATGTCCAAATATACTCGAGGTATTATTTTATTTATTTATTTATTTATTTTTGGTAAAAATTTAATGCTCGAATATACTCGAGCTTTTATGTTAAGGGATTAATCAGGAAGTGAAGTGTGAGGTTCTGATTAAGGATAGGAAATATATGAGTAAACTAAATGTGTAGTTTGTTGTATTATATTATTGTGAAAATAGAGAGGCTGGGTTTATGCACGCGACTGTTGTTTCATTTCCAGACATTATTGCTTAAACATCAGAATATTCCTTTTCCAAATCAGAGTTATAGTATCTAAAACCAATATAACAGACTAATGAGTTCCATAACGACACAAGTCCAGCATTTTCATTATTTTATTATAGACAAATTACTTGTAATACTTGTTATTTTATTACTTAGTGACATTTGTTATTCAGCAAAGTGTAAGTATAAAAAACCTGATTTCTAAGTTCACATTTCCAAGAAATAATCCTTTTTTTGTCGATTTTCTCAACATCTTCTCAGCTGGACTTGTGTGGTTATGGAAGTTACGGCTTCAATTATACCAGAACTAGTATGTGTTCTATCTAAATATCCATGTTTTATCAGGTACCAGGGGAACGAATTGTATAAAGTAAAATGGAGTACGGAGATTTTTGAATACTCATTGCGTGAGTATGTAGTTACTCATTTATAGCGTAGTAGGTCATTATCAATACTCAGTAATTTTATTACGATTTGTATTACATAATAATGGATAAGTAATCAAATATAAAGTGATACATAATTATTACTCAATAATTTAATTGTTATTATACTTCGTAATAATAGACGAAGTAAAAACTAACCTGACATTATCCTCATTTTCTAATTTAATTCCTCACAGTATGAACAACAGATAATACAACTATGGATAGCTGCAAAGAACACTTTTGATCCGCTGTTTTGTAGGCCAATGATGGGCAAACATCTTAGGAGAGAGCCAAAAAATGAAAGAACTTTAGGCGGGCCAACATAATTATATAAAAACAAGAATGGTACAAGTACTTGCATGTAGTGGCAATATTGTTTTCCCTCTTTAAATAACATAGTAGAGATGCTATAGTGACTTACGCCTACAGTACAGTTCCATTGTAAATCCATTGTAAATGGAATAAATTTACGATGTTGTACTGAGAACTGTATTACATGCATAATCCACTTTAGCATGTCCATCATCTTAATCTAGGATTTTTTTAAAAATGAAGTTTGAATGTAGTTTCTTTTAATGTAGAGCATTGGAGTAATTTTACATTGATAACATTAGTTTATGGTATACTTTAAATTACTTCATTGCTAATACAAAAACACACACTTAGATGTGCTAATTGGTTGGAAATGAAGTATTAGTGGGGATTGAAAGGACAAAACAGAACTGTGTATATAAAACAGAAATACAAATGGAGTTATAGTTAACATGTATATTGTTTTACAACTATCGTGTATAGGTGTATGTTTGTGTAGCTGATTGATGTTATATTATTTTAGAGTGAATGATAGGTTTTTTTTTTTTTTTTGTTAGAAGAGGAAAGGTTACCTGGATTATGCTTTACGTAGATAATGATGTTGTTTGAACTTAGGAAGTTTACAAGCAGTGTTCAGATACTTTTAATATACACGTTTAGTTTACATGAAGAATTTGTGAATGCGCTGCTTTTAGGTTTTTATGATTGTTTTACTTTTTACCCTTTGACTTTTGGTGACTTTTACTGCTTAATTTTTGATTGCGTTTGTCGTTTTGGGTTATTGTGTTGTTGACTGCCTACGACGAAGGAAACGGAAGCATTTATACAACAAAAGTGCTTATAGTGCAGCTTGTGGCTTATAAAATTTGGGTTGAAATTATACACGTGTAAATGAGATTTTTTTAAAGAAATTTTTTAACCAATGCTTTTTTTAAAGATTGAGTAGGCCCTATTATATTATTATTTAGAATTTAATATAACTTACATTACGCTGTTTGATGAAACGTGTGTGTGTTAATATAAAAACATACAATTACAAAATGCTTACATTGACAGAAAATACCTGGCGCCTCCACGATGTAAAATTCTCCCTGTGAAGGGGTTGGTGGAGTAAATTTTATGTCCGGAATCTTTTCCCACTACTGTTGTATTATAAAATCAACTATAAACAGTATTCTACAAGAATAGCGTAATGATGTAATTTCTGTAAATACAAGTTAGAAAAAGGTGGCCCAAGGCCCGAGTAACCAGGGGTAGGATCTCCACGCAGCTCCGCAACAAGCTACATGCTACGTGGAGTGGGTTTGGAATCCCCCAATACTCCGAAGCAAGCTGAGGGGGGTTTGAAAGTTACAAAACTCAGAAGCAAGTTAAGTGACTGAGGTTGGGAAACTCGACAGAGCTCCAAGGCAAGGTAAGCGGGAAGAAAGTAAAAGCCAAGATTTCCGAAGCAAACTAGAGGCTTTGGGTTGGGTATCTTCTAGAGGTCCAGGCAAGCTAAAGGAGTGATGACCAATCGCAGACTGGTGACTGTTCTTGGAATCCTCTTCGTTATATAGGCGTTCCGGGAGGTGGTGGCGCTGCTGTTCCCTCGTGGTCATGTGACTGTAGGTGCCGCTGATGTCTTCGTCGTATGCAACTTGTAGTATTTCTAGTATAGTGCTCCGTCGTAAAGAGCACGTGGTTGTTTATAAACAGGAGCACGAATAGAATGTTTTGTAAACATAATCATATGTTGAGTGTTTGTAAACACAAGCACATGGTACGTTACAATACTAAAACACACAATTACAAAATTGCTTACAGTGAAAGAAATTATATTAGACGAAACTTACAATATTAGCTACATTTATGGATTTTTTTATGAAACTGATTACCAGCGGAAATAAACTTTAATAATCTTTAAGAGTTGAGATTAAACATACAGAATGTTTTAAATATTAATTATTTCTAATAAAATAAGATTAAATTATTAAGACTTTATAACAATATTAACAAATTAAAGTGGTAATTTTTGCTTAACGTCGAGCTAGAAATACCACTTCTCACAATAAATTTGTGGATAACAGAAAGGATGCTAATCGTAAGTGATGGTTAGTGTTATAAGGATAACGTTAGTGTTACTATGTACGGAAAGTTAATAACAAATTAAACTGGCAGTTATGGTTAGAAGTCAATATAAATTTAAAAAAAAAAAACTTTTTCATAATTTAGAGGAGAACAAAAAGGGAGAATGAACCATTAGTGCTGGTTAGTGTTACAATCACAACGTCAATGTTAATTCGTATGAAAAGTTATAAATAAATTAAAGTGGTGATTCTGCCTTGACGTCAAGCTTGAAACACTACACTGTTAAAAGTACTTTCTTAAATCTGAGAAACTGTTTCTTATCTGTGCACCAAGAAGATCTTTTCTTAGAAATAAGAGTTTGAAATTCTCATTAATGAAAAATGAAGAAGAGTAGTGAAGGATGTATAAAGCGGAACGAGACCCCACATTGTTGTTTTTTTTAAATGAATGAGAATTGCTAAATCTCATTTCTAAGAAAAAATGAAATGAAATCTTTAAGTTTTAAATCCCATGGTTATGCCGGTTAGGCTAATGGAGACGGTGATGATGAGAGATGAGTGAAATGGTAGAATGAAGAAAGTGGGAGGAAAGGGAGAACCCCGAGAAAACCCACGAGCATGGTGTTTATCCACCACGGAGTCCACACGTAGCGAGCTGGTATCGAACCAGGAATACTAAGCACCGGAGGTGAACGCTCTACCATTGAGCCACCGCGCCCCCCTCATTTCTAAGAAAATGTTGTCTCGGTGTACAGACAAGAAAGGATTTCCCAACTTTAAGAAATTATTTTTTACAGTGTAGTTCTACAAGATAATTTTGAGTAAGATAGGTGCAGGCAAATACGCCATGTTAAGGGTGTTGGATTTTTTATGACCGTAATTTTTCATGAAATACAAAGAACAACACATGTGCGTTAGAGAGTAGCCTTTTCTCCGTGTAGAAGAAAATGTGGCAATGATGCGACTCACTTCTATTTTGTACCCAGGCTACAAGAAAAAAATATTACAAATTGGCATATTTACCAACACGTGCAGGTAATTACGTCAAGTCTCGGATATTAGAAACATGTAATAAATCTTGCAACTGATTACATCGTTTGTATTATACGAACTCAAATATTACTACACGATATGGCTGAAGCAAAAAATAGAATAGCCAAAATGCAACATGAACATAAAAAGATAAAAAGTAAAAACGATAATCTCCAAAGTTGATATGAAGTTCCAAACTGAAAAATTTTAGTCCATAAGAAGATAAACATACAGTGCCACTGTACAGTGACTTTAAAAGACTATACAGATATTACATGGAACATTAGGACAAATGAAAACATCTTCGCCTTCTGCAGTCAGTCCTGCACAAGCATTGATTAATTTCGGTGCACCATACTTGTTATTGATTTAGTAGCCATGGAATCACAAATACTGAAATTACACTTATAAAACAAAGTGTTCCTAGACGAGCACGAAATAAGGCGTATATTACGGTAAAAAATCGGCAATGTAGTGAGTTAGCACGGTGCTAATAGAGGATTGTTATCTCTATTGAAATAATAGCGTTCTTCCACGGAACCTTCCCGAAGCAAACAATATTGCACGGCGTGATGGTCTCAGCTGCATTTTCCGGATTATTAGTCAAATTGGACTTGTCGAAGATTGTGGAAGAACATTCCAGCGGATTTCGTCGGAAACGTCCCAGAACTGAACACTTGGCGTATTTAGCTTCACTGGCGTGTATACCTTCAGTTACCATAGTACAAATGGGAGTAGTTAGAATGTAAGCACATCGTTAACGCTGCAATGTATGGAAAGTAATTAATGAGTTCAAATGGTGATTCTGGCTTGATATCAAGCTAAGAACGCCATTTCTACCAAATAAATTTGTGCATAATAAAAAGGAAATGAAAGGAAATGAAATCTTTAAGTTTTACGTCCCACGCTTATGCCGGTTAGGCTAAAGGAGACGGTGATGATGAGAAATGAATGAAATGGTGGGAATGAAGGAAGTGTGAGAAAACGGTAGAACGGTGTTTGTCCACCACAAAGTCCACACGGCGCGAGCATAATAAAAAGGATGTGTCCAGGGGTGGACAAGGCAAAGTTTTCACCGGGCAAAGTGACATTTTGACACCCACCTTGTCCTCTAGTCCTTTTGATTTTTTCATAGTGCCGCTTTTAACCCTCTCCTATCTTGCAGATTTGTTTATTCGATTTCACGAACACTCTCGAAATGAATGATTTGGAAAGAACTGTATATAGCGAAATAATAACATCTCCTATACACTACTTTCAATAAAGACAGACAGTTTGGCGTGCCCGGTGTTGTTTCTAAGAAATCAGAAATAAGTGCTGTATATACTGTTCCCCCTCTGTTACCACTTTAAAAGAGTAACATTTATAAAATCCAATAACATTCATTGCCTGGGAAAAGTTCAAACAATCCCTACTTCCCCTCTACTCTTTCTTCTACATAGATGTCTTCATTTGTCAATACAGGCCCCATAGTACTATGAAACTCTCTTCTTCCATGCTGGAATGGAAAAAGATGACAGTTCACGCTATTTTAGAAGAATATATACCAAAATGTCAGTAGAAAAGTTATAAAATTTACTTTTTGAGGCTCGTTTTGGCGCCCTGGGCACTCACCCGGGTTGCCCGGCTCTTCGTCTGCCCCTGAGGATCTCAACCGTTAGTGCTGGTTGGTGCTACAAGAACAGCATTAGAGGTGCTGCGCACAGAAAGTTAGGGTCGATTAACATATTAAATTAGCGTTTATGTCTTTATGTCAAGCTGAATTCATCACTTTTTCTTAACCTCTTAGAGAAGAAAAAGGGTCTACCGGTTAGTACTACAATGTCAACGTTAGGAATCATATGTACGAGAAGTTATTAACAAGTTAATGTAGCGATTCTGACTTGACGCCAAGCTAGAATCGCCACTTCTACACACACATAAAAAGGATAGAATAAAAAGTTTACCAACCGTTGGTGCTACAATCAGAATGTTAGTGCTGCTACGTGTGGAAAGTTATTAATAAATTAAACTGATGATTCTAACTTCACGTCAAGCTAAATTTACATTTGTTAAAATAACTTCCAAGATAACAAAAAGGAGTGTAAATCGTTAGTGCTCAATAGTCGTAATTAGTGTCATATTAATTTGTAAATAACTTCTCGAAATTAAGATCACTAACAGTATGCTTGTAGCACTAAGCAGTACCAAGAAAACACTAGTGATTCGCAGACTTTTTGTAGTTTTCGAAGTTCTTTTTATAAAGTTGTAAGTCTATCGGCATTTTAATTTCACTATATTAGTGCTGCCACGTACGAAAAGCCATTAACAAATTAATGTAGTGATTCTAGTTTGATGTCAAGCTAGCATCGTTGCTTTCTCAAACAACATCTTTTAAGAAAACAACAAGAGTGTGAATCATTAGTGTTCTTCTGTACAACGTTAGTACTCTTATGTACGGGAAATTATCAGTAAATTAATGTGCCAATTTTGGCTTGATGTTAATTTACAAACTACCTTTCTGGATTACAAAAGGGGTGTAAATCGTCAGTGTTACAAGTACAACATTAGTGCTGCTACGTACGAAAACTTTGACAAATAAATGAAGCGATTATTTCTAGACTTCAAGCTAGAATCTTTAGTTTAATTTGATAATAGCTTTTCGTACGTTGCAGCATTAATGTTGTGCACTAACAAATTAAACTGTCAATACACTCACCCCTTTTCTAAAACATCTTCCAAGAGAAGAAAAAATCTGCCAATCGTTAGTGCTGCGTAGGTACTGCGTATTGCTACAAGCACATTAATAATATTTTTAAATACGGAGAATTATTAAATCAATAAGACGATTTTGGCTTGACGTAAGTTAGAATCGCTACTTTCTCAAAATAATAAGCACTAATGATTGACAGCCTTTATTTTCCTCAGAGTTGTTTTGAAACCATTGCGACTCAGGCTTGACGTTAAGTACTTCTATTTGTTAACTACTCGTACGTAACAGCACTAACATTATGTTTGTAGCACTAACCAATACTAACGTAGGAGTAATAATTTGTACTCTTTTTGTTCTCGGTATTTTTAAAAATAAATTGACGATTCTAACTTGACGGCAAGCTAAAATCGCTAGTATAATATTTTAATGACTCTGTACGTAGCAGCACTAACTTTGTGCTTGTAGCACTAATGTAGTAATATCGATTAGTATAACTTTTACTATGATTCTAGAATATGGCGATTTAGACATGATAAACGTACAGATTTATCCATAACAATGATATGATTTACTGATCTACAACAGTTATAGGTACAGACATACTATACAACAAAATATTTCAGAACTACGTTGCTATGTGAATCCAGTAAAATATCTAATTACTGGAATATAGAACTATAGTTTAAACATTAACGTCCATTATCATAACAAACATTTTGCGTTCTTATTCTTTTCAAATCGAAGGTAGTACAAAAGAAACATATTTCTGTTGATTCTAATACCAACAACTAGGTACAAATATTTCAATTGAGCCAGTGAAATGGTTAGTACTGAATGAGCGGTAGAAAATATGAGTATCTAAAGCTTGCCTCATGAGTTTTGTTTCCTTAATTCCCCATAACATTCTGCGGTATAACCAAGTCTAGTTCTGGTATATTCCTTTACAAACCAAATACTTTCATATTTCATACAAAAGTCAGGGGTAAAAGTGAGGGAACGCGGAAAAGGCTGTTACTCCACTCCCAGAAAATATCTATGGCGTGCCTCCACTTCCTAAAAAAGTTACAATGGACAAAGATAGGTACGGGAAACCGCGTGGCATCATGCATTCCCTACCCTTTCAGATCCAATTTACCCTTTACAAAAGTAATATGAATCCGGTTTATTACCACCGAATTTGCGGGCCTGCTTCAACTGGGCCCCGGCATTCTTCTGTTAAATTTCTCATAATCTAAGACGGCACAAATGAAACAAATTAAGCTCGAATCCAGCATAAACAAAAGTCAGTTTGGTCTATTAGATCGTCTATACAACGTAGTGAGGTGCCCAGTTTCACGCAGCAACCATTTTGTGTTAATTTCTCATAATATAGTATGACTCTAATAAAGTATATTATGGTACAATCCGGTACAAACCAAGCACTTTCATATTATAAACAAAAGTAATATGTAACCGTTGTATTAATATCCAATTTTAGGGCCCAGAATGGGACGCCAGTTTGTTCTGTTTAATTTCTCATAATCTAAGAAGGTACAAATAAAGATCTTTCTTATGAGACAATTAAATCGATTATACGACGTGATGAAGTAGAAATATGAACCTGCATCCCCCACTTTGTTTTCCTTGCTTATCACACTACAGTACAGTACAAACAAAATTAATTACGTTACAAAGCACTACAATCGAAGTAGTTTTGAATAATATCCGGAAATCGACTGTATCGGGAGGTGGGGGTACTTACAAAAGTGGGTTTCTCCCCTCAAAGTAACCATAGCTCCTGCAGTCCAGGAAAACATGCTAGCAGTGACCCTATAAATCAAATCCTTGAATAACTCATGACATTCACTATACTTATGATTGGTTCTTTCCCTTCCAAAGCTACTGAACTGCAGTTTCTGACACTTCTATGAGCTAGCACTGATACCGTGATTCTCTTATCCAGCTCAGCTCTCTTGGAGGTGAGTTAGTGGGGTGAGAAACAGCCTATGCTGGGAAGGTTGATCTTACATGATATCTACGCAGCTCCCAGCTGCACCGGATTTACTGTAAGTTCCAGTTGTGGTTTGGAGCTGATATTGTTTGCTGATTTAATATAGCATAGAGGAAAGGAGGAGAGAGAAGGAATCTCTTTACCGGAACGATTATGGGATAAGAAGGTGTATAGTGTCTGGCTTAGCTGCACGGCGTTAGCTGTCCTTTTTTTTTTTTTTTTTTTTTGATGCGGAGTGTACGTAAAGTGCACAATCTTTTACAGTGCAATACAGCATTTCAATAAAAGCGCATTGTTTATAGTTGCTATATATCCATATCTATATCTATATCTATATCTATATCTATATCTATATCTATATCTATATCTATATCTATATCTATATCTATATCTATCTATCTATCTATCTATCTGTTCTTCACAGTGGCATAATTTGGAACTTAGGGGGAAATTGTCCCTTTTAAGTTTGATGTATGTATGGTAGTCATAATCTTAGATTTTATTACGAATCAAATCTATTAAATAATTTTTATTTTAGTGGTATAAATTTCCGAAAGATCAGAAATATAGAACTAGGTGTACTTATAATTAACTGTATGTGAAGAATTGAATAATGAATTGAGCTCTGTTATACAATCATGTCTGTGAATTGGTCTTAAGTACTGATGACAGCTTTATTTCCATAATTAGAACTCATTACTGAAATCTGACTTTCTTACTTCCTAAATTACGATATTTTGTTTTGGAACTTCTGGAACCCGGACTCGGAAAAGTTTTATCACTGTATATGGCTTTATTTTACGTCCACAAGCTTTTAGATTATCATCCGCAGCAAAGATCCTGATGTAAAATCTTAGGTAATTTTAAAGATGGTGTCCAGTGGTACTCAGAAATTAAACGACTCAGGATCTTGCTATCATGGACGTAACCTAAGTTCTATACTCTACGTTTACCGCACACCGACTTAAGTTAGAGCAGAAAGAGACTGTTTTCTCTATATGTTAAACAATATTCAAGTTTAACACCTCCGGAACGAATAGTTGTTACAGGACTAGTAAAGGATTATTAGCCATCATTATTTCGAATCTGTGTTAATAATTAGCCACCAAGTCAAGACTGCATTAGGATTGTAGTTGAACGATAATCAAAAGCACGAAATTTGAATATTCATCACTATCAGAATCTACTAGGTATGTGTCAGAGAAATCTGTTTGGGCTAGTTCTTCCCAGTGCACAAGACAATTCACTAACAGAAGCTTAAATTCACACTGTAAATTAAACTCTATTAAGATTATTTTAATTTTGATTTATGAGATTTCATTCCTGTACCTTTCGCAAAACACTTCCAATTAGAATCTAGAGTTAATAGAAATTTCATACTTCAACAAATATATAAAGATAACGAAGGAATTTCTGTCGCTTTCTGTGGATGTATGTGTTCCATTGGCCCTCACACCATGAGTTGAATGCGAATGGAGATGAGGCGAAGGTCAGTTGTTGGTGCGGGTATATCCAACATACTACCTTGTTGCAGTTCAGTTACACCGTGAACTTGTGTAAGGACAGAATGAACGCGAGACCTCCACAGAGCGTAACACGCATGTATACTGTTCGAGTTCAAACTGGGTTCAGACGCCGATGCAGCGGCGCGAAAGATATGTCAGGCCTTTGGTCCGGGTGTTGTGACTACGCGGACAGTGGAGGGGTGCCGAAGCACTCGAAGCCGTACCACGTGCCGGAATACCAACACATGTACAAATGAAGATCTGCAGGAATCAATTGATTCGAACAGTGGCCAGGCATGTCAGGAACTCTGACTACAATTCAGTGTGAGTAGAGGAACCATTCGGCAGCACTTCCATCAACTTGAGAAGTTACTACAAGTTGGATTGATGGATTCCACATGATTGGACTGCGGTCAGGAGGCAACGCCGAGTAGACACCTGTGTTTCTTTGCTGTCTCGTCTGAGGAAGGAGCCATTTCTGGAGAGGATCTTCACAAGTGATGAAACGTGGGTCCTGTACGAAGCTCCACGGCGCCGTCATTATTGGTTAGAATCCAATGAACCCGTTTCTAAACAGTTGAAACCAATACTGCACCAAAATAAGGTTCTATTGTGTGTTTAGGGGACTGCTCGCGGCATCGTCATCGGGAACTGTAAAGGGGTCATCCTGTTACAGGAGAACACTAAGACCCATATAGGTAGGATGACCCGGCACACCATTCTACACCTTGGATGGGAAACACTATTGCATCCGTCGTACTCCCTGGACATTGTACCGTCCTATTATCATCTGTTCCATTCCTTGAACAATCACTTTAGAGGACACCAGTCCAAATAGTCCAAACCCCTAGTAGAGGTGCAAAATGTACTTGATACCTTCTTCGCTTCACGGCCCACCAAGTGCTACCGTGATGGAATCCTAGGCCTTCCAGAATGTTGGCAGAAGGTCGTTAATGAAGATGCGGACTATTTTTGATTTTCCACGTCTCAGGTGATATATCAATGTGTGAAGGTTGTGGATGAAATAGAGACAGAATTTTCTTCGTTATCATTATAATAAGGAACTAATGGAAAAATTTGAGTTGAGTTGATTTTAAGTTTAACGTCTCTTTCAGCAACGAAGTTACATAAGACGGGACCTACTGATTAACGTGGAATCCAAACCACATGAGCTCCCGCCGGGAACTCGGGTCTCTCACACCAAAGGCGCGTACGTTAGGAGCTTAGCCACGAGAAGAAATTTCAAAATTTGAAAATGTACGGTTAGTGTTTATATAAATTCGTCGGAACCTAACCTAACCTAATATTAACAGAAATTAGCTAAATATCATATTTTTCGATCAAAAAGGCTGCTCCCTTAATTAAACATTAGTCAAATCTAATTCAAAATGACGCCGGTGATTGTTCTTCATAACTCGGTGCTGCGCACGGATCAAAAACTCGAAACGCAACTCAAACTTATTAAAACTTGTATCGTTACTGTGATTGCAACAAGCTATCTATTGTACTGTAGACATTAAAGAGAGCTAAATAAGTAAAGTAAAAGATGGCGTAGTTATTATGAGATAAGAAATAAAAACTTACTCCGTTTCGTTTAACTTTTTTAATCGCTTATATGTTTTCATAAAATTTGTAAATATAATAGTTTTCAATTTAAAAAAATGATTCAAGTAGCCCAAAGTTATAGGACATTTTATTTGGAACAAACTTACGTCTCCCCGTAATACTGTAATTGAAATAGTGGAAATGAATATACTATTTAGGGAACAAAAATCAGTGACATTACGTTGCGATCCGAACGTCTTTAGTCCTAACGTCTTCACGAGGCGATATGAAATTTGGTGCTCCTTCAGTCCCAAAGAAAAATAGTTTTGAAAAAGCTAGTGATGGGCAAACCGATTCACCTCTGAGATCGCCGCTTAATATTCTTTGACTCATTTGAACGACTCAGTGACTCACTTATATTTTTGCAACAGGGAGAGGCGGAAGTTAAAAACTAAAATTGTATTATCAGATTAAATGCATTACACAAAATGAATTTAAAAGGTATAACTCCAATTTTAGATTACAAGCATACTGCTATTAACAAATTTAACTTTAAAAAATCACAGAAAGTTACACTTTTAAACTAATGCAAATTACAATTAACAGATGTAACACACAAAAATGCAATTCAGATACAAAATACACATACAACTTAGACTAAATAAAATTACTATTAATAAATGTGAAAATACATCACAAATGAAAAAAAAAAAGCTATATGCAATTTACAGCCTAAACGAATCAAAATACGGAACGCAAAATATTACAACTTTAGACTCAATGCTATAGCAATACAATTTCAGAATTACTGCAAAAGTGTTACAACTTTAAATTCAATGCCAAAAAATTATAATTTTATTACAACATCGTGAGAAACTAATTTTTTCTAAAAATGTTGGCGACCACATCCCCTTTAAAATACACATTTTAATCAAAGTAACGAGTCCCTCCGTGGCTAAGCGGTTAGCGCACGCGCCTTTGAGGTGCGAGATCCGGCGTTCGATTCCCGGTGGGTGCTTATGTGGTTCAGGTTCCACGTTTTCAGTAGGTTCACGTCTCATATAGCCTCACTGCTGAAATAAAATGAAATATTTTAGTTTAATGGCAAACTATTAAGCCCTGTAGGTTAAGGAAGACGATGATTAAAGCAACTGAATGATGATGGAAGAATTGGTGGAATTAGGAAGTGGGAGGAAACGGAGTACTTGAGAAAACCCACGGACATGATGTCCACCACGAACTTACTTTGGCCGCGGAGCGAACCAGGGACCCCATCCACCAGAGCTAAGCGCTTTACCACTAAGCTACAGTGTCTCGCTACTGAAAAGGACGCTAAACTCAAATCGAAATCAAATCAGGCCCGTAGCCAGCCCAAAAATGTAGGGGGGCTCGGTGGATGTTCGGGAGGGCGATCGAACCATATTATAGTTCATCACCATATTATAGGTCATTTGCAAGCCTACCGTGAAAATTTTAGGGGAGACAGTAAAAATTTAGAAGTGCCCCGGCCCCAGTGTCCCCCGTGTATACGGACCTGAATCAAATCAAAGTAAGATGATAAAAATTGGATTCGAAGTGGGTGTTAATAACTAGGTCTATATCAAAAGATTAATTTTAAACGGTTCAACTGTTTTCCCTTGGCGTGATTACAAGAATCTTGTCATTTTTATTTAATAGACGTATTGTGTTACTAACATAACATTGCGGTTTAAGGACTGTTTTAAGTACAAAAAACCTTAACAGGGGCATCGGTTTCACCCATCCCAACCGTGTGTGCTTCCATAAAATTCAGTTATGTTGTAGGTAGAGATGCAAAAAAGCCGGCTTTTTTTGAACCGATGGTTTTTTGCACATAAAAAACGAGAATTTTGGAAATTTGGCTTTTTTCATTTTCATGATTTTTCTGTTTAAATAGCTTTCTTATAGTATACTCTAAAGTTAAATAAGATTCCATGACCTGAATGCCATATTTTGCTCTGGAATTCACCATCATGATGGATGGAGCACATGGTTTATGAATTAAAGTAAACATAAAGTACGTAGTATTTGAAGGCAATTTTAGAAACTATTTAATTTTATTTTAACTTCTGAATTATCGACATTTTTTCTTCTCTAGATCATTTCTTATTAGTCATCCGTGTTTCACTTCTTAGAGTTTAGTACTCTAGCTTCTAGCACATAATTAAACTTATGTTTTTCAATATATCCATCAGAGCGTACATTTTTCAATATGTCTGTCTTCCACATTTCTGTTATACTGTAGCTATGCAATGATTTATCAATAATCTTCCGGAAACAACCTTGAATACCATTTAATAGAAATAATCAGTATCGGATTTAGAAAAATATTTGGGAGGGTTTTTTTCTGAATAATGTTTGTTTTTTCTAAAACTTTCTAACTTTTATTTAAGAGGAGCTTAAGTTTATGAGTACAGGCATAACAAATATTCCGTTTGGTTTGTATATTCAGCTATAATCTTCCAGATACAACCTTGAAGACCATTTTATACTGATAATCAGTGGCGGATTTAGAAAAATATTTTGGGAGAGGCTTTTCTTATTAATGCTTAGTTTTTCTAAAAGTTCCTATTTTTTTATTTGAGGACAGCTTGAAGTTTATGAGTAAAGCCAAAACTAATATTTAGTTTGTTTTAAAAATTCCGTAATTTCGGGGTAGAGGCTTCAATCCGAAAGACATCCCCACCCTAACACTCTTCGCAAACCCATCACTGCTGGTAATTAATAATAACAAAGATTTAAAAACGATTAGAAAGTAAGTCAGCCAGGACTCACAGTACACGCATTATCTCTACATTCACAGATGGAATTAAGAAAAACTTTTGTCAAAATGGTCGAATGCGGGGTTGAATCCCGGACTTCACGATAGAAGCGCGAAAGCTACCCACTCATGTTTCTTGTGCAGTTGTGCTTAAATTAAATGTATTCTGTGTGTGTGTGGCCACAAAACCTCTCCATTGACTTATGTCCTTATCCAATTCAATCCAGTTTCTACTCTGTATTCCTATTTCTGGTAGATCCATCTTAATATTGTCCTCCCATCTGGGCCTAGGTTTTTCCAATGGACGTTTCCCGATTGGATTTCCAGTTAAAACTTTGAAAGCGTTTCTACTTTCTTCCATTCTGGCTACATGACCTGCTCACCTGAGAATCCTAGACTTGATGACTCTAATGATATTTGGTAAACCGTATAAATTATGTAGTTCCTCCTTATAAAGTTTCTGCCATTCCCCATTCCCGTTCCTATTGGGTCCAAAGATTCGTATCAGAATTTTATTCTTAAATAATTTCAGTCTGCGTTCTTCCCTCAGCGTAAGCGACCATGTTTCACAACCATAAAGCATAACAGGAATGATTATCATTTTATATATTTTAAGCTTTAAATTTCTTGACAGAATTCACGACGACAAAATATTTTGAACTGAATAATAACAAGAATTTCCTGATTTTAGTCGACATTTAATTTCTTTGTGGGTATGATTTTGGTCTGGTAATACTGATCCAAGATATTTGAAAGTATCCACTGTGTCGAAAGTATTATTAATAATTGATATTTTAACGCATTCATTATTTCCCATACCTTCCTTGTGAACTTCCTTGTATTTAGATTTCTCTGCATTTACTCATGTCCCTGCAAGAGTTTAATAATGCCTCTGCATTTCTTTCGATCGTTCTATCAGATTTACATCATCAGCATTCAATATCATTCAACTCTAGGCCCTGGTTCCTATCTTTGATTTTTCTTATAACGTACTCCGGAACAAAGCTGAATAATAACGGCGATAACGTATATCCTTGTTTCAGGCCAATCTCGATATGGAAGCTCGCATTTTTCAACTCGGACTTTACTCTGGAATTCATTTAAACACTTAATAAATCTAGCTTTTTCGGTATTCCAAATTCTGTAAGAATGTTGTACAATGTTTCCCTTCTAACCGAGTTCTAAGCCTTTCTAAAATCAATAAACAGTTGATGTACTGGGTAATATATTCCCATTTCTTTTCGAGTATTTGTCGAATGGTAAATATCTGGTCGATTTCGACTAAATCCACACTGATAATCTCCAACAATTTTATCTGCGTATGGGGTCAATCTTATTAATAGCATGTTAGGAGAAACGCCTCGATAATTATTACAATCAATTTTGTCGTCTTTCTTGTGAATTGGAACAGTGATTGACTCTTCCACTCTTTTTAAATGTATTCCACAGTTTTTCTTTTCTGTATAAAAAGAAAAAAATTCGTAACGATATGTTGGATTTTCTTGTTAAAAGTTCAGAAACCTTTAGGACTGGGTAAACCGTGATTGTGGTTATACATTCTACAGCCTAGGAAACCATACGCTCAGATGAACCGTCTATTACGTATATGATCCATGAACAGAAAATGTGATACTTTCCCGATTCTGAACAAGCTTAAGGAGCAGTCAGTGCATTACAGAATTTGGAGCTTTACCGATTTTGCAGATCCGAAGCACCTGATAGGTGGTAACATATTATTACGTATGTGATCAGTCAGTGAAAAATTGTTCGAAATATTCATACAATGTATATGAAAGTTAAAACTTAACTGAAAAATTTCAAGAATGTACAGAACCACCCGAAACGAAGCTCTTGATGTGCAGATTTCTCTCATGTTTTTCTTCATTTTGTTTCAAAAAGAGAGTTTGTGATATTTTGAAGTAAAAATATTACATACAATTTTGCTAATTATTTGTGTGTCATTTTTTAAAGTACTTATTGTATATAAGAGGTTAAAATATTATTACATATATTGGTTAATTCTTTTGAATTCATAATGTAAATATGTTAAGAATTTTAAAAAATCTTTTTGAAATTCGTGGTTTATTTTCGAGGTTTCATATTATTATCTGCATCAACCTCTATTTAAATGAGTTTTTTGTTGTAGAGAAGCGAAACAAAGTCTGCTTTATCATTTTAAAGCAAAATTTTCAAAAAAGCCCAAAATTTTCCAAGCAAAAAAGTGAAGCAGAAAAAACCGAGGTTTTTTTTCAAAAAAGCCGTTTTTTTTCCGAGCCCTTGCATCTCTAGTTGTAGGTACAACTTACGGGAAATATTTTTTGAATTTTGTACATCACAGTCTTAAGAATTTCCATATAGGTCTATAATACAAAAGTATCTTAAAATGTCCTTAAGTACAGAGGTTGTTCAGCCAACGTTTGGCCGATTTCGTTCCTTCCCCTCCCGGGCAGAATGGACTCACCCGATCTGGCTCGTGGCGGCCTGCAGTTTTGTGCAGTGGCTTCCTGGGAACGGAGTTATTTTTCCTCGCGGACGACAATAACGCACAAAACAGGAAAATTGTTCTGAGTGTTGTGTTACATTTGTTTCCAAGTGTGTGGGTTTTCACTCTGTGACCAAAATGCCGCCCAAACTAAGCCGGTTTTGGGAAGGTTATGTTACAGCTCTCTATGACGCCCACTTTAGTGTTTCTGTCATTAGAAAACAGTGCAAGAAGAATGGTTGCAACATTAGTTTAAGTGGAATAAAAAAATGTTATTAAAAGTACAAGGGTAACGAAGCTCCACCATTTGGATCACCAACGAAGTTGCATAGGAAGCGGGAATGCACCACAGTCACCTCCACCATGCAGAGGAAACTTCGCAAAATGGCAATGCAAGAAAATCCGCCAACACAAAGGTGTATGGCTAATCGTCTTGAAGTGTCTTTGGCGACTGTGAGCCGGACGTTACACCATCAAATCAAGCTGGAAAAAGTCATGAAAGCTCGCGGCCGTCTTCTCTCCGATGCCTAGCAAAAGGAACGAAAGTGTAACGCCCGGAGGCTGTACGAACGACTTCTGGCAAAACAAAGGTGGATGTACGTCGTAACTCTCGATGAAGCATAGATTTACTTTCCGACTGAGGCAAATCGAGAGCCATTATGTACCGAGAGAAAGGCGCCAAGAACTTCAGAAGGTGGGTCCGTGTCTGTAAAGAATCCTTCCCTAAAGGCTTCGTTACTGGCTACTGTAACCGAGGTAAACTGAAGATTAGTAGGGTGACGAAGAACTGCAAAATAAGTTCGCAGTATTTTCAGGAGCAGATCATGCGGCCGATCTACGAGCATGAGATTTCAACAATGTACGGAAATGACGCTAATCTGGTGCACATTCACATAGACAAGGCCTCATCACATACCTCACGATCGTCCCTCGCATTCTACAGGGAGATGGAGGAGGCAAGTGGTTCAGGTTGATATCTTTCAATGAGATACCTGTTAAATCTCCAGATGCAAGTCCTATGGACTATTGTGGATTTGGATTGCTGAAGCGGGCTTTGGGAAAACGGCGTGTGACAACTATGGAAGGACTTTAGAAAGCTGTGCAAATGGAATGGAACAAAATTCCAATCCCAGTTCTTCAGAGAAGCCTATTACAGTGGAAATTACGCTGTCGGGCTATTGTTAGGAACCAAGGGAAACACATTGAGCACTTACGGATCTGGCGGCTTGGATTCTTCTAAATTTTTAGGTAAGTCGAAAGTGGCCAAATATAGACTGAACAACCTCTGTAGACATTTCATATTTAAGCTGAAATTACCTTTTGCAACAAAAATAATGAACTACGACAATTAGGATCAATTCTCTTCTATTATAAAATATATTTAAAATTTACTGTAATTATTACGAATTTATTTGAAGTACATATGCTCATTTTAACATACCATTTCCCTTAAGAATTATATAACACATATTTTTGTTTAAAACTAACAGTTGCACAATATTGATGTACGAACAAACGCAGAGTGACTAATCTCTACTGCTGGTGCGCTCTCGTTTTCATTAATTTCTCAACTGAATATTCAATTGTATATATGCGATTGCAAGAGCGGATCCAGGGAACAGGAAAGAACCGGCTCTTTCGGGCTTTTACGTACTTGATCTACTCCCCCATTCTGCAGATTCGATTTTAATTGATAGTCAAAAGCAGTGGCGTATTTACGATTTTGTTTCGGGGAGGGCTTTACTAACTTTCGGGGGTGGGCTTTGCCTGAAAATGTGAAAATTTTGCAAGATAGTTCATATACTTTACTATAGTAAGTAAGATTTCGAGGGGGGCTTAAGCCCGGAAGCAACCCTAAATACGCCACTGGTTAAAAGTTTTCTCTTTATATGTAAAATATTAATGTAAGTCCAACTGAAACATCAAAGTGCTAAACATTTACATTGTTGGTACTCTTTTTAATTTATTCATGCCAAAGGTGCAAATACACTAAGTCAACGCACATTTGATGAGCTTGACTGAAGAGCCGCTCGCCATAGTGAGAATCAGCGAAACTACCTCTCGAAAACAGCAACTGACTGAATCAACCAAGATTAAAAAAAAAAAGGAAGGTGGTTCGCGACGTACAAGATTCACGTTCTCCAAACATTGTCACTCTTAAAGAATCGTCCCTTCCAGAGAACAGTGATTCAAAAAGAACCATGACTCCTTAAGAACCACGACTCCCGAAGAACAATAACGAACCACGACTCCCGAAGAATCATGATTCCCGAAGAACCACGACTCCCAAAGAACAACAACTTCCGAAGAACAACAACTCTCGAGGAGTAACGACTCTCGAAGAATCGTTGCTCATTTCTAGTGAACAACGACTCACTCATTCATCCAAAAGAGTTAGTCAGAAGAGTCGGCTCACTCGGGAGCGATACATCACTATGAAAAACTACTTCCCCCTTTAATATTTACATAACTACATTTGTCCTAGTAAGAAAATGATTTTTTAAAAATTTTTTAGGTCACGTGGTTTACGGAGAATTTCATGTATCCTGGAGGAGATATTGGGCTCTAAAGTACGAAGTTACACTGAAAATCAATAATAAAGTATTTTTCTATTTTTCACATGCTGTTTTCACATGCTGGACTAATGTTGTTTCTTTCCACAACATTTTATTGATGTTAGAAACAGTATGCTTTTTGTATAAACATTTTACAGTACATGTTATGTAATATCTATACTAGAATTTTGCTCTGTCTGTTTAGTACCGTAATCAAACCCAGAAAATTCTTACACTTGTTTAGAGAAGGTAATAGAGTTGCAAACAATTTCTTGATTCCTACAAACAAAGAAATACTTTACACGTAGAACATCTAATTCTTGCTGAATTGGAAGAGCAACCTGGTAAGCGATATCGGTTCTTTTTAACTTGAGAAGGAAATTCAGGAAGATGGAGAACGCCTTTCTTTCGTAACTCGTCAGATGGATTCGGTACGATGGCTCGTGGATGTCTTGACTCTGAATGAGGAGGAACGCATTTTTGGGTCAGTAGTATCTACCTGTCCATCGTCTTGAATTAGGAATTCTTCTATCAACTGTCTGAAATGTAGGAAATCTAAAATATCTTTCATCGGAATATGTAGTCCTATTTGGTCCCGCCTATATTCCGATCGAGGAAGCTGCGATGGAGGAATCAGTAAAATGCATCATTAATCGAACCATCCATTTTTTAGTACGTGCGGATATTCTGTACAAGAGTCAACTTATCACTATGCTCTTAAACAAGGTAAAAATCACTCCGACGTTGCCAAATCTTTTACTAAATAATTTCAACCGTGATCTAGAAATATAAACAGCCAACAACAATAAGTTACATTACACATTTGTAAATTAATTATTGTAAATTTTTGTGTTTCATGTCGCCTTGAGGAATTCCTGGGACTGAAGGATTAACAAAATTCATGTCACCTAGAGACGCAGGGACCCAGGATGGTATAGAGTTATCTTTGTAGGATTTGCAGAAGCTGAAGTTGCTAATGCTATGACTATTTTCAATCCAAGGTTAATGGTTTACAATGTCATTTGTTATTAAATATGTAAGCGGAGATGTATTGTGACTGTGGGCTCAGTGTATACGCCTTTGTCGCAGAAGACACAGGTAAGATTTACGCTGGGAGCTTATGTAGTCCATACTCCACATGAAGTTGTATGTCCACGTTTTACATACTCTCGAAGCTGAAAAGAGACGTACAAATCCAAATCGATCAACCAATGACACAACAAATTGAGGTACAGCTAGTCTAAAATTATAAATTGTGGACGGAGAGCTTATTTTAATTATTTATATCAATTCATGAAGGATGATATTACTGTGATAACAGGAATGTGTGAAACTGTCAGTTCTTTAAATTGAAGGGGGTAAAGTTAAATATTACTCATAAAAGAGAGGTGATCTGTTGAACACAGTGCAGAAAATCTTAAATATTTCATCTCATTGAGAAAACGATTTAGAAAACTTGGAAATATACAGGTGTATTCAGTAAATACGGCGAATAATTTTATTAGAAACAAACTTACACAGAATTTGATTTAATCTCCTTCTCAGTACTGTCCTTGCCTAGCAATGCACTTATCCATGACTTTCTGGAAGGCTTCATTTGGAAGGGAGTTCAGCTCCTCTTTCGTGGCTCTCTCAATGTCAGAAATGGTGTCGAAACGTTTTGCTTTAACCGCGGTTTTAATTTTTGGGAAGAACCAGAAGTCACATGGTGCTCTGGAGAGCACAGCGTATGTGTACAGACAATTTTTTTTCGGCCAAAAACTCACGGATCAAAAGCAAGGTGTGGCACGGCACGTTTTCGTAGTGAAAACGGAAGCTATTTGCCCATTTAATTGGCGGTTAAAATGCTTTCCACGAAACCGTACGAGATGATTAGTTCGTCGCAAAGCTCTCCAATAGTCATTCACCTGTTTGAACAAATCTTTTGTGCTAATTTTTGCATATTTTCATCTATTTTTGACGTCGAAGGACGTCTCAATCGTTGCTCGTTTTCAACGATTCCTTGTCGATTTTCAATCACTCATACCACTGAGATTGACATTTCGTGAGCTTATTGGATACTTTTTTTTTTTTTCAGTTTAGAACAAAATTTAATGTTGGCGCGGAACAAACACCCATCTTAACACGTCCTCACTCTTCTGCCTCTGATAGGCAACTAACATGTCACAACTCTTTCAAACTCGACACTGACTGTACCAAAGGCTTAGCTATGGAGTTTACTAGTTGAAATGAATACATTATCGATAGATGGCACTGTGCAACTAGATACGCCGTACTTTTAGATCACATCACTGTTGCCACACTTAGTACAATTGTACCAAATTCAGCCCTTTTTGTCATTCATCGGCCCGTTGGTACCACGCTGGCATTTTTAGTCCCTTTTGTGAAAAAGTCGGTACAATTCTACCCAATTCAGCACCATAGATACCACTGTGACTTAAAATTATTAACAATGTGTTGTGATGTCTTTGAGGGAAGGCTCTAGGACGCTGGACCGGTTTTACATTTCTTTTTACAAATATCAGTTTACTTACCTTATATTCTTCTTACAGTCTATTATCCTCCTCCGGTCGTGAAATAAGTGAGAATATGATGCAATAATTTATATTTTAATGTTTTTTTTAAGTATAACGTATTGTTTACACACGAACTCGGAGATGATCGATTTATTGGTTGTTTTGTTTATTTTTTCTTATATGACCATAATACTGTTTTAGTTTATTGGTCACTTTGAAATAGAGGCGCGTTTGGTTTCCCTACAATACATACCGAAGATGATAACTGTTTTCCCTTTTAATTTGCGGCCTTTGTTATACTTCCTAAGTGCGAAAAAAAAATCATCTACTTCCACGATTGTTCGGGGTCGTCCTATTTGGACGTTTTTAAAAAGAGCAATTTCTTGATTTGGACTCTTGGAAGAGGAGGAGAATGTTCTAGAACTTTACCTTTTTTTAGCTTCATATTATTGAGCCATGTATTACACTGGTATAAAATAATGAATTCAGTCCTTTTTGTTTCAATTTGGTACTATTTTTCAGCCCACTCCAGACCTAGGACTGTGACAACACTGGATCACATATTGTCAGTGGCGTATTTAGGGGGGGGGGGCTTCCGGGTTTAAGCCCCCCCGAAATCTTACTTACTATAGTAAAGTATATGAAATATTCTGCAGAATTTTCACATTTTCAGGCAAAGCCCCCCCCCCCGAAAGTCAGCAAAGCCCCTCCCGAAACAAAATCGTAAATACGCCACTGCATATTGTATAAAAAGTATAAACTGTCATCTTAGAAAATGGAAAGACGATGAAAGATGAAGTACAATGTTTCGGTAGATGATTCGAATTTTTTGATAAAGGACCCACCTTAATCAAAGATTATTAATTCGGAATACAACTGACGTTAGGTACTTATCCCATCTTAACCAATCAGATACATAGATTAATCTACTTAATGTGGAAGAAAAGTGAATGCGTAAAGAAAGAAAAAAATATAATAGCACTTATCGTTGAAAAAAATGAGTACTAAGAATTGTGTTAATTACAAAAAGGAATATTACAAAGCAAAGGAATATTGCAGAGTCATATACATAATTCAGTAACATGATTTTATACTCTGCATCTCTCTAGGTAAGTAAATTAGTTATAAACAATCAATATGAATTCAAATTCAGCATTAAGTTAAATCCCCTGGTGGACACGTACTTAAAAATACCCAAGATTTATGAATCTGACACAAAGTTAAAACACACGTACAATTGTGGAAGATAGTAATTAGAAAATGGTGCGCTTACCATCTGTCTCAAATTAGGTAGAACATCCTGAATTTTATAAAAAATTTCAGAGCCCCGAATTACGGTTAAGATGGACGCATTATGTAGTAAGACATCAAATTATCTAAAACATTTACAAAATACAAGGAGTGTTAAATTAGATTTGTACAGATGCTTATACTACTGTTATTAGTCGCAATATAATGATGAAATCTTAGGTGAAATACTTTAACCCTTATCCGGGCAAACGGGGCCTTCCAGGCCCAGTAGCTTCATTTTTCTAAAATTTCTCAATAATCATACATATTTCGAAAACATAAAATACTGAATTCTTCTATCTTTCGTCGAAGTTAAAATGATGAACATATTGAGTTGGTAAAGCTAATGTTTTTTTGTTTTTTTTTTTTAATTTGAAAATCTTTTCCTGACGTAACCGGGCAACCGGGGCCTAGGAGGCCCCGTATAACTTTAGTGAAATTCTTGTCAAATATTAGATCAAATTGTCACATAATTATATATTGAACACGTGACTATTGTAACCTTTAGTCGGAACAGTATGCGGCAACAGACATTGAATTTTAAGTGTTCTGTACTTAAAATATATACTGGGCCTGACCGGCCCCGGTTGCCCGTTTACGTTACAAAAATGTCTGGACCGGATTTGCTATTCTGCTTGGCTTACAAAAGCGTGACACGAAGTTTCGCTACTTGACAAAAATATATACCGGTACATTCTAGACTAGTCTAAACAGTAAGTGACAATAGGCATTGATTTTGTGTATTCTGCACTTAAAATATATACTGGGCCTCACAGGCCCCGGTTGCCCGTTTACGTTACAAAAATGTCTTGCCCGGATAAGGGTTAATTTTTTGTCTACAAGACCATGTTCCTCAATGTAGCCTCGCTCTGTGTGACGCATCTTGTGCAACGTTTTTTCTATGCATTAAATGCATTTTGGTGAAATTCAGGTGGCCGACTTTTACATCACATTGTTTCACACACCACATGAGAGCCTTGTCAACATCGAATGTTTCTTTCTCGTACATTGAAGTTCAGATGACCAAACAGAAAGAAATCCGAAGGAGTCGTGTCCGGACTATAGGGAGGCTAAGGGATGACTTCTCGTCGGGTTTTCATGACTTTCTGTTGTGTCATCATGACTGTGTGTGGCTTGACTTTGTCATGCTAAGTTTGATTGTCTTACCTTGCAGCTCCGGTCTCTTTGTTTGAAGAGTAAGCCGTACCTTATTCAGTGACAAATGATAATGCTTCTTGTTAATTGTTGAGCCATGTTCTAAGAAATCTATGAAAATAACATTACATTGATTCCAGAAAAAGAAGGCCATAATTTTCTGGCCTCATCAGGATCCAGTATGCACAATTTGCAGCAAACATTCGTGTAAATATTTTTATGTTCCTTTGTCGACAGACATAGAGAGGAGCAAGTAATATTTGTTTCTTTCAAACATTTAAGACAGTCAAGGAAAATCAAGTGGGTGGCACAACTTTACCTTAAGTATCTTCGTCATAAACTACCTAAAATATAGAGATATAAATAATCGCGGAACGCAACCTGTAGCTTGCACAACATGATTCAATGGACATCAATGGCGTATGCAAAGGAAAGTTATATTTTAACTCTCCCCTTTCTTCTATGAATTATGGAAAAACTTGCCATTTACCATACGTATGCGAAAGCGTCACATCCTGAAGCGATTAAAAACTTGAGTGCTTGAACTCCTTGCCCTCGATGACATTCTGTATACGTTACTGGTGGACATCATTTTTAAAACTACTCAAAACTTTATGATAATAAAGGAAGTATGTGATATATTAATTTCAAATAGATTGTTTTCAATTTTTGTGTCTTTTTTCGTTACGGTTATAAAAGAATATGAACATGAAATAAATATACTGATAATTCAAAGTTACCTTTTCAGTTAACCTGATATTTTTTCTGTTCAAGAAAAGGAAATTGATAGTTGTTATGACAGCTTCAAACTGTCGTAAATGTTGTCCTCAGCAATTCATCTAGAAGGGATAACGCTACTTTTTGTACTGTATCAATTCTCTAAAATAATTTCTACATCAGAAACAATATTATTAGTTCAACAATCAGCACAAGTCAATTTGTTTCTAAAAACTCGGGATGTGTATATACAATTAGAATGAAGACCACTGTCAGACAGAAATAATTCTTTTCTTAATCAAGTTTCATGCAGACGTAGGATAACGGTTAACATTTTTCTTCGCAATAGGGGACTTCCTATCTGAAGGCCAGCGGTAGGTGATGTTATCTAAGCTTTTATGACAGATTTCCCTCCGGTTCACCAGAAAAAAGTCCGAATAGTACTTTTAAAATATGGCTTGACCAGTGCCATTTTTCTAAAAAGGAAAAGTCTTGAAATCAGAGCCGTAGTGAGAGGGGGGCAAGCGGGGCGGTCACCCAAGGCGCTCATAGCAAGGGGGCGCCGAAAGAGCCAGAATAATGAAAAAGTTGGAAAAGTGTAAACGATGCGGCGCCCTGTAAAAATATTTGCGCCCTGTTAAATCAACATTGTTGTAGGTATGTAAAGAAAAGATTTGTTAAAACTTTTCTTGTTCGCTCCGCTCGCAATTCACACGTTTCAATAAGAATCACAAGTTTTTATTTATTACTTTAAAAAAGTTATTATATATGATTTGTTTGTTAATGACGATCTGATATACAAGTGCCGGTGTACGCAGTAGCATTTGCAAAATTGGAAACAGTCAAAGTCTGAAATACGTATTCCCCGTTGTGGTGATGATGAGTTTGCTTAATTAATCACGCTTTTTTACCCAATCGAATCAATCACGATGGTGCGAATGAAGGTATGAAAATAAGAGGAGTGAAGAGACACACGCAAGCTGCTGAATGCGCGGAAATATTAAAAATGAAGGCAAACAAGGGGAATAATAACATTTTCGAACTTGTAGAATAGGGGCTTAAGAGATCATAACTTAACCCAACAAATTTAGCCTTTTTCAAACACTAATCACTACCAGTGATTTAATTTTATTCCATTCACATATGAAATGCTTCCAATTTGAAGGAATTTACTGGGATCATTTCAGAGGTCTACACGGGCTCGGGCCTACAAAACATATATAACTTCGGGCCAGGGCCGGGCTTGGGCCGTAAATTTTTAAATATACAACCATATTTCTCGGACCTTTTCGGGTGTCATTTTGCAAATATACTGTACAACGATATATATTGCACCGTTCTTTCTGGAGAACTTTTAAAGCACAACTCCAAAATTAAACCTCGAATTGCTGTCAATAAAAATACAATTTTGGGTTGATTATTAAGTTTCTGTAATTCGGGCTCATTTGACTATCACGCGAGCTCGGGCCTAAATGCCAAAACATATTTTGGACTCGCGTCGGGCCTCACATTGTAAATTCACGGACCGGGCCGGGCTCGGGCTAAAAATTCCAGCTGAAACGAAACATCGAACCTTATTTTTTCCCGCGTAAACCAATAAAATGCGGAAGACTTTCTTCAGTATAGATGTAGAGGAGGCATTCATGCATAAGGGTGAATTTTTTTCTCGCCCGCAGAAAACGTTAGTCACTGACAGTTGACCAACAAGTGAAGACGTGTAGTGAGGAGTTGTCGGATTTCAATTTTTTGTAAAATGACAGAAAAAGTTGAGCAGCGATATTGAATCAAATTTTGCCCAAACTTGGCGATATCCAAACGGAAACCATTCAATCAGATCGGTACATTCAATTTTGAACGAGAATTTGGGCATGAGGAGAGTGTCGGCGAAATTTGATTCAAGCTTTCATCGTCAAACAACATTCATGTGTGTGGCCAGGCCCCCTGCTCACCTGACATGGCTCCGTGTGACTTTCAGTTATTTCCTAAACTGAAAGTGCCACTAAAAGGAACCCGATTTGAGTCCAGAGAAAACATCATGCGGAATGCGGCGACACGGTTGCTAACCATTCCAAAACCTGCGTTCCAGAAGTTTTTTTTCCAATAACGGCGGGAGCGCTGCGAGAAGTGTGCGCAATACCAAGGAGACTAATTTGAAGGGAATTAGTGTTTTGGATTTTCAAACCAATTAATGTATTTTTGCCAACTAAAGGTTCGATAGTTTTTGAACGCACCTCGTATTTACTCTGTCCATGCCAGGCACGCACCCATACATTTTTGTTGGTAGGGGTCCATATTTAGGAGGGGGTCCAATATTACAAACAACTACGTCTATGTAGTATTGAATGGATATTATTCTGCCCCCACAAAGACGATAAGTAATTGTAAAATAACTCCAACTATATTTTCAGACGAAAATGATAGAACTAGATTGTTTTTTGTAAGAAAAAGTGTACAAATGAAGTGTAAAATATATAAAATCAAATTTGCATGCTACACAAATCTCTCTCTGTTAGATAAGTATAGTTTTATTGAGGAAGTATACAAATATAAGTTGAATTATTAAGTTTTTGGAGAGGTGCGGACCCGGTGGACCCCATGGACGCGCCCCTGATCCATGTGCTCTTCCGAGGGAGATAAATCGCAAGAACTGTTTGATGCAACACAATCAGTTTTGATCAGTATGTAGGAGGTGGTGAGAAAAATGGAGATGCTGAAGGTGATCGATTCACCCGGAAGCTCTAGAAACGAAGCATTTTCAATTTTCATGTTCATCATTCAAGAACAAAAAGGGTACTAGATAGCAGAGATGATGTGGGTGAATGAAAGATGACCCACGATCCACTGACACACTATCTATGCTGACCCACTCTGACCGATCTCCTACCATGACCCACTCTAATCCACCACCCACCATAAGCAACTCTGACCCACTCCGACCCGCCATGAGCCACTCGAAACACATTGTCATCAAATCTGACCCATGGTTCACGCTCTCCTCTCCATTGACTATACTGCTTTGA